>NC_084829.1:166772995-167072995 GCF_033115175.1 Lepus europaeus | reverse complement strand
CAGGATGAAGCTCCTGGCTCCTGGCTTCAGCCTGGTCCAGCCCCAGCCGTTGTGGCCATTTGGGGGAGTGAACCAGCAGATGGAAGATCTCTTTCTCTCTCCCTGTCTCTTCCCCCTCTGTAATTCTGATTGATGCATGTCTTTAAAAACAAAAAGATATGTGGTTCTAGTTCAAGATGGAGAAAATCGCTTTAAAAATGAAAATAAACATTTATAATCAGTGCAGAGAGGCACCAGGGAGATGGAGCCCACTGGGCCCTCACCAGCGCCCACTCCCTCTCCACACTTGCTGCAGGCCCCTCCCAGAGGGAGCAGGGCCCAGCCCTCTGCTGGGCTCCCGGGAGATATGAGGAAGCCGCCAGAGACCCCTGCCCCAGGAACCCCTCGTGTGGGAGCTGACGCCCGGAGGCCCTGAGCAGCCCTGACTTGGCGAGTGCCACCTGTGTGTGCACTGGCTTTGTCCTCCGGGACACACGCCACGTCACACGGGAGCGGTGGAGGCCCACGGGCTGTGGAGGCGCCCCAGCCATCACAGGGCACCTGCCATGCTCTGCCCAGGGCAGGTGCGCCTCCCACTGGAGACCAGCGTGGCCTTGCAGCTTCCTGGCAGCCCAGCCCAAGAGGGGCCTCGCTCCGGTCCTGCACCCCGCCCCGACTCCCTGCTTCTGACTGTCCCTACCTGTGCCGCCCGAGTCGCTCTCCTGCGGGTCGAGGTCACGCAGGTCAGAGGCAGGGCGTCTGGGCTTCGCTGGGCTGGCGTGTGATCTCGAGGGTGCCGCTCCCTGGGTCGGCTTTGCGTAGCCTTCCCACGACTCAGCAGGCTGGTGCTGCCGCTGCGGCCGCACCCTTCCTCAGGCCGAGCTGGCTGACATTGCCTGGACACGGTCAGCAAGCGCTAGCCCAGCGGTGGCCATGGAAGTCAGGGGCACAGAAACCCAGCCCGTGCGCGCAGGAGCCGGAGCTGCCTGCGGACCTCGCTGGGGGCGCGCCTGTCACTGGGATTCCCCCGTCCTCACCCAGCCCGGGGCGGGGGGGGGGGGGGACACAGGACAGAGCCACCCTGCTCCCCCTCCCTTTCATGAGAGAGTCCGCACCACCGGGTCACTCGTCTGGGACTGACGGCTGTCATGCGCCTCAAACATGCGGTGCTCAAAACGCTCAGGGGAGTTGGATTGCAAGACGAGTCTACCGACAGGCCCAGGCACCTGTTTTGTTTGTTTGTTTGTTTTGTGATATGCATTTGCTTTCCCCAAACTTTTGGAAAATCAGTCATGCATGGATTTAAAATATTTTTGCACCAACATGAACCTTCGATCCCTTTTGCCGCGGCTGTTCTGAGGTGCCCGCGCGCTTCCGCCGTGTGCGTCCACGTGCTGAGAAGGTGGCGCCTGAGGATCTGCAGGCCGGCTGGGTGCACCTGCGTGTGCCTCCCCATGCGAAATCCACCAAGTGCGGAGCGGCCGCCTCAGAGCCACCGTTTCCACCTCTCCTTGTTGCTCAGAACGGATGCAATTTGTTTTTTTAGGTTTCGTTTTTATTTTTGATTTTAATTAGTTTTTAACAGATTTAATGATTTGCAGATAAAATTCTAAGAACATAATGACATTGCCTCCCTCCCTCCCTCTCTCTCTCCCTCCTTCCTTCTCCCTTTCTTTTTCTGGTTTTTGAGACAGCATATTTTAAATTCACATTACAGTAAAAAGGCTTAAGACTTCATCAAATGAGTTGAACAAGTAAAAAGGAAAAAGTCCTCAGTTTGGGGGAATCTAGACAACAGCAGTGGACTGCAATCGAGTGGGAAATGCCCATTTCACCCATACACAGTGAGTTTTAAAGCAATCACAGGTTATTGAAACCACAGCCGGAGGACGCTCTTAACCACTGGTTGACAAAGGAGGAAAACGGGCTCGTCAAGCTGTCTGAGCAACACGATCACACAGGCAGCTCCCCGCCCCCACCGCCACCTTTTTCTTTTCAAACCTCAGCTCCCACGTATAAGGGAGAGCGCGTGCTGTTCGTCTCTCTGTGCCCCACCTCCTTCACGGAACACGGTGCCTTCCAGTTGCATCCTTTTTGCTGCACGTGAATCTCACTCTTACAGCTGAGCAATACCCCGTCGTGTACATGTAGCACACGTTATTACCCGTTCATCTGATGATGGACACCTCGGCTGATTCCGGATTGTGGCTGTTGGGAACGGTGCTGCTGTGAGCGTGCTGGAGCTGTGTGGCTTTGCTACGTGGTGGTCAAGTCCCCTGGGTACACCCGGTAGTGGGGTTGCTGGATCATATGCAAGTCTGTTTCTAGCTTTTTAAGAACTCTCTGGGGCTGGCTCTGTGGCTTAGGGCTTGGGCCACCGCCTGCAGTGCCGGCATCCCATATGGCTGCTGGTTGGAGTCCCAGCTGCTCCACTTCCAATCCAGCTCTCTGCTGTGGCCTGGGAAAGCAGTGGAGGATGGGCCAAGTCCTTGGGCCCCTGCACCCATGTGGGAGACCTGGAGGAAGCTCCTGGCTCCTGGCTTCAGATCAGCACAGCTCTGGCTGTTGTGGCCATGTGGGGAATGAACCAGCGGATGGAAGACCTCTCTCTCTCTCTGCCTCTAACTCTGCCTTTCAAATCAATCAATAAATAGTTTTTTAAGAGAGCACGCTCCACACTGCTTTCCGCCGTGGCTGTGCTAATTTGCCTCTGGTGGGAACCAACGTGTGTAAGTGCTCCACTTCGTCCACATCCTCACCAGCACCTGTTGCTCTGTTCAGGGCTCCAGCCGTTCTGACCGGGCGAGGTGCCATCTCTCCACGGTTCTGATTTGCATTTCCCCGGTGGCCGGTCACGCTGAGCATCTTTGCCTCTGTTTGTTGGCCACTTGTAGTTCTCCTGAGAACTGTCTGTTGAAGTCCTTTGCCCACTTCTCACTGGACGGGTTGTCTTTCTGTTGCTGGGTGTTCTGAGTGGCTGATATATTAGGGGTAGTGGTCCTTTGCCAGGTAGCTTGCCAGTATTTGCTCTCCCCTCTGTGCGCTGTCCGGTCACTCTGGTGAGCGTTTCCCTTGCTGTGTGGTTTCTGCGTTGGATGTGGTCCCCTTTGTTTAGTTTTGCTTTTGTTGCCAAGAAGTCGTCCCCTGCACCAGCGTCCTGGAGTGTTCCCCTACGGTTTCTTCCAGAAGCTCCACAATCTCAGGTCTTACATCGAGGTCTTCGATCCATCTGGAGGTGAGTGCTGTGTGTGGTGAGCGAGATGGGGCTGGTTTCACCCGTCTACAGATACACAGCGGTTTTGCCAGCACCATTTGAAGAAATTGTCCGTACTCCACGGTCTGAGCACTCTGTTAAAAGCAGTCGGCTGGGGCCGGTGCTGCGGCGTAGCGGGCAAAGCTGCCACCTGCAGTGCCAGCATCCTGTATGGGCGCCGGTTCAAGCCCCGGCAGCTGCACCTCTGATCCAGCTCTCTGCTGTGGCCTGGGAAGTCAGCAGAAGATGGCCCAGGCCCTTGCGCCCTGCACCCGCGAGGGAGACCAGGGGGAAGCTCCTGGCTCCGGCCTGACTCAGCCCTGGCCTTTGCGGCCAACTGGGGAGTGAACCAGCAGATGGTAGCCCTCTCTCTCGCTGCCTCTGCCTCTCTGTAACGCTGCCTTTCAAATAACTAAATAAATCTTTTTCTTAAAAAAAAAAGCAGTTGGGCCGGCACCGCAGCTCACTAGGCTAATCCTCCGCCTTGCGGCGCCGGCACACCGGGTTCTAGTCCCGGTCGGGGTGCCGGATTCTGTCCCAGTTGCCCCTCTTCCAGGTCAGCTCTCTGCTGTGGCCCGGGAGTGCAGTGGAGGATGGCCCAAGTGCTTGGGCCCTGCACCCCCTGGGAGACCAGGAGAAGTACCTAGCTCCTGCCATCGGATCAGCACGGTGCGCCAGCCACGGCGGCCATTGGAGGGTGAACCAACGGAAAAGGAAGACCTTTCTCTCTGTCTCTCTCTCTCACTGTCCACTCTGCCTGTCAAAAAAAAAAAAGAAATGCAGTTGGCTATATGTATGTCGATTAATTTCTGGGCTCTTTATTTTGTACCAGTGATCTGTGTGTCGGTTTTTATGCCAGTGCCTAGCTGTTTTAATTACTACAGCTTTGTAATATGTTTTAAAGTTGGGCATTGTGATGCCTCGGGCTCAGCTTTCCTTGCTCAGGATTGCTTTGGTTATCTGGGGTCTTTTTTGTTTTTTCTAATTCTGTAAGGAATGCCATTGGTATTTTGAAAGGGATTGCACTGGATTTGTAGATTGCTTTAGGAAGCATAGACATTTTATGATATTGATTCTCCAATCCATGGGGCAAGGAATGTCGTTCTGTTTTTGTGTCTCTGATGATTGCTTTTATCAATGTTGGGTAGATTTCATTGTGGAGATCTTTCGCTTCTTTGGTTAAATTTATTCCTAAATATTTGATTTTTTGTGGCCACCGTGAATGGGATTTCTCTGTAGTGAGTTGATCGTTAGCATATAAAAGGTTTACTGTTTCTATGTCTTGATTTTGCAGCCTGCAGCTTGGCTGACGTGGTTTACCAGTTCCGGCAGCCTTCGGTGAGTGTTCGGGTTTTCCACGTACAGCTTCGTGTCATCTGCAGATGCAGTTCGCTGGACCAGAGGGGTGCCCGGGCCTCCTCGCCTTGCTCCAGGCCCGAGGGGAAGTGCTCTCCGTGCTCCGCCTTCGGGACGACACTGGCCGTTGGCTGTGTTACCTGCCCTCCCTGAACCGTGGGGGGTTATCAGGAGGCAGGGTTGGAGCCGCCCAGTGCCTGCTCTGCATGTGCGGGACGACCGTGTGGCCTCCGGTCTTTGCTCTGCCGATGCGACTGTCATGTTCCTTCAGTGTGGACACTAAGCCGCCCTGCACCTCCAGACGATGCCCGCTGGGTCGCGAGGTCGCATCCTGGGGTGTGGTCTCTGGATTCTCCGTCCGAGAATCTTTGCCCCGTGCTCAGTAAGGAGCGGATCTCTAGTTTCCTTTTGTGTTGAGTGTTTGGTTTTGTGTGAAGTGGTGCTGGCCTCATGAGGAGTCTGGCGGAGGCCGTCCTGCTCAGTGTCCTGGAGTACTTGGAGAGTATCGGAGCCGCTTCCTCTTTGAACGCTTTGTAGAATGCGGCAGTAAATCCGCTGGTCCTGGGCTTCCCCTGGGTAGAAGACTTTTGATCACTGCTTCCATCTCACTGCCGGCTCTGGGTCTGTTTGGGTTGTCCATATCCTCTCGATTTAATATTGGTCGGCTGTGTGTACCCAGGAATTCCTCCATTTCTTTGAGGTTATGATCTTCTGTATGTCACTGGTGTCGGTTGTAATGTCTCCTTTTCTGTCTATTTTTTTCCTCTTTTTTGTAGTCTGGCTAGAGGTTTATCTGTTTTGTTTATCTTCTCAGAAAAATCAACTTTTTTGTTTTGTTGACCTTTTGTATTTTTGTTTCAATTTCGTTTATTTCTGCTCTGATCCTTATTGTTTCTCACCTGCTGGTTGGGGTTGGGTTTGTTCTCGTTTTTCTAAGTCTTCAAGATGCATCATCAGATATTTAATTTGCGACATTTCTCTTTTTTTAATTTAAGCACCTAATTCTATAAACGTCCCCCTTAGTACTGCTTTTGCTGAACCTCACAGGTTTTAACATGTTGTGCTTTCATTTTTGTTGATTTCAAGAAAGCGTTTGCGTTTATTTCTTTTCTTTTCTTTCTTTCTTTTTTTTTTGACAGGCAGAGTGGATAGTGAGAGAGAGACAGAGAGAAAGGTCTTCCTTTGCCATTGGTTCACCCTCCAATGGCTGGGTTTATTTCTAATTCTTCCCTGCCCCACCGCTCACTCAGTGGCACGTGGTTGATTCCAAGTGTTTGTGGTTGTATTGTTGTGCCTTTGTTGATCCCCAGTTTTACTCCTTCAGGGTCTGAGAAGACGCACGGTATGAGCTCAGCCTTTGTAAATTTGCTGAGCCTTGTTTTGTGGCCGGGAATGTGGCGTGTCCTAGAAAGTGTAGCAGATGGGAGGGACGTTTATAGAATTAAGTGCTTACATTAACAAAAGAGAAATGTCCCGAGTGTGGGTGCTGGTGGGAGAACGTGTGGTCTGCAGCTGTCGGGCAGAACGGCCTGAAGGTGTTCAGTCGCTCTGCGTGGCGGCTCGTCCACTCCTGTCCGCGTGGCGGCTGTGTGCTCTCCCGTGAGTCTTTGCACTCCGTGGATGACCTGTCCATTGATGAGAGTGGGGTCCTGCAGTCACCGCTGGTATTGTATGGGAGTCCATCTCTCCCTTTAGGTCTGACACTATTTTCTGGGTGGCCCAGTGTTGGGTGCATATGTGTGTGATTGTTACGTCTTCTAGCTGAACAGAACTTTTTATCTAAATATCATGTCCTGCTTGTTCTCTCTCTGCAGTGTTTGATTTAAAGTCTGTGTTATCTGATGTCAGGGTGGCTATGCCTGCCCACTTTTGGTGTTCATTTCCTGGTGTGTCTTCTCCCAACACTTCACTTTCAGTCTGTGTGTCTTTGTGACCTGAGTTTCTTGTAGGCAGCATAGAGTGGGGTCTGGGTTTTTGTCCAATCAGCCAACCGAAGTCTTTGGTTGGTGGATTTGATCCATTTACATGCAAGGTCAGCACTGACAGACAGGAACGAGGGCCGGGCCAGTCACTTTGGTCACTTTGCTGGCTGGGTGATGACTCCGCCTGCTGTGGGAGAACCTGGTGGTGATGTGTGTTCACGTTGGCTTCTGGTGCAGGACGCCCCTCCGGGTTCCATGTCTGGTCTGGTGGTGGTGAATTCTCTCCGTATTTGCTTGTCTGGGAACATTTCCCCTTCAGTTTTAAAGGATCGCTTCGCTGGATACAATGTTCTTGGCTGGAGTGTTTTCTTTTCGGATCTTGAATGTGTCTCCTGTCTCCTGGCGTGTGGCCACTGAGCAGTCTGATGGTGACCCGACTGGTTTCCTCTCTGTGTAACCTGGCGTCTTCTCTCCTCGCCTTGGACTTCCGACAATGGACGACAGGCGGCTTGGTTGTCTGCTTGGGGTCCTTTGAGCTTCTTGTGTCTGGATGTCTGTGTCTCTTTCAAAGACCTGGGAAGTTTTAGCCCATTATTTCATTGAGCAGGTTGCTTTTCTTCTTCAGGCACACCTGTGATACGAACATTTCGACATTTCGTTGTCTGGCTGGATCCCATGTTTCTGTAAGCTCTCTTCATTCCTTTTTTTTTCTTTTTTTATTTGAGAGACAGAGTTACAGACAGTGAGAGGGAGAGACAGAGAGAAAGGTCTTCCGTCCGTTGGTTCACTCCCCAAATGGCCGCAATGGCTGGAGCTGCGCCGATCCGAAGCCAGGAGCCAGGAGCTTCTTCGAGGTCTCCCACGTGGGTGCAGGGGCCCAAGCACTTGGGCCATCTTCTACTGCTTTCCCAGGCCACAGCAGAGAGCTGGACTGGAAGAAGAGCAGCTGGGACTAGAACCAGCACCCATATGGGATGCCGGTGCCGCAGGTGGAGGAGTAACCTGCACCACCACACCGGCCCCTTCATTCCTTTTAATTTGCTTATATTTTTGTCTGGTTGGGTTACTTCACAGTTCTTGTCCTCCAGGTCTTGTCCACTTGGTCTATCCTGCTGCTACAGCTCAGTCGTATTTTTTATCTCCAAGATTTAATCTCCAAGATTTCTACTGCGTCCAGCTTATTGAGTTCTATTTCCTTAGTAACAATCTAATTCCTATCACCATAGATTTCCTCACTTCCTTAATGTATCTGCTCTCTGCCATCTCGCTGAGCTTCCTCCCAATCGCTGGTTTGAATTCTGTCTGTCACAGACTTCCTCCAGCCCAGGACCTCCTGCTGGGGGATCGCTGTGGTCTCCTGGGGCCGCCGGGCTGCCTGGCCTCCTCGTGTCCCGTGTCCCCGATGCTCTCTGCATCCCATGCAGCTGTCCCTTCTCTGTGGAGTAGGCGCTTCTGCTCCTTAGTCACCCTTGCACGTTCGCTTTTGCCTTCTTCCATGTTTTACTTATTTATTCGAAATGCAGAATTACACACAGAGAGGGAGAGATACACACAGAGAGAGCAATCCTCCATCTGCTGGTTCACTCTCCACATGGCCACAATGGACAGGGCTGGGCCAGGCCAAACACAGGAGCCAGAAACTCCATCCTGATCTCCCTCATGTGTGCGGGGCCCAAGGTCTTGGGCCACCTTCCACGGCTTTCCCAGGTGCACCAGCAGGGAGCTGGATAGGAAGTGGAGCAGCTGGGACTCAAACTGGCGTTCACGTGGGATGCCGGCGCTGCTGGGGGCCTACCCTGCTGTGCCACAACGCCGGCCTGCCATTGTTCACCTGACAGCTGACCATCAGTTCATTCTTAACCAACTTTGTTTTGTTGAAAGGCAGAGAGATGGAGACAGAAGTCTCTCATGCACTATTTCACTTCCGGGTCAAAGCCGGGAGCCAGGGACCCACCCGAGTCTCCCACCTGGGTGGCAAGAACTCAAGCGCTTGAGCCATCACCTGCCGCCCCCCAGGGTACACATCGCGGGGCCGGGGGGACCCAGGCACTCCGATCTGGGATGCAGACAGTGTCTTTGCCACCAGGCCAAGGCCCGCCCCCATTTCTTTTTTAAGGAGGCGACTCGGCCATGATGGAAACGCGAGGAGCTGGTGGCTCGCAGAAGCAGCTGTCGCCAGAGCTCGCCTAGACTTCATTTTCTCCTCCAGATCAGATAACGACGGCATGGATTTTCGTGTCCAAGAGGACTTGAGTTGGTTCCGTAGGGAACACTTTCTAAGAATCTTGGAAAACGTGCGGACTTGCTTGGAGGCCGCTCCCGCTCACGTGAGTTCCGGCAGAAGCGCGGTGTGCCTCGGGGCACGAAGCCGAGGTCCCCGCGGGGCTCGGGAAAGGCAAGCGCCCCATCTTCCGCACGGAGGCCTGTCCGTGTGCCCCTCCTTGAATTGCCACATGAGCAGGCCTACGATGAGCTGAACTAAATTTTAGAACAAGCATGCTTAGCTTGTGGCTGAAGTACACAGAGCCCTAGAAACCGCTTAATTGACAATTACCGCATGAGAAGCCAAATTAGTGGAGTGGCACTCGCTTCTGAACTCCCTGCAGGATCCACAGGGGAGCAGGACTCCCAGCCAGGGAGGCTACCGAACGCGAGACCTCGTGTGGTGAGGCTGCAACGTCGCATACGTGGGCACACAACCGGACATGCAAACATCGCAGCCTGCCCTCCTCCATGTGCGTGTGTGTGAGTGTGTGTGCGTGTGTGTGTGCCCGGTGCTGGAGAGAAGCTCTCCTGCAAACGGAGAGACGTGGGGTCTGGGCAGCTTGGGGGAGGGGGTCACGATGACTTTGCTCACCAGGGAGATGACGAGATTAGAACGAGATTGGAACGCTGCAAGCTCCTGTGAAATTGTTCTCCTAGCTTATAATTTCCTTTTCATAATGGAGAGAGGCTGCTTACTCTGCTCGCGGCCCCCCTCCTTCCTGGTGAATAATTTCTCTAGAGGGAAGCTGCTCCCGTGTGTCACGACGCGCAGCTTTGAGTGCGTCCTGGCGGAGGAGCGGGCTTGGTCCCAGTGACCTTTCGTGTCTTCCTGGACCAAACTGCAGACGGCCGGAACACAAGGTGACCGTGGTCTCTGGGCCGCCTGGCAGCTTGCCTGCTGCCAGCTGAGATGCCCCCCCACCGCCCCTGGCCCGGGCGTCTCCCTGCTGAGCCAGGAGGTCAGGCCCCGGGTCGGCTGCTGCTCCCTGGCCTCTGCTCCTGCTTGCTGGAGCGCCCGTGGCCTCAGGGAGCCTTCTGATCTGCTGTCCGGCTCTCGTGCCCCAGGGGTGCGTCTGCACAGGGGCTGCAGCCAAGGGGTGTGCACACCACGCGGCAGGAGCAACGGGGGTGGGAGTTGAGGGCCAAGTGCAGGCAGGTCCAGCTCCTGGTCCCTCTCTCCAGCTTCTGGGAGGCATCGCAGTCCTGGCTTCCATGCAGGCCTCCTGCCGTGTGTGTGTGTGTGTGTGTGTTAGAGAGAGAGCCCCCTTCCCGGGGACACCAGCCAGCCACCCTGGAGCAGGGTGCACCCCGCAGCAGCAGCGCCTGGTCTTGACGGAAGACCCCTGCGGGGCCCCCGGTTCCCGGCAGAGTCGCTCACATTCTGGGATGGGGGCCTTAGGACTTGCACACACGGATCGGGTGTGAGCACACACACGTCGGCCCACAGCAAGGCCCACCTGCCTTTTTGCCAAAGTGAATTTGGCTTTGGGCTCCCTGGAAACTGGCCATCGCTGGGCAGGCGGCCGCTGCCCCAGAGCCGAGGGACCCTCTCTACTTCGTAGCTCACCTTGGGAAGTGGAACCACCCGGGTAGAGCACCGGGTTCCTTGGGGGTGTCCCTGGTGGTGACGGAGGCCAGTGCGCTGGACCCCTGGGGTGCAGCCAGGTGAGCACCAGCCACACCTTGGGCTCCTGCCCCTTGCCCCGCCCCATAGACAGATGGGGAAGCTGAGAGCAGGGGAGGCCCCACCGCTGGTTGTAGGGGAGCCACTCTGGGAGGCGGCCAGGGCGGTCACCTCGCCTGGGGCCCGGCTGCAGTGACTCGGGCCAACCCCTCCATCCTTGCCCCAGCTGCTGGACCGGGGGCTCTTGCAGCCCCTCCCACGTCTGCCGCCCCCGGATGTGGGTCGTCAGAGCCTCACTGTGTGGGAAACTCGGTCGTGTGTGATGCGGGCTTCTCGAAGTCGGCTTCTGAAGGTGCCGTCTCTGCGGACGCTGTTTGATTTTCTTGGCATCCAGTGGGACGTTCGCACCCCAACGTGCCTGATTTCTTGGGACTTATATTTCTTTATTTATAAAGATTTGTTTATTTATTTGAAATACAGAGAGGCAGAGACAGAGAGAGAGGTCTTCTATCCGCTGGTTCACTCCCCAGATGGCTGCAATGGCTGAAGCTGGGCCGATCCGAAGCCAGGAGCCAGGAGCTTCCTCCTGGTCTCCCACGTGGGTGCAAGGCCCAAGCACCTGGGCCATCCTCCACTGCCCTCCCGGGCCACAGCAGAGAGCTGGATGGGCAGTGGAGCAGCCGGGACTGGAACCGGCGCCCATATGGGATGCCGGTGCTGCAGGTGGCAGCCTTACCCGCCACCCCACAGCGCCGGCTCTCTTGGGCGTTTTGTTTGCATCTTTGCCCTCTTAGGTAAAGAGAGAGTCATCGTTTCCTTCCGAGAAAATCGCTCCTGCTTTTCTGCATTGCTCGTCTTTTCTAAAAAAAGCAGGCGTCACCAGCCGGGGCCCAGCTGCTCCTGCACGGATCTTCCTCTTTGCAAGCTTCTCCCCAGGGTGCTGTGTCCAGGCCACCCCCCCCCCCACTGCAGTCCGCGCCCAGGAGAGGCCAGGCCGGGGCATCCGGGCGGGAAGACGGCGCTGGGGTGGCTGCCTGCCTTTGAAAAGCCGCCCTTGACGCAAAGCCCCGCAGAGCGCGGAGCGACCCCGAGCCTGGCCTCGCACAGCCTCCCTCGGGAGGCTTCTCCCCTTCTCCTGCGCCGGGGCTGGGTGCCGCTGGCTCCGCTCCCTCCTGCCACACTGGTGGAGCCTAAAAGGAGCTCTTGTGGGAAATTGGGAGCCCGAGCCATATTCGCAGCCCCTCTGCCGTGCCCCCGCCAGGCCGGCGCCTCTGTGCTTGCTTGATCCCGGTAAATCTTCTACCCCAGGGCCTCCCAGAGGCTGGGGGTCCTTGCGGCTCTGTGGGTGCAGCCAGGCCAGGCCCAGAGGCCCCTGCAAAGCTGTGTTCTCCATGTTTGTCCTGGGGAGGAAGGACACATATTTATGGTCTCCCCTTCTCAGTGCTCCTGTGGAAAGTTCTGGAACGGGAGGTCTGTCGGCAGTCGGGGGGTGGTCTCCTCTCCTTCCCTGTCTCCCGACAGGCTGCGTGTTCCTGACTCCTCCGCAATGGCGTCCTTGCGGGAGGCCGTCTCCCTCTGCCTGTGGCGGACCCACGGCTCCACCCCCTCCCCGCCCACCCTGTGCCCCCGACTCCCTCATAATGGGGGCCATGCTGGGGACCCCTCCTCCACTCCCTCACTCAGGGCACGTCCACCTGAAGACGAACGGCACTGCTCTCATTTTTATTCTTTTTCTTTTCTTTTCGAGATTTTTTTTATTTGAGAGAGTTACAGAGAGGAAGAGGCGGGGCGGGGGGAGGGGGCGCCTTCCATCCTCTGGTTCTCTCCCTAGTTGGTTGCAATCCAAAGCCAGGAGCTTCTTCTGGGTCTCCCACATGGGTGCAGGGGCCTAAGGACTTGGGCCATCCTCCACTGCTTTCCCAGGCCACAGTAGAGAGCTGGATCGGACGAGGGGCAGCCGGGACTTGAACCTGTGTCCCTACGGGATGCCGCTACTACAGACAGCGTTAACCCACTACGCTGGCCCCTGTCCTTTGAATTCCAGGTGGAATTCATCTTAGTCCTCACAGCCTTGTTGTGTGGAAGAATCAGCTGACGCCAGAGTCGGCACAGAGGAAAGCCCCTCCGTCAGCCTCCCGGCCCCCTTTCTGCCATGACGTGTGACGTGTGACGTGTCTGGGGCTGAGCTGGGCTTTTCTTCTTTTTGCTGATGAGCTGGATTTTCAGTGACTTCACAAAGATGGAAAATAGTGACTTTTGGAAACAGCCATCTTCTCCATATTTTTCTCGCAGGAATTGGCCATGGAAAAGCGCAACACTAGGCCGTGCGAGACGCCAGGCGGCTTCCCCAGAGGGGGCCCCGGGCGCTCCGGGGTCAGCACGGGGCGCGAGCCTGTGTTCACCTGCACACGGCTTATCCCTAGACAGAAGTGGAGTCGGAGGGAGGGCAGGGACCCTCTCCTCCCAGCCCCCTCCTGACAGAGAGAGAGGGCAAGGCCCCCTCCCCCTTGCTTGCTCCCATCAGGCCGCCCAGGACTGCCCTGGCTGTGGCTGTGGCTCGGGGCCCCTGGGGAATGGGATGCGGAGTAGGGAGGTGTGCTTCCGACCAGTGCTTCCCCCTGTGCTGTGGGGGCTGAACAGCTGCCGGTCCCGGACTCCTGGCCCCCGGGGTCCCACTGGGCAGGGGCAGTGTTGGCCTCTTCTCCCGGGCGTCCTCCAGTGCCTGGGTCTGGGCGGGCAGCTGCTTCGATCCTTGGTCAGCAGCAGCTCCAGCGCACGGGGGTGGGGGTGGGGGTGTCAGATATTAGCTTGGAGAAAGCGGCTCTGCTGCGTCCAGCTGTCCCCGTGTCCCCTCTCCAGGGCTGGGGAGTCGGGAGGGGGCGGGGGAAGGGGCCGAACCTGCAGCCCCGGCTCCCCCCTTCCCAGCCCTTGGTTGCTATGTGGTTTCTATGGCAGCAGCATCCTCAGACTCAACTTTCACCCCTCGTTAAGAGCCAATTAAGGTAAAATAGTGAGGGGGAGGAGAGAGCGTAGCAGCTAGGGGCGGGCGGGGGCTGGAGAGCGACTCCAGATTCCAGGCCGCGCGCTCGCTCGGAGCGGGAGCCCTGCTCCCCAGAGTCGCAGTACGGCTGGGAGCTCCCAGGAGCTGCAGCCGCCGCTCTGCCTTCCCCGCCCAGCCGGAGCCAAGCCGCGGTGCCGAGCCGCCGAGCCGCCCGCCGTGGCTGGGGATCTCTGCCAGGGGCCGTCCTGAAGACCCCGGGGTCCAGCCCTCCCGGAGCCCCCTAGCGTGGTGCCTGGCCCTCGCTGCGCCTCGGCTCTGCCGCCTGTCGGACCCCGTGCTGCCCCTGCTGCTCTGGTTTCCTGCTGTCAACGCTCCATCCTCCATTGGAGGAAAGGAAAGTTTTACCAATGCCGATCGCACAGTTGCTGGAGCTATGGAAGAAGATAGAGGTGGAGCCCATGGAGACGGAGGTGAGTGTGAGGAGGAGAGGATGCACTTTCTCACGGTCTCCAAGCCCTCTGCGTTGCAGGGGGACCGAGCGGCCTGCATGTGGCGGGGACCTGGGTGGCTGTGCTGGTAGGTCAGGCGTGGGCTCAGCGACGTGGGCACTTGTGGACAGGGAGAGACAACAGTTGCTGCTCTCAGGGAACTTCAGGCTGCACCCTCGAGTGTCTGTGCGTGTGTGTGTGTGTGAGAGAGAGAGAGAGAGAGCGAGAGCGAGTGTCCGTGTGCACCCTCAACAAGTGGCTCCCGGTGGTACCCGGCCTGCTGCAGTGCAGGACGGAGCCAAGCAGATGGTGGTGGCTCTCAGCAGGGAGCAGAGGGCACACAGGGTCGGATCTCGCGGGGATGCAGGCTGGGAGGAGAGCTCGGGGTGACGAGAGAGACAGACAGACAGACAGAGAGACACGAGGTGAGGCACCAGCCGTGTCCTCGCCCAGCCCCAGGGTGGGCTGGGGTGCCTCGGCCGCCGCACCTCCCTGGGGAGATGGCTCTGTTCTCGGAGTTCGGTTTGCTCAGTCTGAATTCTGCACGGCCAGCACCCATGTTTCCTGGGAGAGAGACTCCCCCACGGTGGACACCGGCATCCTCAGATGCGCCCGTGTTCTTTATCACAGCTCGCGTGTGTGTTGACTGATTTTAAGAACTTCCCAAATCTTCATCGCACCCGAGCCACATCCCCCGCTCGGCGTCACGTCTGCCAGCTCGTTCCTGGCAAGGTTAGATTCTCCCGTTTACACGAGACGCGGTGTGCACCTCGAGGCACGCACGGAACAGCTTCACAGAGCCGGCGATTCTGTGTCACCAGGACATTTGCTTCTGATTTTATGGCTGACACTTTCCTGGGCAGCCAGGCAAACTGAGTGGTGCCGGCATGTGTCAGGTTAGAAGCCACCGGCGAGCCTGGCCCGGGCGTGCGGCCGCTGTCAGAACGCACTGGTCCCCGCTGCCTCTGGCCGGCAGCCCAGGTCGGGAAGGCGACACAGGGCTGCTGGGTGCCGGTGAGCTGTCCCTGGTGCTGGACAGAGCCCTCTGGTGCCAGGGGTTGCCAGTGCAAGGCTGTTTTCTCTCGGAGAGAGAGCTGTTTTTTCTGGAGGTTGATGAATGGATGAGCGAGCAGGGAAGCTGGGAGCCCGTTTTCCCTCTCTGGCTGCTCTCTAAACATCCCAGCCGCGCCGTGTGTGGTGCGAGTAGCTTCCTGCGGCAGGCAGGGAGGGCTCATTCAGGAGCTGAGCTCCAGCCCTGCTGGGACCTGGGCCTCCCGTGGCTGCCGGGACACAGCTGCACGCGCAGGGACAGCTTATGCTTGAAGTACCTCTGAAACCAGCTGCTGGCGGCCGGCAACACATGCATCCAGGCTGCTCCGAAGACAAGTCGTGACCCTGCAAACACTGTGGGTGCAAAGGGCCTGTGGTAGAGCAGGCAGGCCCCCGGCCCCGGTCAGGGGTGCGCAAAGATGTGAACCCTGTGTTCTGGAACTCAGAGCCGACAGTGGACTCCAATACCAGGGGCAGGCGTTCGGCACGGCAGCTAAGACGCCTCTTGAGATGGACGCACGCCTGGGTTCAGTCCCAGCTCTGCTTTGGTCCCGGCTCCCTCCCAACGCAGTGCTTGGGGCCCTGTCACCCCTGTGGGAGGTCCAGGCTGCGTTCCTGTCTCCTGGCGCAGGCCCGGCTGAGCCCTGGCTGCTGTGGGCACGTAGGGAAAGAACCAGCAGGTGGGAGATCGCTCTGTGCCTACCTCTCTGCCTTTCAAATAAATAAAAGTAAATAAGTCTTTCAAAAACCCAGGGAAGAAGCCAGCATCGTGGCACAGCAGAGTAAGCACTGCTAGGCCCCCAGCATCCGTATGGAGCAGCAGCTGCAGTGCTGGCTGCTCCACTTCCCGTCCAGCTCCTGCTCTGGCCTGGGGAAGCAGCAGCAGATGGCCCACGTGCTTGGGCCCCTGCACCCGCGTGGGAGACCTGGATGGGGCTCCTGGCTCCTGGCTTCAGCCTGGCCCAGCCGCGGCTGTGGCAGCCATTTGGGGAGTGAACCAGCGGATGGAAGAGTCCGCCTCCCCCTCCCTATCTCCACCTTGCAAATAAACAAGGAAGCAGGCAGCCCGTGGGGTCCACTTGGCCTCTGAAAACAAACTAAATGTCACAGAAACCTCGTGAAAGAGCGCACACACCATTCTCATCTGCTGTGAGGTTTTGGGGCTTGTAGTCATTTGCTTCCATTTAGCACGACAGAGGCCTCCAGGGTGGGAGTCGGCTCCCTGGGTTCTGGTTTCCCTCTCGTGCCCTCTTCCCACTTTACCCTCTGACCTCTCGTGCACCTGTGATCTGGGGAAGCCTCACCGTGTGTCTGAGGGTGCCTGGCCTGTGATCTGGGGAACCCGCTCACCGTGTGTCTGGGGGTGCCGGGCCTGTGATCTGGGGGACCCCACTCACCGTGTGTCTGGGGGTGCCTGGCCTGTGATCTGGGGGACCCCGCTCACCGTGTGTCTGAGGGTGCCTGGCCTGTGATCTGGGGGACCCCGCTCACCGTGTGTCTGGGGGTGCCGGGCCTGTGATCTGGGGGACCCCGCTCACCGTGTGTCTGGGGGTGCCAGGCCTGTGATCTGGGGGACCCCGCTCACTGTGTGTCTGGGGGTGCCTGACCTGTGATCTGGGGAACCCGCTCACCGTGTGTCTGGGGGTACCTGGCCTGTGATCTGGGTACCCCGCTCACCGTGTGTCTGGGGGTACCTGGCCTGTGATCTGGGGAACCTGCTCACCGTGTGTCTGAGGGTGCCTGGCCTGTGATCTGGGGGACCCGCTCACCGTGTGTCTGGGGGTGCCTGGCCTGTGATCTGGGGAACCCGCTCACCGTGTGTCTGGGGGTGCCTGGCCTGTGATCTGGGGGACCCCGCTCACTGTGTGTCTGGGGGTGCCTGGCCTGTGATCTGGGGGACCCTGCTCACCGTGTGTCTGAGGGTGCCTGGCCTGTGATCTGGGGAACCCGCTCACCGTGTGTCTGAGGGTGCCTGGCCTGTGATCTGGGGGACCCGCTCACCGTGTGTCTGGGGGTGCCTGGCCTGTGATCTGGGGGACCCGCTCACCGTGTGTCTGGGGGTGCCTGGCCTGTGATCTGGGGGACCCCGCTCACCGTGTGTCTGGGGGTACCTGGCCTGTGATCTGGGGGACCCCACTCACCGTGTCTGGGGGTGCCTGGCCTGTGATCTGGGGGACCCTGCTCACCGTGTGTCTGAGGGTGCCTGGCCTGTGATCTGGGGAACCCGCTCACCGTGTGTCTGAGGGTGCCTGGCCTGTGATCTGGGGGACCCCGCTCACCGTGTGTCTGGGGGTGCCTGGCCTGTGATCTGGGGGACCCGCTCACCGTGTGTCTGGGGGTGCCTGGCCTGTGATCTGGGGGACCCCGCTCACTGTGTGTCTGGGGGTGCCTGGCCTGTGATCTGGGGGACCCCGCTCACCATGTCTGGGGGTGCCTGGCCTGTGATCTGGGGGACCCTGCTCACCGTGTGTCTGAGGGTGCCTGGCCTGTGATCTGGGTACCCTGCTCACCATGTGTCTGGGGGTGCCTGGCCTGTGATCTGGGGGACCCCGCTCACTGTGTGTCTGGGGGTACCTGGCCTGTGATCTGGGGGACCCCGCTCACCGTGTGTCTGGGGGTTCTGGGCCTGTGATCTGGGGGACCCCGCTCACCGTGTGTCTGGGGGTGCCAGGCCAGAGGGCAGGTGCGCTCCTAGAAGAGGCGTCCCCGCCGCGGCCACAAGGCCGGGGGTGGGGGGTTCTGAGCTGCTCTGAGGTCGCCCCATGGAGAGGGGGAGCTGGCTGATGCAGAAGTGAGGCCTGGAGGCTCGCATGTGAATCGCGTTGGGTGGTGTGTGCGAGCTCCGCTCTGGCTGGATCCCCACCTTGACCCCCCCCCCCCAAGCAGGGCTGCTCCAGCCAAGGGCGTGCCTCGAGGTGGGGGGGGTGGGGGGCGGGAGGTGGGGGGTGGGCGGTGGGGGAGCCGCCTGCAGGCCCTGTTGACCCGGTTCCTCTGCGTCCTTGTGGAGGAGAACCCACGATGTTCTTGTGATGTCATCAGGCGTTGGAGAAGGGAGAAGCCCTGTCTCCTACGCCGAGCCACTCCGGCACCAGTGCCCGGTCGGTCCTGGTGGCCATGAGAAGGTGGAGCTGGGCGTAGTGCTGGTGGCGGCCACCGGCTCTTAGTGTGCATGGTGGAGCGTGTGCCGCCGGCGTCTCGCAGTGTTCTCCCCACGGGCCTGGGCGTAGGGGCCGGCGGGCCTTAGGTGGCAGACGGAGCCGTGGACCCCGTCTGCGGGAGCGTGGCTGTGTGTCCTCAGGGCCAGGCGTGGCCGCGCTGATGTAATTCCTTCTCCACTGAGCTGAGGCTCAGCAGTGGCCACGAAGGCCCTCACTGTCCCCCGTTCCTGTCCTGACCACGGCAGGCTTTGGGCGTCCCAGAAACCCGCGTCCCCCCTGCATCAGGTCACCGCGCTGCCCTCTGCACCCGCGGGCAGCCCTGCATGCATCGCTGACCCAGCAGCTTGTAACTTTGGGTGTGAAACGCCCTTCTTTGGGGCCTCTATAAGAAGAATGGTTACCAGGGGTTTGTGTTATCTATCTATCTACCTACCTATCTATCTATCTATCTATTTGTCTTCATGTTATTTGAAAGACAGGAAGACCAGAGAGATCTCCCATCTGCTGGTTCAATCCCCAAATGCCCACAACAGCCAGGGCTGAGCCAGGCCGAAGCCGGGAACTGGGAACTCGGTCCAGGTCTGCCATGAGGGTGGCAGGGAGCCAGCGACTGGAGCCATCGCCGCCGCCTCTCAGGACGCTAGGAGCCGGGACGTGAGGCCGGCGCTCTGATGTGGGATGTGGGTTCTGTCAAACCTCTATGCGCTCTGATGTGGGATGTGGGTTCTGTCGAACCTCTATGCGCTCTGATGTGGGATGTGGGTTCTGTCGAACCTCTATGCCAAACACCTGCTCCGGCTGCCTGTGGTTCCGAGTCCACTCCGGTGCTGGGGCCAGAGGGCGGGGCCCCATCCCCGACCTGCCCTGAATATTCACTGAGTGTTTCTAGGTGCTGATGTCTCTCGTGGGGCCGTGGATCCACCCCTGCGGTGCTAACTGTGTTACGTGTGTTTCTCTTGTCAGACCACGGAGGAGGACCTGGACCTGGACCCGGAGCCCGCCACGGAGGACAGCGTGGAAGAGGTAACTACCGGGACCTCGTTAGCCGGGGTGGGGGTGGGGGTGGGGAGTGGGGAGCGGCCTGGCGCTGGAGAGGGTGGGGGAGGGGTGGAAGTTTGGAACTTATGTCCTGAGTGTTCGCTGGTGCATTTTATATTCAAAAATTTCCCCTAGGGGGAACAGCTTAGGAAATACTCAGCGAGGGGTGTGGATCGCCCGGCCTGCAGGCCATGTGGGGCTGAGAAGTCACGTGGTCTGGCCCTCCAAGGCGACCACTGGTGAGACTCACAGGGCTGGCAGCCGTGACCGGCAAGGAGGGCCTCATCCAAGGCCGTTCTGGGCTCTACGAGGAGCCCCCTCCCTGCACGTGGGGCGAGCGCAGGCCCCGACTCCAGCGGCGCCATTACTGGCTAAGGGGGGAAGAGCGGCCTGGTGCCGGCTGCCTTTGGGTTCTGGCATTCTGGTGATGGCGCCTGGAGCGCAGCCCCAGCTTCGCCATGACCTTCTGCATCCCTGCCGGGGCCCTGCAGCCAGAGCTCCGCCCTGGCCGGGTCCACACGGGTCAGAGCGTGGGCGGCATGTGAGCCAGCCACGCCGTGGCGCTGCCTGCGGTGGTGCCAGGCTTCTGTGGGAGCCCTGCTCCCAGGAAGCCGTGACGTGCCTCTCCAAGGCAGAGTAACGTGCGATTTGGCTGCTGGCTTCAGGAGGCAGGCGAGGGGCACCGAGCCGGCACAGGTGGGGCAGAAACTGCTCGCTCTGCTGAGCAGGAGCTGGGCGCCGGGATTGTGCGCTGCCGTGCCGCTGTCTGGGCTCCGGTGACAAAGCTCCGAGCAGGAGGCTCATAAACAACGGCTGTGCTTCTCAGGCTGGTGGAGGCTGCAGTCCAGGTGCAGGCGCTGGTAGACCAGGCGCCTGGTGCGTCCCTTGCTGTGTCCTCCGGTGGCGGAAGGGGCGAGGGAGCCTCTGGGGGCCTCTTCCACGAGGCACAGCCATTCCAGGGGACCCGGCTCCTCCCACTGTTACCCTGGGGGCTGGGGGTCCACGTGAGCATTCAGAGGCCCCGGGTACTCCAGCAGCTCACAGCAAGCTCACCTTCCGGCTCGTCGCCAGGGCTGGCGTCCTGAGCTCTCCTGGTCTCGGGCTGTGCCCTCCCTGGCGTTCTGATGGGACTCCGGGTGGGGAAGCATTGCAGGGGAGCAGTAGCAACAGCTGAGCTCCCAGAGTTCTTCAGGAGGGCGGACGTAGGGGCAGGGAGGCTCTCGCCGAACCTGACGGCGCCTTGTCTGCGTGATGGGGAATCAATGGATCTTTGGTTCTTAACGAAGGGAAGAAGACAGTCGGGCACAGGGTGGGGGTACTTGCAGCGCTGCGATATGGGTACTTGGATGCGTGTGTGGTGTCTGTGGGGTAACGAGAAGCATCCTGGGAAAGCCGTTTGTTCTCTTGAGGTGCCGGACGGATGGGCGGGCGATGCCGGAGGCCGGCGCGGCTCTCAGCACAGCCGCGGTGGATGCCGGTCAGGTTCTCCGTGCAGCTGCCGCGTTTCTGTCATGGGAATCCTTTCCTTCACGCGTCCTCTGCCTTCCGAGTGGAGGTTGCGAGGGCTCTGAGCCGGAAGGAGCCGTCAGTGGCCGCCGGGCCGTGTGCTGGGTCCCGCTTTTGGCCGTGTGATCGGGGAGGATGACGGAAGGTTATCTTTCTCTGGAGGAAAGAAATCACTCAAACTGGAGGTTGTTTTCTCATCCGTTCAGTCAAGGACACTGACTGATAACCCGTGGGCCACGCTCGGGAGGCGGGCAGCGGCCAGGATGGCGTGCCGTGATCAACGGCTCCCTTGGCTTTCCCGGGGAGTGCGTCTCATGCTTTGAAAGAGAGGTTCCCTTATTAGGAAAGCAGAGTGACACAGAGAGAGACGGAGGGCGAGACGGAAGCTTCCACCCACTGGTTCGCTCCCCAGATGGTTGCCATGGCCAGTTCTGGCCCAGGCCAAAGCCAGCAGCCAGGAACTCCATCCTGGTCTCTGACGTGGGTGGCAGGGGCCTGAGCCCTCGGGCCATCTTCTGCTGCCTTCCCAGGCGTGTTAGCCGGGAGCTGGATCGGAAGCCGAGCAGCCGGGACATGAACCAGGGCTCTGATGTGGGTGGCAGGGGCCCGAGCCCTCGGGCCATCTTCTGCTGCCTTCCCAGGCGTGTTAGCCGGGAGCTGGATCAGAAGCCGAGCAGCCGGGACATGAACCAGGGCTCTGATGTGGGTGGCAGGGGCCCGAGCCCTCGGGCCATCTTCTGCTGCCTTCCCAGGCGTGTTAGCTGAGAGCCGGGACTTGAACCAGGGCTCTGATGTGGGTGGCAGGGGCCCGAGCCCTCGGGCCATCTTCTGCTGCCTTCCCAGGCGTGTTAGCCGGGAGCTGGATTGGAAGCCGAGCAGCCGGGACAGGAACCAGGGCTCTGACGTGGGTGGCAGGGGCCCGAGCCCTCGGGCCATCTTCTGCTGCCTTCCCAGGCGTGTTAGCCGGGAGCTGGATCAGAAGCCGAGCAGCCGGGACATGAACCAGGGCTCTGATGTGGGTGGCAGGGGCCCGAGCCCTCGGGCCATCTTCGGCTGCCTTCCCAGGCGTGTTAGCTGGGAGCCGGGACTTGAACCAGGGCTCTGATGTGCGAAGCCCCGCCACACCTGCCCTCCTCACCCTTTGTTGAAGTCTGGCACACGTCTGGGGTATCTCAGGCACAAACACCCCAACGGTGATCCTCCTGCAAGTGCACCTCCCGTCTGGCTCTGTCTGGCCTCTGAGAAGTTCCGGAGAGGGGCTAGTGTGACCACTGGGCCTAAGACAGGCGGTCGGCCTCTGAGCCGCGGGTCAGCGTCACCCGGGCCTTCTCACCACTGCTGAGGGAAAGCCGCCCCTCCCGCACAGGCGCCCTAACCCTAGCCCACAGGCGGGGCCAGGGCTGACCTCACCCGACGCCCTGGAAGCTTCCTTCGTGTTCCGAGCCGCGCAGCGGGGGCCCTGGCAGGCGCCCAGGGAGTGCTGCTGTAGAGGACATTGCCGGGGCCAGACCACAGGCGTGGAAGGGTGATCCGGACAGAGGCAGGGTTTATTGCATGAGTGGGGTGGGGGCACCGGCCGCGGGCCTTTGGGGCCCTCCTCTTCTCACATCTGTTTGGCCAAGTGGAGAGCTGGGGGGTGCAATGCCCCAGAGAGCTCGGGTTCAGGGTAGAAATCACGTGTGCCGCTTGGCCTGGCGTGAGCCCTGCGTGGCTGCCATGTGGCCTCCCCCCAGGGTTCACTGAGCGTCCTGACCAATGGCGCAGAGGGGGCTGGGCAGACCCCCTACCACACCTGGGGGTCTGGGCAGTGGTGTGACAGGGAGGGCGGTCCTCACTAGGCCAGCCAGGCAGGGCTCTGCTGAGCCACTGGGCTGGGCGGGCAGGCTGGGGGCGTTGACCTGAGTTGTGATGGACAGGCAGTGTTAGCAGACCCGGAGCCAGGGGGCGGCCCAAGCTGCCCCGCCCACCCGGAGGTGCCGATGAGCCTCCTCTCCACCCCAGACCCCTGGTCTCCGTGCTCCTCTGTGTTTCTGGACACGTTGATGGTTTTTAGGCGCATTTTCACTGCACGGAAAAGCGTACGCAGTGTTTTCCGAGGGCTCCCGTGTTGGGGTTCTGGGTATTTTTAGAAGAAAGACCGTCTTCCTCCGTAGTCCATCTTAGAAGATGAGGCCCAGAGAAACTGGTGAGACACCAGCCTGCTTCCCTGGACCACTGGCTGTACCCCTTCCCCAAGTCCCACCCCCTGTCCTCACAGCACAACAGGAAGTTCTGGGGGGGGGCATGGCTCTCTCAGCCTTCATTCTCCAGGGGAGGGTGACAGGGACTCACGTGCCAGCCTGGGCGTTCATCTATGGGCTGACACCTGCCAACGTCACCCCTGCAATGACCCGTCAATGTCACCCCTGCAATGACCCTCTCTGAGTGCCCGACCCCTTGACTTCTGTGCTCAGGGAGGGACCTCTGGTTGAGGAGGAGCCCCCCCGAAGCCCAGGGAGGGCTTGAGGCAGAGAACCAGCCCACCGGGGTCCTCGGCCCTCGGCCCACGGCCTGGGCGCCTGCGCCCAGAATCGCCTGCCTCCCCCTTCCTTAGGATCCGCACAGAGTCTCTACTCTCCTTAAAGAAGCAAAGCAAAAACATCTCGAACGTCTGAATAGGAGCGAGGCAGGATGAGTCATGCAGCTCAGGAATTAATGGAGCAATTAAGAGCGATGCAGTCGCAGCTTACAGAGAGCTCACCAAACCACCCCCAGCCCTGCGCGCCACCTTACGTGCGTCTGCCTTCCGGAGCCCGCTCGCGTCTCCAAAGGCTGGTGTTACGTAAGCTGCCAGGCAGTGCCTACCCCTTTGTGCTTCTGTGTCTCACTGTTGTTCCCTGGCAGACACGATGCCTGGCACGGGGGTGGTGTGTGCACACGCCGTGTGGACAGCGCCGTGGGCACCCCTCTGTGTGTAAGCGCACTCTGGGGACGGAACCCTGACCTCGGCTTCCCGAAGCAGCAGCGCTCGCTGGGGCAGCGATGTAGGCGAACGCACACGCTGTGTCGCGGCACCATTTGATGGGAAGTGGCCATGACGCGCCAGGATTCACGAACGAGGAGCCGGCTCTGAGCCCTGGGCCGCCTCTGTCTCTCGTGTCTGTCGCCCATCACGGCCCACTGCACTTAACACTCCCCAAACCCGCATTTTTCTGCCTCTGTGACCAAGCCAGCGCCGCCCCACCACCCCAGCTCCTCTCTGAAAGTAGAGGATCAGCAGACACCAGCCGGGACGTGAGCCCAGACCCCAGAGCCCCCGGGCCAGAGCCAGCCTCACCCTGCAGGTCTCCTTGGGGCCAGGCGCCGGCGTGCGCCCCAGCAGAGGGCCTGAGTGGGCGGCTGTGCCATGATTTTATAAACACCCCCAGTTCTGCAGGGGAAGTGACGCTCATGCCCTCAGCCAGGAACCTTGCTCTGGGCTGCAACGTCTGCTGAACGCGAAGCCAAGCGCCACCAACGCGCAGGTGGGAGGGAGCCCTGAGGTCCGTCTGGGGTGATGCGGCTCCCGTGTGGTGTGGGGCCCCATCCTGCTGCCTGCAGGGGAAACACAACGGACCCCGCCCTGAGGGCACACCGGGGGCCTGGCTGTGACCCTCCCTCCGGTTTTCCGGCAGTGAAATGTAGGCCCCAGAGATGACGTCAGGGGGCCGGCGCTGTGGCGTAGCGGTAAAGCCCCCACCTGCAGTGCCAGCATCCCATATGGGCGCCGGATCGAGTCCTGGCTGCTTCTCTTCCAAACCAGCTCCCTGCTAGTGGCCTGGGAAAGCTGTAGAAGATGGCCCAGGTCCTTGGACCCCTGCACTCATGTGGGAGACCGGGAAGAAGCTCCTGGCTCCTGGCTTTGGATCAGTGTAGCTCTGGCCATTGCAGACATCTGGGGAGTGAACCAGCGGATGGGAGAGCTCTCTCTCTCTCTCTGCCTCTCTGTAACTCTGTCTTTCAAATAAATAAATAAATCTTAAAATGAGGGCAGCAGAGAACCAGCGAATGAGGAAATCCCAAAGGCAGGCTTTTTCCGTGGGTGCACGTCCTTCCAGGAATCCCTGCTCGCCCCAGGCACCAACATGGGGGCAGGGCTCTCTGGGAAAGAACCAGAGCTCCCATCACACAGCGGCTCAGCCCCTTCCTTACAGCAGGTGCAGGCACCGTGGGTGGCCGCCCAGGCCCCGCCATCAGCCGTCAGGGTCCTGGGCTCACAGGGAGGGCCCAGCTGCAGGCGGTGCGACCCCGACTCCACCAGAGCTTGTGAGGGGGACCCTAGGGCCCAGCATCTCAGCCCCCCACTTATTGTTTATTAGAAAGGCAGAGTTAGAGAGGGAGAGAGCTTTCATCCACTGGTGCACTCCCCAAATAGCCACAACGACCCGGGCTGGGTCAGGCCGATGCCAGCAGCTTCTTCCAGGTCTCCCAGGTGTGTGCAGGGGCCAAGCACTCGGGCCATCTTCCGCTGCTTTCCCAGGCTCGCTGGCAGGCAGCACCGGCCCCCATAGGTGGGATTTATGCAAGGCCTTCAAAACGTTCGTGGCAAGTTGGAATTCAGATAAGGTGGGTTTCCCAGCAGTGCCTCGACGTCCCCTCCTGCTATCACGCGGTAGGAATCCTAAGAGTTCCCCACACGTCATTCATCCCGGTGGGTCACTCGGACACCTCTGGTAGGGGGAGGCTTCCCCTCCACATCCCAGTGAGACGCAAGGCGTCGGTGAGAGCAGATCTCTAAGCAAGAAGGAAAACAAAGCCGCAGCACCCGCCCGACGTGCGTGCAGCTGGGGGCGGGGGCGGGGGCAGCCTTTGCAATGTGCGTGAGTCACACGGATCTCCAGGGAATCATTAAAACGTATTTTTCTGGGTTGTGGCACCAAAACATCCCTCGGTGCCAAGTGCACACAGAGTAACGGGCTGGGCCCCCCAAGATGCTCGGGTCCCGTGGCCTCCACACCTACTTTCTTCCACCTGTGTGCAGGACACGGAGCCATCCGGTGTCCCCTGTGTGCAAAGGAAGCCGGCGGTCAGAGAGCTGGGTCCTCTCAGGGGAGGCTCTGTGGACAGTGGCCGAGCGTCTGCTCCGGGCTGGACCCCGTGCCGGGCTCAAGGCACGGAAGTGGCACCTGGCGCCTGCTCTTCAGATCAGTAACTGCGAGTTCTACACGCATGGGCAGGCGCTGCGAGGGGCGCTCTCTTAGTCTCTCTCTCTTGAGGGACAGAATGTCTCAAATGCATCCCGGGCGGGCTGGGGAGGCCTGGGGCTTCTGACCCCCAAGCTGGGGTCGCGGTGACCAGTGCGGACAAGAGGACGCTGGGAGGGTGGGTTTTATAGACTCTGTCCTCTGCCTGCGCAGCCTCCCCCGCCACCCTGACCCATTAGAGGGCGGCCACGGTGTTGGGAGGATAAAGCGTGTGTCCCATGGCAGTGCCCTGAGAACCTCCCGCCTGTGCCCAGCAACAGGGGATCCGTCACGGGGTCCCTTGTCCAGCGTCCTCGGCTGACTGCACAGCGCCCCAGCTGGGTGCCGGGTGGGGGACGGGGAGACGCAGGATCCTCTCCAAAGCGTTGTTTCCGGGGAAATCCTAGCGCTTTCAGAGTTGCAGCCTGTCTGAGCGCTGCAGAAGCGAGGGGAAGTGCGAGAGGCAGACCTTTGTTTCCCTGGAGGGCTGCGATGCTCGATGCTCGTCGGGAAACTGTTCCCCAAACCACCCTTGCCCCGCTCCAGAGCCGGCGTCTGGGCGCAGGGGGCTCTGGCTGCACTGCCTTGCCGCTTCCCCGGGGGAGAGGAGGAGAGGAAGCCGGGGGCACAGGCGCCTCTGGCCGCCCTCTCCACCTGGAGATGTGGGTGAGCCTGCAGACCCTGGCCCAGGAGGGGCCGAGACCCCACTCCCAGCAGGCTTCCCGGGGCGCAGAGCCTCTGGCCCCCGGCATCCATGGCGGCTGATGGGGCAGAGCCCCGCGGGAGCGGGCAGAGTTCTCAGCGCTGCGACGCCTCTTCCAGGAGCGTGGGTTATTTGCTCTCTGTACAGATAATACTGGTTGTATTTGACAGTTGAACGCGTCACTTATTGGAGAGGTAGACTTTTGTTCTTTTCGATTGTAAGAAAGCAGTGCGCTCTGTCATCTTCCAGGCTGAGAGAGCAGGCGTGCTCAGCCGGCTTCACGGGGCTGAAGTCGGGGTGTGGGCGCCCGAGCCCCCGTCACCTCACCTCGCCCCGGGGCTGCCTGCACCTCTGGCTCCCCGGTGATTGGTTGGGGATGGCAACTATTTTTAAACTGGTGGGCTGTCCTAGAAGTCCCCAACGTTAAAGAAGTCATTCGTGTTTCCTGTTTAGAAACTAGTAACCACAAAGTGTGACGGCATCAGGTACGGGGCAGATTCGAGCCACTTCACTGTGGCTTTTTCTTTCTTATAAGTTATCAAGTGAGGGGCTGGCACCGTGGAGTAGTAGGTTAAGCCTCTGTCTGCAGTGCCAGCATCCCGTATGGGCACCGGCTCAAGTCCCAGCTGATCTACTTCCAATCCAGCTCCCTGCTAATGGCCTGGGACAGCAGAAGATGGCCCAAGTGCTTGGGCCCTTGCACCCACGTGGGAGACCCAGAAGAAGCTCCTGGCTTCAGATTGGCCCAGCTCCGGTCATTGCTACCACCTAGGGAGTGAGATAGCAGATGCAAGACCTCTCTCTCTCTCTAGCTCTGCCTCTCAAATAAATAAATCTTTTAAAAGTTATCAGGTGGGTAGGACACGTCACTTGTTGCATAACAGGTGTACCTCCAGGCGCTCTCCTGAGGGTGTTTTAGGAGCCCCAGTGATGAGCGACGTGTCCTGTGGCTCAGGTGAGCCGTGGGCTCATGCAGCAATGTGGGAGGCCACTGAACATGACCCCCAGGGGACAGGGAAAGCCACAAGCGAGTGAGGGAATGCTCTCGCCGCCTGGGCGAGCTGCAGACCCAGCGTCTGGTGCCCGACGGTTCTGGGGCCGATGGGGCCGGGCGCCACTTCCAGAGTCTGTGTCCTCACCTGCCCAGCCTCTGGCAGGGCCCTTGTTCCTGGGGCCGCTGGCCTCGACCTGCCACCCTCTGCTTCCCCGGTCACCCTCATCCTCTGATCTGACCAGGCTGTCGGCGTCATCTCGTGAGGCACCTGGGATTGTGTGAAACCCCCACCCCCATGAGCCGGGGTCGCCGTCTGGCCTCGAGACCTCTGACGCCGTCTGCACAGCGCAGGTGTCTCCGCTTCCCGCCGTCCACTCTGCAGGGTTTCGGTTGCGCGTGGTCGGCCGTGATCTGGAAACAGCAGAGGGAATAAGCAGCACACCCGTGTTAGGCTGCGCGTCCTCTGCACGCAGCCTGGAGGCCACGCCGGGTCCAGCCGTCCACCTGTGTCCGCCCCCTGCTGCCGGCCACCTGGTGCCCTCCTGGCTTACTGGGTCCACACCACGCTGTCACAGCACTCACGCTCCAGGACCCTCGTTTTATTAATCCCAGCCCAAAAGCACCCTCTGACTGATGCTGACGCCAAAGAGAAGCCGGACGGCGTTCCGTTAGGGGCCAGGTGCAGGCTGACCTGGGCGTGTGTGCGTGGGAGAAACCCAGCATCTGCAGGTTCCAGGCCAGCCACACATCCAGGCATCCGCGGGGCCTTGGAACGTTCCCTCCCCAGTGACGCGGCTGGGGCACCGCGCAGATTCTGGGCCCCGGCCGTGGTGGCTTTGGGCCACGCTTTGCCTCCCGCCATGGTGCCGTCTGTGGTCCGCTGGCCTGGCTGAAAGGAAAGACCAGGGGAGAACGGCTGTGTCCCCAGGAGACGGAGGGACTCGGGGGCACAGTCTGCCCCTCCTCTGGGGGGGCCCTGACTTAAAGAAACCGAATTGCAGAGGAACTTCCCTGGATGGCTGGGGAAGTTTGAACACGGACCCAGATATTTCTGCTGACTTTTAAAGATATTTTTGGTGAAGTATTCTATAAACTGTAACATTTCTTTCCTAAATATTTCAGTATGGGGGCTGGCACTGTGGCACAGCAGGTTAAGCTGCCACCTGCAGTGCCGGCATCCCACATGGGCACTGGTTCTAGTCCCAGCTGCTCCACTCCCATCCAGCTCTCTGCTATGGCCTGGGAAAGCAGTAGAGGATGGTCCGAGTACTTGGGCCCCTGCACCCACGTGGGAGACCCGGAAGAAGCTCCTGGCTCCTGGCTTTGTCCTGACCCAACTCTGACCATTGTGGCCATTTAGAAAGTGAACCAGCAGATGGAAGACCTCTCTCTCTCTCTCTCTCTCTCTCTGCCCCTCCTTCTCTGTAACTCTGACTTTCAAATAAATAAATAAATCTTAAAATAATATTCCAGTATGCCACCCAAAAGTAAAAGCTTCTTCCAGAAGCCATTGGCACAGACAGCGTGACATCGTTCTCCCTCCCCAGCCATCGCGGCGGGAGGCCAAAGGTCGCCTCTTCGTAAGTCAGGAGCTAGCTGGCCTCCCCATTCTGCTCAATTCCTTGAAAGCAACCAGCGGGAGCCGAATCGCACCTCTGTGGGACGGGACATCGATCGCCAGCCGTTAATCTTAGCACCGAGCCCTCGCCAGCTGCCGGCCACCGCACAGGCTTTTAGAGATCGAGCTGCCCAGCCTACGCGCCACGTGGGAACGTGGTGAGACCCTCGGCCGTGTGTGGCTGTGCATACAAGGTCAGCGCTGTGCTGGGGTGGTGAACAGGCGGGTACGTGGTGTGTGACCCTCGGCCGCGTGTGACTGTGCGTGGCTGTGTGTGCAGGATCGGTGCTGTGCTGGGGTGGTGAACAGGCGGGGACGTGGTGTGTGACCTGGGCCCTAGGCTGTGTGTGCACAGTCAGCCACGCTGGGGTGGTGAACAGGTGGGGACGTGGTGTGTGACCTGGGCCCTAGGCTGTGTGTGTACAGTCAGCCATACTGGGGTGGTGAACAGGTGGGGACGTGGTGTGTGACCTGGGCCCTAGGCTGTGTGTGCACAGTCAGCCATACTGGGGTGGTGAACAGGTGGGGACGTGGTGTGTGACCTGGGCCCTAGGCTGTGTGTGTACAGTCAGTGCTGTGCTGGGGTGGTGAACAGGCGGAGACGTGGTGTGTGACCTGGGCCCTAGGCTGTGTGTGCACAGTCAGCCATATTGGGGTGGTGAACAGGTGGGGACGTGGTGTGTGACCTGGGCCCTAGGTTGTGTGTGTACAGTCAGCCATACTGGGGTGGTGAACAGGTGGGGACGTGGTGTGTGACCTGGGCCCTAGGCTGTGTGTGCACAGTCAGCCATACTGGGGTGGTGAACAGGTGGGGACGTGGTGTGTGACCTGGGCCCTAGGCTGTGTGTGTACAGTCAGTGCTGTGCTGGGGTGGTGAACAGGTGGGGACGTGGTGTGTGACCTGGGCCCTAGGCTGTGTGTGCAGTCAGTGCTGTGCTGGGGTGGTGAACAGGTGGGGACGTGGTGTGTGACCTGGGCCCTAGGCTGTGTGTGTACAGTCAGTGCTGTGCTGGGGTGGTGAACAGGTGGGGACGTGGTGTGTGACCTGGGCCCTAGGCTGTGTGTGCAGTCAGTGCTGTGCTGGGGTGGTGAACAGGTGGGGACGTGGTGTGTGACCTGGGCCCTAGGCTGTGTGTGCAGTCAGCCATACTGGGGTGGTGAACAGGTGGGGACGTGGTGTGTGACCTGGGCCCTAGGCTGTGTGTGCACAGTCAGCCATACTGGGGTGGTGAACAGGTCGGGACGTGGTGTGTGACCTGGGCCCTAGGCTGTGTGTGCACAGTCAGCCATACTGGGGTGGTGAACAGGTGGGGACGTGGTGTGTGACCTGGGCCCTAGGCTGTGTGTGTGCAGTCAGTGCTGTGCTGGGGTGGGGAACAGGTGGGGACGTGGTGTGTGACCTGGGCCCTAGGCTGTGTGTGCACAGTCAGCCATACTGGGGTGGTGAACAGGTGGGGACGTGGTGTGTGACCTGGGCCCTAGGCTGTGTGTGTGCAGTCAGTGCTGTGCTGGGGTGGTGAACAGGTGGGGACGTGGTGTGTGACCTGGGCCCTAGGCTGTGTGTGCACAGTCAGCCATACTGGGGTGGTGAACAGGTCGGGACGTGGTGTATGACCTGGGCACTAGGCTGTGTGTGTACAGTCAGTGCTGTGCTGGGGTGGTGAACAGGTGGGGATGTGGTGTGTGACCTGGGCCCTAGGCTGTGTGTGCACAGTCAGCCATGCTGGGGTGGTGAACAGGTGGGGACGTGGTGTGTGACCTGGGCCCTAGGCTGTGTGTGCACAGTCAGCCATACTGGGGAGGTGAACAGGTGGGGACGTGGTGTGTGACCTGGGCCCTAGGCTGTGTGTACAGTCAGCCATACTGGGGTGGTGAACAGGTGGGGATGTGGTGTGTGACCTGGGCCCTAGGCTGTGTGCACAGTCAGCCATGCTGGGGTGGTGAACAGGTGGGGACGTGGTGTGTGACCTGGGCCCTAGGCTGTGTGTGCACAGTCAGCCATGCTGGGGTGGTGAACAGGTGGGGACGTGGTGTGTGACCTGGGCCCTAGGCTGTGTGTACAGTCAGCCATACTGGGGTGGTGAACAGGTGGGGATGTGGTGTGTGACCTGGGCCCTAGGCTGTGTGTGTAGTCAGTGCTGTGCTGGGGTGGTGAACAGGTGGGGACGTGGTGTGTGACCTGGGCCCTAGGCTGTGTGTGCACAGTCAGCCATACTGGGGTGGTGAACAGGTGGGGATGTGGTGTGTGACCTGGGCCCTAGGCTGTGTGTGCACAGTCAGCCATACTGGGGTGGTGAACAGGTGGGGACGTGGTGTGTGACCTGGGCCCTAGGCTGTGTGTGTACAGTCAGTGCTGTGCTGGGGTAGTGAACAGGTGGGGACGTGGTGTGTGACCTGGGCCCTAGGCTGTGTGTGCACAGTCAGCCATACTGGGGTGGTGAACAGGTGGGGACGTGGTGTGTGACCTGGGCCCTAGGCTGTGTGTGTACAGTCAGCCATACTGGGGTGCTGAACAGGTGGGGACGTGGTGTGTGACCTGGGCCCTAGGCTGTGTGTGTACAGTCAGTGCTGTGCTGGGGTGGTGAACAGGTGGGGACGTGGTGTGTGACCTGGGCCCTAGGCTGTGTGTGCAGTCAGTGCTGTGCTGGGGTGGTGAACAGGTGGGGACGTGGTGTGTGACCTGGGCCCTAGGCTGTGTGTGCAGTCAGTGCTGTGCTGGGGTGGTGAACAGGTGGGGACGTGGTGTGTGACCTGGGCCCTAGGCTGTGTGTGTGCAGTCAGTGCTGTGTTGGGGTGGTGAACAGGTGGGGACATGGTGTGTGACCTGGGCCCTAGGCTGTGTGTACAGTCAGCCATACTGGGGTGGTGAACAGGTGGGGACGTGGTGTGTGACCTGGGCCGTAGGCTGTGTGTGCACAGTCAGCCATACTGGGGTGGTGAACAGGTGGGGACGTGGTGTGTGACCTGGGCCCTAGGCTGTGTGTGCAGTCAGTGCTGTGCTGGGGTGGTGAACAGGTGGGGACGTGGTGTGTGACCTGGGCCCTAGGCTGTGTGTGCAGTCAGCCATACTGGGGTGGTGAACAGGTGGGGACGTGGTGTGTGACCTGGGCCCTAGGCTGTGTGTGCAGTCAGCCATGCTGGGGTGGTGAACAGGTGGGGACGTGGTGTGTGACCCTCGGCTGCGTGTGGCTGTGTGTGCAGTCGGCGCTGTGCTGGTGTCGTGAACTCAGGAAGACCCCACTGTGAGGGGAGACATCTGCTCCTCATCTCCGGTTCTCACATGATGGCTTTGTTTTAACTCTTCAGGAAGAGATGTGTGAATCGGATATTGGCAAAAAGCAAACAGCCAGCCAGCTGCCACAACAAATGTTTTGGGGTTCGCGTCTGCTTAGGGTATGGAATCCACAGGAGAGAGTTGCTAACAGCGAGAAACTGAAATCCCCAAAGCTATAAGGGCTCTCCAGCCCCCCAGAGAGCAAGGCAGCTGGGGGCGCTGCAGTCCACAGGGGACAGAGCAGTGGGGAGGGGGGGCGCTGCAGCCCACAGGGGACAGAGCAGCCGGGGGAGGGGGCTGCAGCCCACAGGGGACAGAGTCGGGGTGGGGAGCTGCAGCCCACAGGGGACAGAGCAGTGTGGGGGGGAGCTGCAGCCCAGAAGGGACAGAGTGGGGGGGGAGCTGAAGCCTACAGGGGACAGAGTGGGGGGGCTGCAGCCCACAGGGGACAGAGTAGCCGGGGTGTGGCGGGGGGAGCTGTAGCCCACAGGGGACAGAGTGGGGGGGCTGCAGCCCACAGGGGACAGAGTAGCCGGGGTGGGTGGGGGGACCTGCAGCCCACAGGGGACAGAGCAGTGACGAGGGGACCTGCAGCCCACAGGGGACAGAGTAGCCGGGGTGGGGGGGGGGGGACCTGCAGCCCACAGGGGACAGAGTAGCCGGGGTGTGGCGGGGGAAGCTGTAGCCCACAGGGGACAGAGCAATGGCGAGGGGACCTGCAGCCCACAGGGGACAGAGCTGTGTTGCCTGTGCCAGAGGAGTGGGAGATGCAGCCACCACCTAGCATGGCAGGAAGGGGACGCTGGTGTGGGCTCAGGCGCCGGCTTAGAGTCCCGCACACGACCGTCCGCCCTCACTCCCCACACGGGACGAAGGACGGGGCAGGTGGGACCCGAGGGAGCCCCCGGCAGTGTCATGCACCACAGGCCCTCCTGGCTCCCGAGTTCTCCCTCTCACAGCTCAGGACCCGAGGCCTCTGGGCACTGCGCAAGCTGAAGCCCCAGACTCCAGCCCCGGAGGCCCACTGCTGCGGGGAGTCTCGGGACCGTCTGGCCACAGCCCCCCGGCACAAATCTAGTAGAAGAGCGTGGCCGCTGTGGCTCCATCACGGGAAGAGTGAGGCCGAGGCTGGGAGAGGGAGGCCGTGGGAAACGGCCCAGTCCTGACGCATGGGGAGGAAGAGGGCTGATGCCGCTTTGGGGCCAGGAGCTCCGGGTCCCACACCCTCCCAGACGGGAAGCAGACGTGGGCTGCCATGGGCCCGGGCCCTCAGCACCTCCTGTAAGACTGAGGTTGGACCAGGAAGCTGGAGTGCCCGGGTCTCCGACGGTAAGAAATGCCGTCAGTCTCCCAGGAATGGGGGTGAGTCACGGATAGCACCTGCTGAGAGCTGGGCTCTGAGAAGCTCTCTGGCACCCCAGGGGCACCACAAAGGCACAGAGCCCCCCGGGGCAGGTTGAAGACTGGTACCCAGGAAGCAGCTGTGTCATCATAAACCCCGGAGCCAGGAGGTCGGTGCTGCGGTGCGCAGGGGAAGCCGCTGCCTGTGACGCCGGCGTCCCACATGGGCTCCGGCTTTGAGTCCCAGCTGCTCCCCTTCTGATCCAGCTCTCGGTTAATGCACCCGGAAACAGCAGACGAAGGCCCAAGTGCTTGGGCCCCTGCACCCACGTGGGAGCCCTGGATGAGGCTCCTGGCTGCGATCTGGCCCAGCGCCAGCTGTTGCGGCCATCTGGGGAATGAACCAGTGGATGGACGACCTCTCTGATGGGAGAGGGTGGCCCAATCTAGGTGGAATTCTTACCTACCTCCTTCTCTACTCCCCCTCCACACACTACACAGCATTACAGGAACTAAAACACGCAGGCCAAAATGACTAAGACAGAAAACAGACCCATCCTCAAAACTGACCCGCAGGTTGGAACCGCCAGACGGGACGTTAAAACCACTATGATTCATGCAGCAAGGCAGCTGGTAGCAGAGGTCAGTGCCGTGCAGAAACTTCTCAGAGCTGTGAAAGCCGGAAACGTGAGTCCAGTGGGTGTGCTAGAAACTTCTAGAAACTTCTAAAAGTGAGATCAAAGTCTGAAGTGCTCTTTGATAAGCTTATTGACAGACTGGACATGGCAGAGGGAGAAATCGGAGGACCTCAAGGCAGGCAGACAGAAAATGCGTAAAGCCCGTAGTGTTAGCTCTGTTAGAGACGGAACTTGTGGTTGAGGAACTTCCCATCCTAATAGCAGTTCTCAAACTTAGGAATGAAGGGCTCATCCTTACCATAATAAACTGCAAATAAAAGGGGCCATTCTTAACATAATAAAGCGCTGCCATGAAAGCCAGTGGCTGACGTCACGCCGGACGGGGAAGACGGGGGCTTTTGCCTCCAGACTGGGAGCAAGGAGGACGTGTCCACTGCACCACGTGGGTCCCCATTCCCCGCGAAGTTACCGACAGCGCAGCAAGGCAGGGGCCGGGGAGAGAGAGCTGCATTCAGCTCCCTTACCTCGGAGATTTAGCTGCAAAAATACTCCAAGACGAATGAGCAGGATCGCAGCCACAGTACATCTGTGAAAACTGAGGGATGTGGGAGAAGCCGGGCAAAGGATACTACAGGTTTACTGAAAACTCAAACGTTCAGAGAAAGACGTGTAAATAAACACGAACACCATCGTGAATGAGAAGACTCAACGGATTCTCCAAACTGGCTTTGAGACCAGGGTGACGTCAGTCAGAATCTCAGCACGTGTTCTCCCAGAACCGGCCACGGAAATCGAGAGACGTGGCAAAGCGAGGCAGGCTCCCAGAACCAGCCACGGAAATCGAGAGATGTGGCAAAGCAAGACAGGCTCCCAGGACCTGCCACGGAAATCGAGAGACGTGGCAAAGCGAGGCAGGCTCCCAGGACTTGCCACGGAAATCGAGAGACGTGGCAAAGCGAGGCAGGCTCTCAGAACCGGCCACGGAAATCGAGAGATGTGGCAAAGTGAGGCAGGCTCCCAGAACCTGCCACAGAAATCGAGAGACGTGGCAAAGTGAGGCAGGCTCCCAGAACCGGCCATGGAAATCGAGAGATGTGGCAAAGCGAGGCAGGCTCCCAGAACCTGCCACGGAAATCGAGAGACGTGGCAAAGCGAGGCAGGCTCCCAGAACCGGCCATGGAAATCGAGAGACGTGGCAAAGCGAGGCAGGCTCCCAGAACCGGCCATGGAAATCGAGAGATGTGGCAAAGCAAGACAGGCTCCCAGGACTTGCCACGGAAATCGAGAGATGTGGCAAAGCAAAACAGGCTCCCAGAACCTGCCACGGAAATCGAGAGACGTGGCAAAGCGAGGCAGGCTCCCAGGACCTGCCACGGAAATCGAGAGATGTGCAAAGCAAGACAGGCTCCCAGGACCTGCCACGGAAATCAAGAGACGTGGCAAAGCGAGGCAGGCTCCCAGAACGTGCCATGGAAATCGAGAGACGTGGCAAAGCGAGGCAGGCTGCGTGTTTTACCGCGTGTCACAGGGACGGACCCATCAGCACAGCGTCGCGCTGGCGTAAACGTGGGTGAAGAGAGACCCGCAGCTTGTGCTGGGCTGGGGGCTGCTGCAGACGCCAGGGAAGTTCAGTGGGGAAATCGGCTCCCTAGCGATGGTGCTGGGACAGCTGGGTGGTCGTAAACAAACAGTGAAGTCTCGATGCTCCAGTCATTTCCGGAAGTAACTAGAAGTGGATCACGGACCTAAATGCAATAAAGTAAAACAGTAAAATCGGTTTGCTCATTTTTTTCCTTTTAGTTAAAACACAAAAAGTATGAACCACAAGAGAAAGAACAAACAGGACCTCCCAGCACTTGATGGAAAAGACTCTGTCCTCGAGAGGCCGTTGTCAGAGAAGGCAGAGCCTGCTCAGACTGAGAATTGTGCAGAACACAGCCTGGTGAGGATTCATATCCAGATTACGTAAGGAGCTAAACACCAGAAAAAAAAAGGAACAATTCTACAGAGGTTTTAACAAAGGGTAAGAATGGCAAACACGCGCGGAAAAGGCTGCTCAGCAGTGGTCATTAAAATCCCACCCCGCGGCCGCTGCCCGCCCCACCGCGGCTACGGCTACGGCTGAGCCGTCGGACAGCGCCGGGCGCTGGCGCAGGTGTAAGGAACGGGGACTCCTTCCGCTGTTGGTGCAGTGCTGTGGTTTCCACGAGGCTTGTCCCCTCCTCACAAGGGTGGAAACTGGGGCGTAGCGGGTTAGGCTGCCCGTGGCACCAGCATCCCATAGGAGTGCCGGTTCGAGTCCCAGCTGCTCCACTTCCAATCCAGCTTCCTGCTGAAGTGCCTGGGAAAGCAGCGGAGGATCCCACGCAGCTCCTGGCTGTGGCCTGACTCAGCCCTGGCCATTGTGACCATCTGTGGGGGTGATCCACAGAGGGAAGACGTCTTTCTCTCTGTCTCTCGTAAGCTCCTATGGGCTTTACTCATAAGCACACAACATTGGAACAGCGGAAACAAATACCCACCCACTGCTGAGAAAACACACGGGTCTGTGATGCCTCTGCGAACGGGGCGGCTCAGGAGGAGACCAGGGCTCCGTGATGCCTCAAGTGCCTTGGGTTAAACGGAGCAAAACCAGACCTCAGAGCTGTGCAGTGTGCATCACGTGTATGCCAACAGGCCCGCGGCTCCCGGGACCTGTGGGCGGCAGGAAGGACCTGGCCGTAAAGGGCCCCGGGGAGAGTCGGGGAGGGGAGGGGAGGCTGTCCCTAGTTGGTCGTGGTGGCCCCAGGACTTTCCATGTGTCTAGAGGCATTGGTCTGTGTCCACAAAGGCAGTGCGGACACAGACCACTGTACCCTGTAGGCAGGCTGTCCTGAGATAAACCTGGCATTAAAATCTATAAACCTGGGGAGTGACAGCCTCAAAGTTGTGCGATGGAGGCCAAGTCCGTGTTTAGTTATCTGCTCTGTCACGTGGCTGTCACTACATACAGCAGTAGTTTTTTTAAAAGATTTATTTATTTATTTGAAAGCGCCACAGAGAGAAGTAGAGACAGAGAGAGAGGTCTTCCATCTGCTGGTTCACTCCCCAGATGGCCGCAACGGCCAGGGCTATGCCGATCCGAAGCCAGCAGCCAGGAGCTTCCTCTGGGTCTCCCACACGGGTACAGGGGCCCAAGGACTTGGGCCATCTTCTACTGCTTTCCCAGGCCACAGCAGAGAGCTGGATCGGAAGAGGAGCAGCCAGGACCAGAACCGGCGCCCATATGGGATGCCAGCGCTCAGGCGAGGGCTTTAACCCACTGTGCCACAGCTCCGGCCCCGGTAGGGAGTTTTATCTCCACTATTGCTTGCTCTGCTCTCCTCGGTGCCGTCAGGGGGCTGTGACCCTGCTCTGCTCGGTGCCGTCGGGGGGCTGTGACCCTGCTCTGCTCGGTGCCGTCAGGGGGCTGTGACCCTGCTCTCTTCGATGCCGTCAGGGGGCTGTGACCCTGCTCTGCTCGGTGCCGTCGGGGGGCTGTGACCCTGCTCTGCTCGGTGCCGTCAGGGGGCTGTGACCTGCTCCAGCTCTCCTGTCTGGTGCCCTCACGCACCAGGGCGGTTGTGCCGTGGCCTCGTGGCTGTGAGGACGAGACGAGGTAGCATCTGTCTTCGTCAGCTCTGTGTCGCTCCCCTTGGAATTCCCCCAGTGGCTCCCTCTGCGCAAAGCCCTATTGGCACACAGCAGTGGAGGCTCCAGGCCCAGCGTCGGGGGTCCCATCGGCTTGGCTCTTGTGGGCTGCAGCCCGGAGGTGCGTCCCAGCAGGGCGCCAAGCAGGAAGCCGGAGAGCACTGAGGGTCCCCGGCCCGTTCTGAGGGCAGCCCTGGCGACCCACATCTCCCCCACCTCAGGGACCGCCCCACCTCGAAGGCCACAGCACCTCCCGCGGGGCCACCTGGGGACCAAGCTTCAGTCACAGACGGCACCTGCGCCGAGGCCCGTGCAGGCGGTCAGCTCACGGCTGCACACGCAGGGGCCCCTGGACATGTCGGCCGCTAGAATTATTTGTGTTGTGGGGGAGGAGTTCTGGGTGTCTTCATTAAGCAAATTGGTCTGGCATGAGACGGCGAGCTGTCTCCAAATACATTGGCAAGCTCCGTGCACCAGGAGACATTTCCATGTGAAAATCACGAATACAGTTCGCTCTTTAAGGCACTGGGAAAGTCTTGGCTTAACAATTCTTTTCCGGTGCTTCGTTCCTTTCATTACGAGAACTAAATAAAAAATCTGTCGGGTGCTGGGTGACCTCCCGAACTCGGACCCCTTCCCCGGGTGGCTCACGTCGAACTCAGAGCTTGGTAACACATCCGTGAGTTTTCCGGACTCGACACACTTTGCTGACCCTGGAATTCAAGAGACACGGCAGCTGTCCTGGCCTGCTGCTCGCCGCAGGTTCAGGGCGGTTTGCAGGGTGGAGCTGGCTTCCTCGACACTAGTAGGCTCCTGGCAGAGCAAGCACCCACAGGATTCCCGCTTCCAGGCCGTCACATGTCAGAGCTGCGCCGCCTCCTGGGTCTGGGGCCAGCGCCGTGGTGTGGAGAGGCAGGGTTCGAGCCCGCTTCCAGGCCGTCACATGTCAGAGTTGCGCCGCCTCCCGGGTCTGGGGCCAGCGCCGTGGTGTGGAGAGGCGGAGTTCGAGCCCGCTTCCAGGCCGTCACATGTCAGAGCTGCGCCGCCTCCCGGGTCTGGGGCCAGCGCTGTGGTGTGGAGAGGCAGGGTTCGAGCCCGCTTCCAGGCCGTCACATGTCAGAGCTGCGCCGCCTTCCGGGTCTGGGGCCAGCGCCGTGGTGTGGAGAGGCAGGGTTCGAGCCCGCTTCCAGGCCATCACATGTCAGAGCTGCGCCGCCTCCCGGGTCTGGGGCCAGCGCCGTGGTGTGGAGAGGCAGGGTTCGAGCCCGCTTCCAGGCCGTCACATGTCAGAGCTGCGCCGCCTTCCGGGTCTGGGGCCAGCGCCGTGGTGTGGAGAGGCGGGGTTCGAGCCTGGGCTCCAGGCTCCAGCAGGAGTGGATCCAAACTGGGTTCAAGCCCTGCTCGGCCTCTCCGTGTGCCCTGAGCGGGTCCAGCTCAGTGCAGAAGGCGTGGCTCTGGGTCGCACCCGGGAGTGGGGACGGGGAGCTGAGGCAGCACCGTGTGCACCTCGGCACTCGAGGCCCCGGACGGCCGGCGGTGTGCTGCACCTGCCCGGGCACAGCGGCCCTGCTGCACCTGCAGATGGCGTGGCCGACTAGCTGTGCGTGGTTTCTTCCGCACAGGCCGAGGGCAGGCCCAGGCCGGGTCTCAGCCGTGTCAGTGTCTGGTCTGTGATTGTGGGGAGGAGGATAGCACTGACCGTCTGGATCGTGGGTAAGTGGGCAGCTCACACCTGCCCACCTCTTCCTCCAGCTCCCCCAGCGCCGCACGCAGGGAGAAGCCGGCTGCTTCCTGTCCCTGCAACGTTTTACCCGCGGGGTCTCTCGGAAGGACAGACAGCACTTGTCTTTTTAAATGAAACGTGGCAGCAACTTTCTTAAGTTTCTATATTTTTTCAGTTAATTGGAAATCAACTGAGACAGAGATCTCTCATCTTCTGGTTCACTCCCCACAACAGTCAAGGCTGGGCCAGGCCAAAGCCAGGAGCCAGGAGCTCAATCGAGGCCTCGCAAAGAGCAGCAGGGCCCAGCCTCTGAGCCGCCCCAGGGGCGTGCACCTGCAGGAAGCCAGGAGCTCTGGCGTGGGGGTCCCCCAGCGGTGACAGGTGCGGGTACCAAGTGCCCACCTGCTGTCTCCTTGGCGATTGGTTTGTTTCACTCAGCCTAAGGACTTCAAGGCTCATTCCTGGTGTGACCTGTGTTTAGAATTTCGTTCCTGCTTGAAGGGCTGAGTGGTGTTCACATAGATGTACCCATGTGTGGGTGTATGTGCACACGCATGTGTACATGAGGTCTTCCAAATGGCCACAGAAGACACGTGTTATGGAAAAACTACGCATGTTTGCAGTTTTTTGCACCAAAATAAGCTTCTCTTTTAGTTCCACACCGCTGGACTTTCTGAAGATGCGTGTGAGACGTTTAGTTCCACACCGCTGGATTTTCTGAAGACGCGTGTGTGAGACGTTTAGTTCACCCGTTCATTCGCGCTGGACACTTGGTGATGCTGCGGTTTGGATATCACAAAGACTCACACGCCCACAGGCTGTCCCCCCGTGGTCTTATGTTAATGCTTAGTGGGTTTTTGCTGGTCATTAGTGGACAATTAACCTGATCGCAGTGTCTGAAGGCAGGGCCTCTGGGAACTGATTGGCTGGATTGGGGCAATAGGGTGGGGCCCCCCACGACTGATTCACAGGGGCTGTGTAAGGAGAGGCCACGCAGACAGCAGGGAATGAGGGGCTCTCCACCTCCTGCCTCTGCCGCAGGACCCTCGCTCCACACACACTGGCCGTGGCCACCTCCTGGCCTCACCTGTGGCTGGCCCAACATGGCCCGCATGGTCTCGGACTGTGGCTTCCAGCTCCGTGAGCCTGGACGGACAGACACGGCTGGAGCCTTGCTCTCGCTCCTAGGGTGCAGCGCGGAGGCAATGGCTGGACGGCACCAGAACCCATTCCTGAACCTCGGGAGGCGCTGCCACCGCTTCCCACAGCAGCCGCCGTTTGCGTTCGGCACACGCTGTGGTTTCTCCACGTCCACGCCCACGCCCACGCCCACGCCCACGCCCACGCTTGCTGTTTCTGTTTGTTGACAGTGGCTGCCCTAAGGACTGGCTTTGATCTGCTCTTCCTGGGCGTTAGTGATGGTTAACACCTTTACATGCGCTGACTGGCTGTGCGTCTTCCTTGGAGAAATATCATTTACGTTTCTTGCTTATTTTAAAAATCAAGTTATTCTCTGTTGTTAAGCTGTAGGAGTGTTTAATGCACCCTGGATGTTAGCCCCTTCCCCGATGTGTGATTTGTAAATATTTCCTCTCGCTTCGTGAGCCGCCAAGTTGATTGTGGCTTTCCAATTTTGTCGTCCAATGTATCTCTTCCTGTGTCGTGAAGCTTGTCCTGTGTTTTCCTCTGAGAGTTTTCCGCTGTGGGTCTTACGGCCGGAGCTTCGATCCCTCTGACAAATGCCGGAGCATTTTGAGCCATCTGCTGGTTCACTCCCCAGATGGCCGCAATGGCCCAGAGCTGGGCCAGGCTGAAGCCAGGAGCTTTATCTGGGTCTCTCACGCGAGCGGCAGTGTCTAAACCCTGGGGCCACCTCTGCTGCTTTCCAGGCGCGTTAGCAGGGAGCTGGATTTGAAGGAGCAGCTGGGACTTGAACCGGTGCTGAGACGGGATGCCAGCATGGAGGCGGTAGCTTTACGTGCTGCACCTCAGCGCCAACCCAGGGATTGCATTTTTCAAAGGCACATTGAACCTCTATCTCTGTTAGTCTTAAAATTTCAGGTGCTACATTTATTCTCCTAAATGAATGCTCTAGTTTTACCACAGAATTGGAACAAAAATAACCCTGGGGAGAAGGGCTGGGGCAAGGGCAGAGGAGGGTGATGCCGACAGCCCCAGGTCAGCGGCAGACACAGCGGCCTCCATGCTGCCCGATGCCGACAGCCCCAGGTCAGCGGCAGACACAGCGGCCTCCATGCTGCCCGCCTGTCACCGGGGCCCCAGGTCAGCGGCATGACACAGCGGCCTCCATGCCGACGGCGCCTGTCACCGGGCCCCAGGTCAGCGGCATGACACAGCGGCCTCCATGCTGCCCGATGCCGACGGCGCCTGTCACCGGGCCCCAGGTCAGCGGCATGACACAGCGGCTTCCATGCTGCCCGATGCCGACGGCGCCTGTCACCCGGCCCCAGGTCAGCGGCATGACACAGCGGCCTCCATGCTGATGGCGCCTGTCACCGGGCCCCAGGTCAGCGGCATGACACAGCGGCCTCCATGCTGATGGCGCCTGTCACCGGGCCCCAGGTCAGCGGCATGACACAGCGGCCTCCATGCTGCCCGATGCCGACGGCGCCTGTCACCGGGCCCCAGGTCAGCGGCATGACACAGCGGCCTCCATGCTGCCCCGGAGGCGGGGGTGGGCGGCCGGCTGGGAGGGGCCCTGCAGCCCACAGGCCCCGCCTCCTGGGCCCTGGAGGCCTCACGGCAGGCACAGCCCCGGGCTGCTGCTGGAGGCGACAGGTTGAACCTGTGCCCACAGGAGACTTTACCCAGAGGGCTCTGTGTCCTCCCAGCACGTCTCTGGGGACTGATGTAGCAAATCCTGCTGGGCAAGCTTGGCCAGTTGGCCTCTCTTCAAACAGAGAGTGGGCATTTTTCCCATTAGATGTATTGACATTCTGATTCCGAGAGGAACTTGAGGTCTTATTACAGACTTTTCTAATGGGATCGACTGAAACGGAAAACCACATCAAGATGACGGACAAATGGTCAGAGGGGCAAAGCAAAGGGAACAGGTGCCGGCTGATTAGCATGACTTAAAAAAGGGCTTTAACTGAAATTGTGCAAAGTTCATGGAGAATAGAACCAAGAGTTAAATTTAGGGCCAGTGCTGTTACAGTGTAGCAGGGAAAGCTACATCATGGGTGCTGGCTCGAATCCCGAATACCTCCCTGTTGATGGCCTGGGAAAGCAGCGGGGGATGACCCACGTGCTTGGGTCCCTGCAGCCACCTGGGAGGCCCAGAGGAAGCTCCTGGCTCCTGGCTTTGACCTGGCCCAGCCCTGGCTCTTGTGGTCATTTGGGGAGTGAACCAGTGGGTGAAAAATTGATCTCTGTGTGCCACTGTCTCCGACTCTCTGTAACTCAAGGAGAGACAGAGAGAGAGAGAGAGAGAGAGAGAGAGAGAGAGAGGGAGGGAGGTCTTCCATCTGCTGGTTCACTCCTCAATTGGTTGTAATAGCGGGAGCGGTGCTGATCTGAAGCCAGGAGTCAGGAGCTTCTTCCAGGTCTCCCACGCGGGTGCAGGGGCCCAAGGACCTGGGCCATCTTCTGCTGCTTTCCCAGGCCACAGCAGAGAGCTGGATCGGACGTGGAGCAGCTGGGACCTGAACTGGCACCCACATGGGACGCCGAGGCTGCAGGTGGCGGGTTTACCCGCTATGCCACAGCAGTGGCCCCAGTAAATCTTTTTAAAACAAGTTATTTCAATGTGAAAGTCTCTGACGTCCTTGCACACAGTTCACGGAGAATACATGTAATGAAGAAGCTAAGCAGGATTTCAAAAGCTGTGTTCACACCAGAAGAAGATTATCTTCCAATTCCGTTTTCCCCACAGACTTACTTTCTGAAGCTCCCTCGTGATGTGTGAGGCACACAGCACGTATGTCTGGCTAAAAGTGTCACCTTTCACACGGCTGCCACGTGGTACTTGTGGTGGGAGCTCTGGGGGCCGCAGTGAGGGGCGCGTGCTGCCCGTGGCCGCTCACCTCCAGGGCTCCCTGACCTCGCATAAACCAAAGCTTGGGACCCTCAGGCCCACATCTCCCCGTTCCCTGCCCCCCCACCCTGGCCCGGCAGCCAGCAGTCTGCTCTCTGCTTCCGAGTTGAGGGTGGGTCGGGAATCCCACCCTGAGAGCCCCAGAGGGCCCAGTGAGAGGAGGCAGAGGACGGGGCCTGAGTCACAGCGCCCGCGCCCCACGCGTGGGCATCCCAGACGCCCAGCCTGCGGCCCTGCTGAGGTCCGCCCTGAGCTGCTCCTGTGGGCGCCGTCCAGGTCTCCGTGTGGTGCAGTGGACAGAGCCCCAGGAGAGAGACCGCGTTGACTTCCTGTGCCTCCGTCTTGGGGTTTCTGAGGGTGTATGTGGGAAGGCAACGTCAAGGCTGCAGTCAGGGACGGAGCTCCCTGGGAGCCTCAGCCATGGGTGCGGATTGGAGCCCTGTGCTGGTGCGAGTATAACTCGGGTGGGTGCCCTGCTCTGTGGAAGCACACGGGGAGACCGCCATCCCGGCCATCTGCGGTGGGTGACGGCAATTTGTCCCCCGCGCCTTCGTGAGAGCCCAATCGTGGGGTTCCCTGGGCAGGGCGGGTGATCCCTGCGGCCTCTGTGCACGGGGTGTGGAAGTGCCAGGACAGCTCTAGTCTGGCAGGCCGGCGGGGAACCAGCCCGCCTCGCACGGCTGGCACAGGCTCAGGGCCGACACCCCGTGTGCCCTCCTGGCCAGCTACGCACCATGGACTTCAGCATTTAAACGACTCTAAGTCGTGGAGTTAGCAACTGAGTTTTACTACTGTCCAGCAAACAGAAACTTCATGCCAATTTTTAAATTAAACAAACCGCATTTGGGCTTAAGAGTTTATTTGGGGGATAAAGAGGGATTAAGTGGAAAATGTAGTCAGTGCTCCAGGCGTCCCAACTGCTTAGTGCCGTCGACGTGTTTCTTCAGCAAACTTGAAAAACCGGAACCTAGGGAGGTTGCCCGAGAGCCTCTGCGTCCGTCCCGGTGCTCACGGCTCCTCGGCTCTGCCTGCTGTGTTTTCTGTTATGGTGGCTGTGGCAGAAGCTGGGACCCCGGGGGGCCACCGGGCGGCGCGCCTGTGCCATGGCCTGGCTGTTTGCTCCCCCAACCCTGTAGGCTGATGCCCTCCGCCTCCACCGAGGAGAGTGGGGGTGCTGGGGCCCTCAGGGAGAGATGGCACCTCCTAGAACAGGCCCCTTCCGCACATGAGGACGTGGCGAGAAGGCGCCGTCCACAGCCCTTCGCAGGGCCTTGACCTTGGACTTGCAGCCAGAGCCGTGAGACAGGAAGTGGCGGTGTTTGGGAGTCTTTGTTCCGTTTTGTCGTGGTGGCCCTGATGGACTCTGATTGCCGGGATCTAGGTTTCCAGGCCTGGCCCAGAAGCGATCCTTATCCACGGAATTATCTAGAAATGTTGGTTCAGCGTAGTGGGGGCGTCTCTGCTTACGCGGAGTTCTGTCTGTGAACACTCGGGCGCCCCACAGCTGAGCCACACGGCACTCGTCTGCAGAGGCTCAGCGGCTTCCGCGTGACCGCCGGGCTGCCGCCGTCGGGGTCAGAGGAAGGACCTGACCACAGAGCCCCAGCTCCCGGAGCGGTCACAGTTCAGAGGAGCAAGCTCGAATTCAAGTACAGCTTCTGCCGAGTGTGTGGCGGGGCACTGAGGGGAAGTGGGGAAAGCGTGAGGTTGGCCCAGGGCGTGGCCGGAGCGGCTGCACTTCCTCTCTGGGTGGGCAGCGAGCAGGACACGCCCCTGGCCGTCCTGCGTGGAGGGGCCCTGGGCTGTGCACACAGCTGCAATCCTCCACAGTTGTTCAAAGCCCAGAGTGTCGCCGTGTGCGTGGACGCTGGTGGGGACTCACTTCCCGCGGAGGCTGCCCAGGAGGGAGGAAGCCCCTGGGGAACCCTTGCGTCTGGGTTGTGAGTGCCAGGGTCGCTCACGGGTGGGGAGGCCGGGGACCCACCGTGGCTACAGCCAGGGTGCTTTGGCTTCTCACTGTCAAGTGGGATCTCTCCTGGTCACAGGGTACACGGGCGCACAGGCACACATCCACACACATGTACACACACGAAAGACAGGACTTGGGGCCATACAGAATATTTCATTTCCTTTGATGTGAGAGGTTCCAGAGAAGGTGAGAAACGAGGCTCTGAGCAGGTCCTGCAGGGAGCGTCCCAGCAGGCTCTGCGCCGAGGTGGCCGCTCTGTGCCACGCGGCCCAGGCAGAGCCTTGTGCCAGGCCTAATGGTTTCTGTGCCCCCCCGCCTCGGCATTTGCTCATTCGCTCGTCGATTTGCTAACAAGATTCTTAGACGTGACACTTGGAACATACACGCAGGACTCTCCGTGGGAGAAACTCATGAGATGGTCATGCGTGTACATTTGCACACACACACAGAAATACACACATCACATACATACCTACGGTGTTACGGGGTGGGAATCACGCATCGGATCCACAGAGAGAAGGGGCACTGGGCCAGCTGGGGAGGCTGCCAGCGCCGGCCGCCGGTTTCCCAACTGTGCGGCACCGAGTCACGCTCGTGGCACCAGATCTTCCAGTTTCCTGCCAATAGTGGGGGTGAACTCTACTGCCCAGGGCAAATTAATTTCCCATCTCTATATCTTTGTGGCTATGTTTGATTTCTGTCCTGTGAGATGCCTGTTCCTGTCCACTGTGCTACATGGTTTCTGCTTTTATTTTATGTATTTATTTGAAAGGCAGAGTTAGAGATGGAGAGAGAGAGAGAGAGAGATGGAGAGAGAGAGAGAGAGAGATGGAGAGAGAGAGAGAGAGAGAGATGGAGAGAGAGAGAGAGCTTTCATCTGCTGGTTCAGTCTTCAAATGGCCGGCCACAGCATCTAGGGCCGGACCAGGTAGGAGCCGGGAGCTCCATCGGGGTCTCCCATGTGGGCGCAGGGGCCCACACACGTGGGCCGCCTTCCACTGCGTTCCCGGCTACAGCAACAAGGGGCCTCAGTGGAAGCAGCGGAGCGGGACACGACCTGGGGCTCACGTGGCAGCCGGCATCAGAGGCGTCGGCTTTGCCTCCTGAGCCGCAAAGCGGCCCCAGTTTCTGCTTTCGTGTGTGACCCTTGTTTCGCCCAAGTTGAGGACACGCTGTACCCGGCTTTCTGGTGTGTAGTTCACTAGCATCCCTCCCAGAACTCCTCGCTCCGCTGTCCCCGTCCCCTGCCCGAGCCCAGGCTACCGGCTCGTTCTCAGGAAATGCACGGTCACGTTGTTTCGGGTACAGTTGCTTCCGGAAGTGTCGCTAAAGACAGGCCATCCTGTAAACACACACGTGCGCACGCAGAGCTACCGAAGGGCACACACATTTAATAACATCTCAAGCTGCCTGATTTTCCATAGCTTCTCTGGCCTGGGATCTAAACAGGTTCATGTGTTTTGAGTGGTTGATTTGTGGCTTAAATCTCATCTAATTTCCCTCGCTTCCCCTGCTTCTGGGCTTCTTGCGTTTTCTTTTCTAAGGAGGCTGCCTCCTTCGTCGGTGGAGTTTCCCGCACTCTGGGTTCTGCTCTGGCTTCCGTGTTGTGTCCCGACGGGTCCACGGGTCCCCGGTGAGTCTCACGACCTGACGCTGGATCCAGAGCCTCCGTTGTCCTCAGATCTGATCTGTTGGTGGCCGTTGGTCAAGGCGCCCTCCCCGCGGGGTTGTGCTGCTGGCTGGCGGCCGGCTCTTGGCAGCGGTCATGCGTGGTCACTGCCTGCGTCCGGGAACTCATCAGGAGCCATCGGCGCTGCTGCTCTAATCCTGGTGCAATTTCTTCATTTCTCATCTCGAACGCGTTCTTAAACCTGCCATTGTACCAGGAAAAACTGATGTTTAAGCGTCTTAAAGTCTCATAAAACCCAGTTACATGGCTCCTTTTGGCAAATTGCAGTCTGGCAACAACGGGCACCCACTGATTCATTTGCTCTCATTCATGCGTTTCCACAGGTACTGAGGCCTGGGTGCCAGGCACAGCTGCAGGCGATGGGAGATGGAACTGACCAGGGCTCAGGCCTGCTCCTGTGCGGGCAGGCCCAGGATCGGCACACGGGGGAACCACACTGGGCAGGCGTGCGGGGCTGACGGAGGGCTGGGGCAGGAGTGTGGGCTCCTCTGAGTGCAACCTGTTTGCATCGCTCTGCTGGGATTGGCGGCTTTGTTTAAGAACAGACAGACATTTGCTGGCCGGCAGCTCCAGGGGCTGGCGCCTGAGGTCAAGGTGTGGGCAGGGTCAGTGCGGCAGAAGCCTCTGCCCTCGGCTTGCAGCCGGCTCCCTTCTCCCTGCGTCCTCTGCGGGCATCCACTGTGTGTGTCTGCACCCGGATCTCCGGTCAGATCCGATCAGCCCACCCCCACGTGTCCTGCCAGCTCCGTCACCTGCCCACCCCCACGTGTCCTGCCAGCTCCGTCACCTGCCCACCCCCACGTGTCCTACCAGCTCCGTCACCTGCCCACCCCCACGTGTCCTGCCAGCTCCGTCACCTGCCCACCCCACGTGTCCTACCAGCTCCGTCACCTGCCCACCCCACGTGTCCCGCCAGCTCCGTCACCTGCCCACCCCCACGTGTCCTACCAGCTCCGTCACCTGCCCACCCCACGTGTCCCGCCAGCTCTGTCACCTGCCCACCCCCACGTGTCCTACCAGCTCCGTCACCTGCCCACCCCACGTGTCCCGCCAGCTCCGTCACCTGCCCACCCCCACGTGTCCCGCCAGCTCCGTCACCTGCCCACCCCCACGTGTCCCGCCAGCTCCGTCACCTGCCCACCCCCACGTGTCCCGCCAGCTCCGTCACCTGCCCACCCCCACGTGTCCTGCCAGCTCCGTCACCTCTCGGAAAGCCTTCCTCCCAATGCGGTCACACTCTGGGGTCCTGGGGGTCAGGGCTGCGACAGGCAGACGTCAGGGGACACGCTGCAGCCCACAGCGCTGCTGGAAATCACTTGCGGGGCGTGGGGCAAACTGGCTTACTCCAAAGCTGACTTCACCGTGTGGGGGGCGGGGGACAGAGGCAGGTTCCCGAGGAGGTGGCTCCGTGAGGGTCTGGCGGTGGCCAAGGCTGGGGCAGAGCCTCAGACTCATCAGTGCACTGTGTGTGGGCTGGGAGGGAAAGAGGGAACCGACGGCAGCCGGTGTTCAGCCTGAACCACTGGACGGTGCCGTAGTGGAGAAGGGGAGGTGGGGAGTGGGTGTTCGGGAAATCCGAGAGTTGGGTCTTGAACATGCTGTTTCGGGTGCACGGTAGCACCCAGGTGGCCCTTCCTCGCCCCCCCCCCCCCCCCGCACTGGGCACAAGGCACGCCCTGCAGGCATGACACAGACCTGTCACTGCAGGGCAGGTGGGACCGACACCGGGCTCGGCGTCCTGCACATGGACAGGAGGGCGCCGAACAGTGTTACAGGCCCCCACCCCACCCCGGTGGTGACAACCACAAGATGCCTTGTGACACCACACATATCCCTGGAGAGTAAAACTCTTGTCCTGTTGCCCCCACTGTAGAAACCACAGTTAGAGCCACAGACACATACGCTCAACACGTTGTGTCCAACACATCACACTCTGCTTTGTTCTTTAAAGATTTGCTTACTTATTTGAAAGGCAGAGTTAGGAGAGAGAGAGAGAGAGGGAGAGAGGGAGAGAAGGAGAGGGAGAGGGTGGGAGAGGAAGAGAGAGAGAGAGAGAGAGGAAGAGAGAGGGAGAGGGGGATATAGAGAGAGGGAGAGAGAGAGAGGGAGAGGGGGATAGAGAGAGAGGGAGAGAGAGAGAGGGAGAGGAAGAGAGAGGGAGAGGGGGATAGAGAGAGAGGGAGAGAGAGAGAGGGAGAGGAAGAGAGAGGGAGAGGGGGAATAGAGAGAGAGGGAGAGGGAGAGGGAGGGAGAGGAAGAAAGAGAGAAAAGGAGAGAGAGAGGGAGAGAGAGGGAGAGAGAGAGAGGGAGAGAGAGAGGGAGAGAGAGGTCTTCCATTCGCTGGTTCACTCCCCAGATGGCCACAATGGCCAGGGCTGAGGCAGGCTGAGGCCAGGGGCTCCATCCGGGTCTCCCGCATGTACAGGGGCCCAAGCACTTGGGCCATCTTCTGCTGCTTTCCCAGGCCATTAGCAGGGAGCTGGATTGGAAGTGGAGCAGCCGGGACTCGAACCAGTGCCCATGTGGGATGCCAGTGCTGCAGGAGGCAGTTTTACCGCTGCGCCACAGCGCCGGCCCCAACGCACCATGTCTCTAAAGCAGTTGTGAATTTACAGGCTTGGTTTTGTCGCTATCCTTAGTGAGTGGCCAAGAGGACTTGAACGGGGGATTGTGACCCGAGAGCAGGAGCCGTGCCTCTGTGATTTAGGGAGACGACCATGAACTTGCATCCCCTGCCCCAGCCCTTCCCTCCTCCTGTCTGTCCGATTACCCCAGACGTGAAGCCCACAGTGTGGTCCGAGCTGCCGTGTGGCCAAAGGTGGATGCCAGACGCCTCCCCTGGCAGGAGTGGTGCTGAGGGTTCAGACCCGAGGCCCAGCATGGCTTCTGCTGCAATTTGCCTCAAAGGCCCAAATCCCGGGAGGCGCGGGGGAGAAGGGTGAGCATAGATGGGCTCAGGCACACTGGGGAGTGTCCTGACCTTCTGCCCGTGTGTGTTGCTCTCCTCGTGACGAAATGACCGGTCCCTGGTTGTCCTGAGGCTGCACGGTGTCCACCTGCACCCGCTTCTTTGTCCGCACAGTGGGCCCACATGTCGCCGGCCGAGGAGGAGGGGAGTCCACAGACCACCCCGCCTGTTCCCAGGGGTTGAGGTCACCCACTCGCGCAGTTTGCAAGGGGAGAGCGTGGCGGTTTCTGCCAGCGCCAGAGAAGCCCAGCATTGAGGGATTTGCCCGGCTCGCCGCCCTGGGTCCCGTCTCTTCCCCTGCACTGGCCGGGTCGACCCCTTGCAGCAGACACAGGGTCCACAGACGCCTCCCACTGATCCACGGCTTGTGGATTATTACTCTGAGGTCTGGGCGAGCTCAGTGAGCACAGTAAGTGCCGACCACATACCAGGCGTTTCCTTGGGTTCCAGGGGTGACCTCTCCGTGTCCTTCCTGGGGGCGTGTCCAGGTGCCAAGTGCCCACCTGTGTATTTGCAAAGCCACTAAGCGCTTGGAAACAGCACTTTCCTGGTTGCCTGGTTTGTCCTGTGTTCATAGTCTCATATCGAGGTGACCCCGCAGTTGCTACGCCCTAGCTTTGCTAGTGTGCAGGGCCCAGGTCACTGTGATCCTGGGCAGCGAGGTCTGAGGTCCCTGTGATAAATGCCACATGTACTCAGCGGACAGCTTCACCTGGGAGAGACACCTAACAGAGACTCGCATAGAACTTGGGCAGCAGGGCCGGCGCTGTAGCAGCGGGTTAAAGCCCTGGACTGAGGCACTGACATCCCATATGGGTGCCGGTTCTAGTCCTGGCTGCTCCTCTTCCGATCCAGCTCTCTGCTGTGGCCTGGGAAAGCCGTAGAAGGTGGCTCAAGTCCTTGGGCCCCTGCCACCCACATGGGAGACCTGGAAGAAGCTCCTGGCTCCTGGCTTCAGATAGGTGCAGCTCCGGCCGTTGCAGCCATCTGGGGAGTGAACCAGCAGATGGAAGACCTCTCTCTCTGTCTCTACCTCTCTCTGTAACTCTGTTTCAAATAGATAAAATAAATCTTAAAAAAAAAGAAGAACTTAGGTAACAAGGAGTGATTTCCAATAACGTTCCTAGACAAGTAAGCAGCAGTGCACTCCTATTATAATTGCTTAATTATATTAAAATAATTGAGGCCATCGTAACTGGATTAATTATTTTTCGATAATGAGCCAATTTCTCTCCATGATAAATGTAATTTAAAATTTGATGAGCATCCTCTGTACAGCAGCTATCAGAGGAATGAGGTTTCCTGTAACAATGCTTGCATAATTCAAGACTCCAAGTGGCCTTCTTGGAAGGAAGCGCCAGAACAAACTTGTCAATGCTCTAAGGAAATCTTTGGTTCCTGGCGCACAGTGACAGCTTCCTGGTAAGAAACTGGGCCCTTTGCTTGAGGCGCTTTGGGAACCTGGGAGTGAGAGCTTCCTGGGCTTTGTCCCCCTCCCCCAGGGCAGAGCTCCTGCCCCAGGGCTTCTCATTCACACAGAGGCAGCCGAGACTTCAGCCAAGGCTGAGCCTGAGGGCCCGGGGGGAGGGGGGGCAGTCTGGAAACCTTGCAGGAGGGAGGGGCATGAGGCTGGGGGTCTGTGCCTGGGTAGGCGTCGTCAGGGTGACAGCAGGGATTGGGGGCTACGCTGCACATGCGAAGGCCATGGCTCTAGGAGAAGGGAGTGTGGGGGAGTAGAAGGGGAGTTTTCTGCCCTGATAACTACGGATACAGAAAGCCACAGAAAGCACTGTCAACGGAAACGGAAGGAAAGGGCCCCCAGGCCACTCGGAGGCACCGTCCTGCCCTGGATTTGCGAGCTTGGAGGCTGAGCCTGCTGGGGTCACGCACCGCCAGCAGACAGCAGGACGGCCCGGCTCCTGTGCCGGGAACTGGCGACAGCCAGCCAAAACACGCGACGGGCACCGAAATTATCTATCTGTTTATTTTGTAAAAATGCAAAACAAGATAGACCAATACCACACAGAAGCGAATGAAAACTGTTTTCTGTAGGCAATGGCCGGGAATGGTGTAGAGAGGATATGGACCGGATTAGGACCCCTCCAAGTACACTTTTCAACCTTATTTTTGGTTTTGAACAGTGGCCTTGTGGAATAAACCCATAAATTCCCAGCTCTGCCACGTTCAAGGGACGACACCTCTAGGTCCTGGCCCACAAGTCAGTCCCCTGCAGAGGGAGCCAGTTTAATCCTTGGAGAAGTGGCTGACTCCAGGTCTGGAGCAGGCAAACCACAAGGTGAGACGGAGAATTTTGTTTTCCCCAAAGTAAGGACATCCAGTGAGTGGGGGGACTCATGGAAAGGTGGTTAGAATTGGCCAAATATTGAAAGATTGTGCACTCAAAATAGCAATGGTGTAGGTTACACGTCTTTGAATCAAAGTAACCAGTGCACCTGCTGTGATCAAGGGCCGTGGAATTAGAAAATCGCGACGTCCAACCCCTCACCGCGGAGAGTGGGTGAGGCTGTGACTGTCAGGTCAGTTTGTCGGGCACACGATGGCTGCTCGGTCTCAGAGCGTCGCGCTACAGCCCACTTATTCCTGAGCATTAGAAAGGGGGCTCTGTGGAGGAGAGGGCTGGCAGAAGCCACCCGAGTCAGCTGACCAAACGCAGGGCCATCCCTGGGGCTCCTGCAGGTGTGCAGGCCTCTTGTCACAAAGCCTCAGTGTGAGGCTCATGTGAGGAGACGGGCAGAGCAGTTCAGGCTGCGGAAACCTCACAGCGCATTAGCCTGGACTCTGCGGAGGTGGAGAGGGGAGGGAGTCCTGCACCAGGGGTCTCAGAACTGGGACAGCAGAGCGGTGTAAGAAACCTGGGATTTGATTCTGGATTTAAAAAAACTACCAATATGTTTTGGGGACAACTGGAGAAATTAGAATGTAAACTGTACATTTTTTAAAAGATACACTTCATTTATTTGAAAGGCAGAGCTACAGAACAAGAGGGAGGGAGGGAGAGAGAGAGAATATCATCAATCTTCCATTGACTGGTTTACTCCCAAATGGCCGTGACAGTCAGGGCTGTGCCAGGCCAAAGCCGAGAACTCCCTCTGAGTCTTCCACTCGGATGACAGGGGTCCAAGCCCTTGGGCCATCTGCCACCTTCCCAGATGCACTAGGGGGTTGGATCAGCAGCAGAACAGCCGGGACTTGAACTGGTGGTCATGTAGGAAGCCAGCATCGCAGGCAGCGTCTTAACCCACTGTGCCACAGCGCCAGTCCCTAAACTGTACACTTCCTCATAGCCTAGTATTGATTTTAAATTTCTCGGCCATGCCAGTCTTGCCATGGTCACAGGGACGTTCTTGTTCTAAGCAAAACATGCTGAAATATGTAGAGGTGAAATGGCAAGAGGTTTTTAAGTTACTTTCAGATGCACCGACCAAGAATTGTTTAAAATGAAAGAGAGAAAAGCAATACTGCAGAACCAGAGCAGCTGGTGGAGTGCGGCCACGCGGGCGCTCACGGAATCATCTCCGGCCTTGCCGAAGCCCTGCTCTGTTTACAATAACGCTGCGGAGGAAGGGTGCCTGTGCCTGTGGCTGGGGGCTCTCCGTCTCGTGTTTCAGCCCAGGTCTTTGTTGGCATTCGGTGCCCAGGGAGCAGTAGCTTGTTCTTGTCTCAGATAATTCTCTTGTGGAGGAGAGCAGCGCGTGTATGTAAGAATTGCAAAGATTTGTTTTGTTCCCCCTGCTAGCTGCTTGCTAACAGCCTCCTGAGAGGTAGCTCGCCTCCAGTTTCTGATACCTCCCATGGAGTGATGCTCCCATGGAGTAACACCTACAAGTCCTGTTCAAAATACCTCGCAGTGGGACTGAGTCATCTCATCCATTTGTGTATTTTTCCCAAAGAACAAGTAGCAGGGGATGTGTTCCCACCATCTTCATTTCCAGTTCAGTTCAATGATTTTAAATACTGTGGCCGTGCCAAAACATGTGGACCCCAGGGTCTTGTGATGTGATGTGGACCCCAGGACCTTGTGATGTGATGTGGACCCCAGGACCTAGTGGTGTGATGCAGACCCCAGGGTCTTGTGATGTGATGTGGACCCCAGGACCTAGTGGTGTGATGCAGACCCCAGGACCTTGTGATGTGATGCGGACCCTAGGACCTTGTGATGTGGACCCCAGGACCTTGTGATGTGATGTGGACCCCAGGGTCTTGTGATGCAGACCCCAGGACCCTGTGATGTGATGTGGACCCCAGGATGTTGTGATGTGATGCGGACCCCAGGACCTTGTGATGTGGACCCCAGGACCTTGTGATGTGATGTGGACCCCAGGGTCTTGTGATGTGATGCGGACCCCAGGGTCTTGTGATGTGATGTGGACCCCAGGACCTTGTGATGTGATGCGGACCCCAGGACCTTGTGATGTGATGTGGACCCCAGGGTCAAGTGATGTGATGCGGACCCCAGGGTCTTGTGATGTGATGTGGACCCCAGGGTCTTGTGATGTGATGTGGACCCCAGGGTCTTGTGATGTGATGCGGACCCCAGGACCTTGTGATGTGATGCCTACCATTTGGAAGGCAACATTGTGCAGAGGAAAGTGGGATTTTCTTCAGGTGAGGCCATGGGTGAATTCCAGCCTTATTTCTTAAATCTCTCTGAGAACATTTTAGTTGTCTGAATGCACATTCCAGTTCTCAAAATTCAGTGTAATTTGTTCATCATCTTCAGAAACGGCATCAATATTAACAGCACTTTTGGAACTTGAGTGCCCCCGACAGACTTAGTTCTGTGTGCAAATGACACCACAACGGGTGCCCTCCAAGAGCAACGCCTGAGAGTGTGGAATGAATCCAGAGGAGAAATAAATAAGTAAAACCTCTGTCCGTGGTGCTGAAGTCTCCCTGCCACCCTTCCTCCGTCTTCCACCAGCCGCTCTCTGGAACTTTCTCCTTTTATTGCCTCTTCTTCCCCAGCCCCACGGCTGCTACGATGCCAGGCCCATGTCACTGCCCTCAGATTGGCCCTGCCCATCACGGGAGGAAATGAGCAAGAAACCAGCAAACCAATGCCCGCTCCCGGACCACTTCTCACGGGCCTGTTCCCTACGTGTCAGTAGGTCATAAGTCACAGCGAGATGCCAGGTTCCCGCAGAGTGAGTTCGTGTTAACGCCTGAGTTGTAAAGATGTGGCGATGTGGTTGTGTCTTAGCAGCTATCAATCGCAGCAGGCTAAGAAGTTGTAACAAAGTGTTCCAGGTTCCCGGAGCTTCCTGAAATAAACGTTCATCCCCCCCTCGCATCTCATCCAATGGAGCATTTGTCAGGCGGCCCTCCAGTGGTGGCCTGGGGTCTGCTGGCGGCACTGAGCCGCGGCTCGCAGGCCACAGGGGCCCCACATCAGTCAGAGGGGAAGGGAAGAGACGACAGGTTCTCCAGACCGGGCGGAATGGTGACTGCAAACTCGTGTTTCATGTCTATAAAAAGAGTTTTGATTGCGGTTTCTTTGTCCTGCACAGGACAGAGCCTCCCTCGGGGCTCCTCTTTCCCTCTCTTGTGAACCTGCTGCTTCCGTGGCGCCAGTGCTGGCAAGACTCTGCCACCTACGCCTAGATCAGATGCCAAGACATTTTCCTCCAGCTTTCGTGAGTGACAATGAGCAACTCGAGAGAAAGGCGCCTGCCTTTGCTCTACCGTGCCTTCAGATCAGAGGGCTCACGCGACTTTTGCATTAGGTTTTAAAAGTATCTTGCCTTTGTTCCTCACTGGTGTAGTATTACTAACATTTAAAGTGGCCCCTAGTTACACTTAGTATTAACAGACCATCTTGTTCTAAAACAGGATACCACCCAAGTAGTGTTCTGGTAAGATCGTCCTAGTACAGTAAGATTGTGGGCATAAAACTACGTATCTCTGGAAAACATTAAACGTACTTTATAAGTACAAAGTGTGTGGACACCGACAACATGGAGGGGTCGGGGCAGCCGGTCATCTGATAAACCTCTCTTAGTGCATCCTGTGTGGCAGGTGGGGCAGCGGGCTGCAGCCCTCGGAGGGCATCGCGACCTCAGTCTGCAGCGGAAACCCTCTGGGGAGAGGCACAGGGAATGAGCTACCTGAGTGCGGTCACTCCGGAACGTGCAGACTGCCCGGCTCACGACGGCTCAGTGTGTCAGCTTTCAGCTTGACGATGGTGGAAAGCCACGCACATTCACTAGAAACTGTGCTTCGTGTGTGTGTGCTGGGAGGGGTGGGACTTGGGTCTTGCCCAGGGCTGGTTGTGAGTGGTCCACTCTTCTCTGGGGATGCTGGGCGGCAGCAGAGGCCACAGCTGCCCCGTGTGCTCTGCAGGACGCTGTGCTGCCGGCGGGAGGTGTGTGTGTGGGGGTGAGGTGGATTAAGTGAACTTGTTTTTTTTAAAGATTTATTTATTCATTTGAGAGGAGAGTTACAGATACAGAGAGAGAGAGAAGAGTCTTCCATCCACTGGTTCACTCCTCAAATGGCCACAATGGCCAGAGCTGGGCCAATCCAAAGCCAGGAGCCAGGAGCTCCTTCCAGGTCTCCACACAGGTGCAGGGGCCCAAGCACTCAGAGCTGGAATGGAAGAGGAGCAGCTGGGACGTGAACCAGCACCCACATGGGATGCCACTGACTCTAGGCCCCTTAAGTGCGCGTTTGACTTCAGGATGTTTTTAGCCGATGACTTTATCAGGAGATAACCCCATCATAAGGTGAGGAGCATCTGTACTCTTCGTTCAGTCATCGCCTCGAGAAAAGGTGATACTGTCCAGCCAGTGCTGTTTATGGCAGTGGGCAGTGCTGTGTCCCTGGATCGTGTGTTACGGGGTGACTTGGGTCGTGCGTTGGAGTTCTGGCCCCCAGGGCCATCAGTGCCCATCAGGAGACGGGGTTTTTGCAGAAGTGATTCAGTTAGAGAGCACCAGGGTGCGCACCCTAATCAAATGCCCCGGCATCAGCATGAGAAGGGGGAGAGAGATGTCATCGTGGGGCTGTGGGGCAGAGATGCAGCGCCGTGTCCGGGCGTCGGCCATCACCAGCGTTGGCCAGAAGTCACCAGAAGCTGGAAGCCAACAGGAAGGATTCTCTCCCACCGGTGTCAGGGGGAGTGAGGCCCCGCCCCGCCTTGACTCCCTAGGGCTGCAGGGGAAGGCAGTTCTGCTGCCCAAGGCCCCCAGGTTGTGGCTCGTTGTTGTGGCAGCCCTACGCTGCTGGGGCCATGTATCATACACAGAACTCAGAAAGCACATCGTCAAATACAGAATGAAGTCCCTTCAATCCTGTTAGAGTTAGCCGTCATGCAGTCTGCGGCTGCGCCGTCTCTGTATTGGGTTGGCTGACTCCAGGACGCTCCGTGCAGGGGCAGCAGTCCCCCGCCGGTGTTCTCTGCAACGGGGGCTGAATCGGCTCCACTGGAAGCATTGGCTTCTGTGGCGCCAGGAGACAGAACCGAATGACGGACACCATTCACGTCCATTGGCCATAAGCAGCAAAGTGGAGCCAACGTGAGATTCAGGAACGGGGCCAGGGTGCTACTGTGTTGGGGCGGTTATGTTCATACGTTCCCGTAAACGGAGCCGACAAACGGGGCCCACACCGCACAGCAGACAGCAGTCCCAGGGAAGGTGGGTCAAATCTGGGAGAAACCAACGGCTCTGAGGCTGGCCGTGAGCCCCTGAGCCTGGAGCAGGCTGGGGGGAGGGGGGAGGCCCAGTGGGGCAGCAGGTGCTCCCTGTGCAGTGGCCCGGGGCAGCTGTGTGCCTTGGCGCCGCTGGCTGGCTGATTGACTGATTGACAGATTCTGCAGTCTGCCCTGGTAAACTGGCCACATGGCAGAGAGCTGCACCGGGCAAGTGTGTTACCTTCCCGCTCGGTTACCTCTCTCACAGGGGTCACAGGCGTCCAGTGCAGTGGTGCGAGGGACGTCCGAGTGGCCGTGCAGCCACACGACAGCTGTTTCCCCTGGTGACCCTGAATCTAAGCACACTGCTCATCCCCACCCCCGCCCCCAGCCACCACCACGCTCTCTGCACCCACGCCAGGGAGACCCCAGTGCCTGTCGCTGGGGACTGCCGTCCCTCTGTGCAGTGCCCTCAGGCGCCACGCGTGTCAGAGTCCCCTCGAAGGGGCACTGTACGCTGACCGGCTGCCGCACGGCACGGCGTCCGTTTGCCGTGGACTCGGGCCCCTCCCGCACCTTGCCCGCTGTGCATGCAGCTCCTTCGTGTGGGTGTTAGGAAGCTCCCCGAGACGCTACGTCAGTCCCCTGAGTCACCACCACGGAGCGGGATGGGTGGTCACGCTGCTTTTATTTGTTCAGGGACGTCGTGCCGTCTTCCCCCCATGTTCCCTTCCTGCCCAGGGTCGGCAGGGACCCAGGTTCCTCCCCGCCCCAGCTATGAATGCGTTCACATTTAATGAGAGCGGTCAGCTGAGCAGGTGCTAGTGACAGGCCATCGGCATTTCCCTAACGCCTTGGGTGGCGCCCCCTTTCCCCTTCTGCCTGCTCGCATCTCTCTTTGGGGAGCTCTGGTCAACTCCTTTGCACATTTGCAATTGAGTGACTTTTTGCTGTTGCATTTTGGAAGTTCTTCCTATAAGCATCTCCTGGCTATCAATTTTTTGCCAGATACGTGATTTACCGGTGTTTTCTCCCAGGCTACGAGTTGACTTTTTACTCTGTTGATTGTATCTTTTGAGGCACAAAAGCTTTAAAATGTTCAGGAAGTCCAATTAATCATTTCTTCAGTTACCCGTGGTTTTGGTGTTACATCCAGGAAATGATTGCCAGGTTCATGTCAAATCCATGACATGCTACATTTTCCTCTGAGAGTTTTGTGGCTTTAGGGTTACGGCGAGGTTGTGGGTCTATTTCAGGCTAGCTTTCCGTGCCGGTGTGAGGTAAGGGTCAGCTTCATCTTCAGTGTGTGTATCCACCGCCCCCAGCACCGTTCGGCAGAGGGCGGTCGCTTCCCCACCGAGTGGTTCTGACACCCTTGGTGAAAATCACTCACCTATATGCGTGGGGCTGGACTTCTGGGTTCTGTTCTAGTCCACCGGTCCATATGTCCGTCTTTATGCCAGTACCACGCTGGCTCTGTGTGTGTGTGTGTGTGTGTGTGTTTCTCCAAGTCTGAGAGGCAGAACAAGAGGCAGGGCAGAAAGAGTTCCCCCCTTTGCTGGTTCATTCCCCAGATGCCCACGACTGGCAGAGCCGGGCTCGGGGCCAGGAAATGGGAATTCGATTCAGGTCTCACGTGAGTGGAAGGGACCCCACTGCTTGTAGGGTCACTGCTGTCTGCGGAGGTCTGCATTGGCAGACAGCTGGAATCAGGAACAGAGCTGAAGACAGCCCAGGCAAGAGCGATGGTCGGAACCGGGTCCCAGCTGCTGGGCCAGCGCCTGCTCCTGACGCTGTTTCGGTCACTGTGGCTTTGTGCTAAGTTTTGAAATCAGGAAGTGTGATTCCTCCAGCTTCGTTGTCCTTTTTAAAGGTTGTTCTGGCCGTTCAGCGCTCGTTGAGATTCCATATGAGTTTTGGGGTGGATTTTTCTACGGGTGCTGGGAAGCATCGCTGGGATTCAATTGGGACTGCACAGTGCGTGGACAGCTCTGCGTGGTGCTGCCCTCTTAGCAGTATGCTTGTTTTGCTCTGTTCTTACATTTTTTAAAGCCAGAGTGTTCGCTGTGTGACTGCCCCCTGGGTTAAGTGTTCCTTCCCGGAATCCATGCCTGAACCCACGGCATGCGTGCTTAGGCGCCTCTCCTGGGCAGGCCCTGTGGAGTTCCGTTGCGTAGCCTCGGCCGGCCCTTCCCCCACGCCCCGCAGGGCAGCCCCCAGTGCCGCGGGCCGACCTGTGACGGCGGTGGCCTAGGAGCCGCGGGCCGACCTGTGAAGGCGGTGGCCTAGGAGCCGTGGGCCGACCTGTGACGGCGGTGGCCTTGGAGCCGCAGCGGCAGCACCACGCCGGCATCTCCCTGTGGTGCTTCCCACACAAGGGCGGTGCCTTCGTCTCTCACTGCCGTGGCCGAGACCAGAGGCTTAGCCGCGTTACGTGTCCAGGAATGTGAGATGTGTTTCTGTTTATTTATGTCTTCTTTAATTCCGATCAAAATGTTGATGGTTTTCACTGCACAAATCCTTCACCCCTAGGTTAAATTAATTTGTAAGTATTTTGTTCATTTCATTGCTATTGTGATTGGAGCTGTTTTCTTAACTTCATTTAGGAAGTGAAACAAGCCCGACTTTCGTGGGTTGACTTTGCATCCTGCTACTTGCTGAATTCATCACTCAGTGGTGATGGCTTTTTGGGTGGAATCTGCAGTTTTCTGGGTACAGGATTGTACTCACAATCGTGTGAGCAGAGGTAATTTTACGTCTTCCTGTCCAGTGGGCGCGTGCTCCAGTTCTTCTTTACGAATTGCTCTGGCCAGGACACTGCCGTTGAACACAGATGGTGAGAGCGGGGTCCTGCCTGTTCCTGACCTGGGGAGAGATCGCTCGCTCATCAGACTCCGTGTGCTGGCGCCGGGCTCACCCAGGGTCCATGGGTGTGGTTATCATCACGCGGACGTCATTCCTTTCCATCCTAGTGTCTTCACCAGGAGAGGTTGTTGAATTCTGTCTAACGTTTTTCCGTGCTGAGCCGATCACGTGTTCCCCTCTCTGTTCTGCTGATGTGTCATATCGCACTGAGCGTTTTTGTAGGCTGAGCCACCCTGGAATTCCAGCAATCAACCTCACTCGAGCCTGGCTGTAATCTGTGAGATTAGGTCCGTAGTACTTTGTTGAAGATTTTGGAAGCAATTTTTTTTTTTGACAGGCAGAGTGGACAGTGCGAGAGAGAGACAGAGAGAAAGGTCTTCCTTTGCCGTTGGTTCACCCTCCAATGGCGCGCTGCGGCCGGCTCATCACGCTGATCCGAAGGCAGGATCCAGGTGCTTCTCCTGGTCTCCCATGGGGTGCGGGGCCCAAGCACTTGGGCCATCCTCCACTGCACTCCCTGGCCACAGCAGAGAGCTGGCCTGGAAGAGGGGCAACTGGGACAGAATCCGGTGCCCCGACCGGGACTAGAACCCGGTGTGCTGGCGCTGCCAGGTGGAGGATTAGCCTGTTAAGCCACGGTTCCAGCCGGAAGCAATTTAATAAGAAAGATCAGTCTGTAGCTTGCTTTCTTTCTAAAAAGATTTATTTATTTATTTATTTGTTTGAGAGACAGAGAGAGGGATCTTCCATCTGCTGGCTCACTCACCAATTGGCCACAACAGCCAGTTCTGGGCCAGGCTGAAGCCAGGAGCCAGGAGCTCCATCTGGGTCTCCCTCGTGGGTTCCGGGAGCTGGATCAGAAGTGGAGCAGGTGGGTCAGGAACCGGTGCCCGTATGGGATGCTGACGTCGCAGGTGATGGTTAACCCGATATGCCACAACGCCGGCCCCAGCCTGTAGCTCTCTTGTGCTCTGGCTGTGGTCCAAGGATACTGATGGCCTCAAAGAGGCGTTAGGAGTGTCTCTCTTCCTTGACTTTTTGGAGCAGTTTGGGAAGGGTTGATATGACTTTTTCTTTGAGTGTTTGTAGCATTCACTTGTAAAGCTGTGATCCAGCGTATTTCGGTTGGGAGATTTTGGACTGCTAATTCAGCTTCCTTGCTGGTTAGAGGTCTATTCAGATGTCCTGTTTCTCTGTGTCCAATCTTGCTAGGTTCTCTGTTTCTAGGGATGTGCCCGTCTTATCTTGGTTATCCTGGGGATGTGCCCGTTTTATCCAATTTGTTAGCATGTACTTGCTTGTGATTCTCTCTCTCTTTTAAAAGATTTATTTTATTTATTTGAAAGGCAGAGTTACAGAGAGGTAGAGACAGAGAGAGAGAGAGAGAGAGGTCTTCCATCCTCTGGCTCACTTCTGGCTGATTCCAAGCCAGAAGCCAGGAGCTTCTTCCGGGTCTCCCACGTGGGTGCAGGGGCCCAAGGACTTGGGCCGTCTTCTACGGCTTTCCCAGGTCATAGCAGAGAGCTGGATCTGAGATGGAGCAGCTGAGACTCGAACCAACACCCATATGGGGTGCCAGGGCTGCAGGCGGCAACTTTACCTGCTACGCCACAGCGCCAGCCCCCGTGATGCTCCTCATCATCACTTTCATCTCTGTAGCTCTAACAGTAATGACCCACTCCCATCATTGACTTTAGTTATTTGAATTTCTTCTGTTTTTTTTTCTTAGTCCATTAGAAAAACATTTGTCAGTTTTGTCGACCTTTTCAAAGAACCAACTTTTGGTTTCACGGACCTTTTCATTTTTCCGTTCTGCATTTTGTGTATCCCGTCTCGATCTTTATAATGTCCTTCCTCCTGCTCCGTCAGAGTCTGGTCTCCTTCTTGCCCCTAAGGCGTAGAGTTAGGCTGCTGCTCGAGCTCTTCTTTCCAGCCCCTGGGACCCGGTTTAGACGGCCCCACTTTGTCGGTCACATGGGACCCGGTTTAGACGGCCCCACCTTGTCGGTCACATGGGACCCGGTTTAGACGGCCCCACTTTGTCGGTCACATGCCAAGCATCGCGATGAGGCACAGTGGGGAGGGACATGTGCGGCCTCCTGCCCGCCAGCCTGGCCGAGGCGTGGACGTGGCCACGTTGGTGCCGTGCAGCTTCGCACAGCCTGTCTGATGGCCGCTGGCTGACCCCACCGTGCACTGCTGTCTTCCACCCTGGTCGTGGCGGACTCTGTGGTCAGAACGTGGTGATGGCCCAGGGCTCAGCCTCCTCCTGGCTCAGCTCCTCCAAGCTGCAGTGACTGGGGCTGCTGGGGGTGGTGGTGCTGGGTCTTTGGCGTCTGCGGCTGTGCAGGCTCTCCAGCACCGACTTCTAAGGCTGCAAGGCCTCTGTTTTGGTTTTGGCTTTGGCTTTGGGGGGTGGGGGAGCTTTCTTCTTTACCTGTGGTGCCATTTTGATGAAAAATTATTATTAAAGACATGGATTTGGAAGACAGAGGTACAGAGAGAGAGAGAGAGAGAGAGAGATCTTCCATCTACTGCTTCACTTTCCAAATAGCCACAAAAGCCAGGATGGGCCAGGAAACTGGAGCCTCATCCAGGTCTCCCACGTGGGTGCAGGGGCCCACACACTTGGGCCGTCTTCTGCTGCTTTCCCAGGTGCATTCACTGGGAGCTGGATTGGAAGACTTAGTTTGTGGTCCAACATATGGTCTCTCTTGGAAAATGTCCCATATGCACTTAAGACAAGCACGTGTTCTGGTAGGTGGCGTGTTCCGTAGCATCTGTTGGATCCAACACTCTGGCCATCTTCTGCTTTCCCAGGTGGATCAGCAGTGGAGCAGCCGGGACTTGAACCAGTGCCCACACGGGAAGCCAGCATCACACGCAGCGGTGTTACCCACGATGCCCAAACGTCAGCCCAATGTCTGTGTCTTTCGAGAATTGGTTATAATTTGTCTCAGCGCTAAGCTGTTTGACTTCATCAACTTGGTGTTCATTGAGCTTCTTTGAATGCTTACGTTCACGACTTCCATCAAACCTGAGACGTTTTCAGCCATTGTCTCCTAACATCTTCTCATTTCCCCGCTCTCTGTCCTGTGGTGCCCGCAGTGGGCCTGTGGGTCCCCTGACGGTGTTCGCGGATTCTTAGGGCTCTGCTGCATTTCCTTCAGTCTTTTTTTCTTTCTGTTCCTCAGACATTTCCGTTGTCCCGTCTTCCAGTTCACCGATTTTTTCTTTCCCGTGCTCAAGTCTGCTTAGAGCCCCTTGGGCGACTTCTGTTCGTGTCAGTTTCGTGAGTGTTGACTTCAGTTTCTCACGTCTTTCCGGGCTCCTGTCGTCGCTGATAACCGGATTTTGTCCCTGCACTTCCTTGACTTACTCCCGTCTTCCTTGGGTTCTCCGAGCGCCTTTCAAACCGTTGTTTCCAAGTCTGTGTGTGCAGACCACCGCCAGGTCCTCCTGGGGCGTCGTCTTCCTTGGAAAGAGCGGTCCTCCCTTCCTGTGACGCCGCGCAGCCTTCCTGCGGACATTTCATCAAGGGTGTGACGACTGACGCGGATTCTCCGCCCTCTGCAGGGTTTCTGGGTCTCCTTTGCGAGTGTTTCGATGGTTGAAGGCTGTCTGATGTCGAGAGCCATGTTGAGGTATGAACGTAAGGTCCTCCGAGGTCTTTTTTGAGTCTGTGCCTGGCCCTGGGCACTCACGGTCACTTCCTAACTTCCTCCGTTGTGGAGTTGCTTGTGAATATCTTAGTCTTCAGTGTTTTGGGGAAAAGTGAAAAATGAAGGCGTAGCTGTGAGCTGGCCCTTTAAGTCCTCTGGACATCAGGGCAGCCAGGGGAGAGGGTGTGCAGCTGCGGGAGGCGTCCAGCCACCATGGCCTCCAGCCTCCGCGTCTACGCCTCTGTAACCAGACCTGGCAGGCTGTGAGCCGAGCCCAGAGCCGCAGGCACCTTTGTCTACCCCGGCTCCTGCGAGCTGTGGGCAGGACGCTCCAGCACCACACAGGTGCACAGAGGCCCGCCACGGGCTGGGGTGCCACGGGCTGGGGTGCCACGGGCTCGGGTGCCACTCGCCCCCCTGGAGCCGGCAGGGCTCGGCCACGCTGCACCCCCTCACACATTCTCTGGCGCCTCAGCCTTCAGTGGACGCCGAGTCCACAGCAGTGACCCCAGGGCCGCCGTCGTCTGGGGGGACAGTCGCCCACTCTGCTGTCTTCTCAGAGCCTCATATACTTAGTGCTGCGAAGAGAAGGCCCTGGAGGAGACAGGGGTGATAGCCTGAAGACCACACCTGCCGGTGCTTTTCCTTTGCGATGACCCCATTCACCCCTTTCCTGATTTAAAATAGAAACACTGCGGAATGCTGTTTTTTGGTCCTGGAGCCCCAGTCCTGGCTCCTGTTAGCGCAGGTACAGAGGTCCCCTGCGTTGCAGTCCCCCAACAGGTGACACCAGAACGCATGCTGCGGCCAGTAGTTAATACGTTCATGTTTAAAAATCCACAGACGGCAACGATAAACGGGAGAGAACACAGAAGCATAAAACACAGACAGGTGAGAACAGAGCACCGTAGCCAACGCCTGGACCTCCACCGAATTCTCTCTTCATCACACTGACTGTTGTTTCATTACATAATTAATTGTAATTAACATTCTCGTGACGCTGGTGGCATCACATCATTGGCTGAGCTGAGCTGTGCAGTGAGAGCAGAGGATGTGATCCACGGCCAGGTCGGCGGGCGTTCGGAGCCCACAGAGCTTTCAAGTGGAGGGCGTTCCGCAGTTCAGACTTCCGCAGCGAGCGCTCCCTGGGCTCCATGGGAACGGGCCCAGGGAGGCCTGAGCGATGTCCGCCGCGAGGAGCCTTCCTCTGCCGGCTAAACCGCAAGTGTCAGTTATCTGCGCTCATTCCCGCGAGAGCTTCCCTTCCGGAACATCAGAAATGGCTCAGACACGAGGCCCTGGGGAGTTGGGGGGCCGCTCCCTGGGCGGCGTGGAAAGGACAGCGCCCGCGCTTCCCCGCTTCCCGCCCCGGTGACCGGACGGGGAGGAGAGGCATGGAGTGAGCCTGGCCGTGGGGCTTCCCGGTGTGTCCAGTGCGGGGTCCAGCTCTGCTCCCATGCCAGCGCGCCCTGGCCGGCCCAGGTTGGGGCTGCTGACCGGCAGCTGACGGCCCGGGGTTTGTAGGCACGGTGCTCGCCGTGGGTCTGCCGGCCTCTGAAGCCTGTGCATGGGCTGGGCACTCACCACGGCCACGGAGGGCAGGGACCACGGCCATGCACCTGTTCAGCGTGGGGCCGAGCTGGTGAGCCGGTGAGCAAGGCAGCAGGGCCCGGAGCCGTGTCGAAGCTGGGCCGGATCTGTGTGTGCCGAATGAACCTTTTCTGAAGGAGGACCCAGGCACTTAGCTCCTGGTCCTGCAGCTCAGCCCCGGGGACGGAGGCTGAGGGGACTCTGGGCGACAGAGAAACCTGCGGTGCCTGGCTTTTGTGTACCTTTGATGGAAATGCAAGCAGGTGCTGCGCACGGGCGACTTTTTTACAAAACTCCGCCCCTCCACTGGTGAAGCTTCCTTTCTGAAATGTTTTGATTTCCCACGGGGAGGCGGTTTAGTCGGTGTCGGGCAGCTTCTTTTAAAACGTTTTATTTGGAAGGCAGAGACAGGGACAGAGATGTTCCATCTGCTGGCTTAGTCCTGAACGTCTACAGTAGCCAGGGCTGGGGCAGGGTGAAGCCAGGAGCTGGAGTTCACCCAGGTCTCCCCTGTGTGGGAGGCAGGGACCCAGCCGCTTCAAGCCGTCCTCTGCCTCCCGGAGCGCGCACTAGCAGGAGGCTGATTGGAACCACAGCCAGACCCGAGCCCGGGCACTGACACAGGACGCGGGTGTCCCAACCTCACCTTGACTGCTGCTCGACGTGCCTGCTCTAGGCGGGAGAATTTCTTTTCTTTTTTTCTGAAAAAAAAAAAATATATATATATATTTTTTATTTAGAAGTCAGAATTGGGGGGGGGGGGTCTCCATCTGCTGGTTCACTTCCCAGATGGCTGCAACGGTAGGAGGAGCTGGGCCAACCTGGAGCCAGGAGCTTCTTCTGGGTCTCCCATGTGGGTGCAGGGGCCCAAGGACTTGGGCCATCTTCTGCTGCTTTTCCAGGCCACAGCAGAGAGCTGGATCGGAAGCAGAGCAGCCGGGACTTGAACTGGCGCCCACATGGGATGCCGGCACTGCAGGCGGCGTCCTTACCCACTACGCCACAGCGTCCGCTCCCAGAGTCATCGCTGCCTCTGTTTCTGAGCGTCCTTCTTGCTTACCCTCCCTTGGTTCTCACCTGTCCCAGGGCTGAAATTGCCTCCAGAGAGGGAGACTTAGTGCCTGGTATTTAAGAAGCACCAGTTAAAAGAGCTGACATAAACAAAAAATCCTAATTGGTCTCATTTTATCCTTTTACTTATGTGGTTAGCTTCAAAGCGTCCACAGAAAACATGTATAATAAAAAAACCTGTGCTCAAAACTCTTGGCACCAAAGTCAACTTTCAATTTCTTTTTCTCCAAACTTATTTGCTTAAGGATATGTTTATATATTTGACAGAGACAGATCTGGCAATGGCTGGCTCACTGCTGTGACAGCCAGGGCTGGGTCAGGCTGAAGCCAGGGGCCAGGAACTCCATCCAGGTCTCCCAGGTGGGTGCAGGGCCCAAGCACTTGGGCCACCTCTGCTGCTTTCCCAGGCCATAGCAGGGAGCTGGATGGGAAGCGGAGCCGCCGCGACGTCCCACATGGGATGCTGGCGTCGCAGGCAGAGGCTTTGCCTGCCAGCCCGGAGGGAGGACGTTCTCAGAGCCGTTTCTTCTCCCCCGTCCGGAGTCCCCAGCGTTGAGGTGTTCAGTAACTTCCCTCTGAACTGCTCTTCTCCAATGAGTCCAGAAATTCCATTCGTCTGAGAAGGAGGGCGCACACGCATCTAACTCAGTTCATTTCTCAAAATACTAATTTTTTGGCAAGTGTGCTCTTTGATTTAATACTGTACCTCAGTATATGTATACCAGACATTTTAAATAAGCAAAGATATTTTTAGCTTTCAGAAGCTGAATGTCATAAAATGAATAAAACAAGATTTATTAAAAGCCACACCCCCTGGAGCTGGTGCTGTGGCGTAGTAGGTTAAGCCTCTGCCTGCAGTGCCGGCATCCCATATGGGTGCCAATTTGAGTCCCGGCTGCCCTACTTCTGATCCAGCTCTCTGCTATGGCCTGGGAAAGCAGTGAAGGATGGCCCAAGTCCTTGGGCCCCTGCACCCACATGGAAGACCCCGGGGCAGGCTCCTGGCTTCGGATCGGTGCAGCTCCGGCCGTGGTGGCTATCTGGGGAGAGAACCAGTGGATGAAAGACCTCTCTGTCTCTCTGTGCCTCAAATAAATAAACAAATCTTAAAAAAATAAAGCACACCCCCTGCTGTCCCCTTCCTTCCCCTCCCCTCCCTGGCCGTGTCTCCCCTCCCTGCACCCTGTCTTGGGTTTTATGTTTTGATTGCAGACTTCATAAACTGACAAGACTGGGATCAGACCCTTAAATGCTTATATCACCGTAAAAGCAGACACATACTGAAACAGTTACAAACTCCTCTCCCACTGGGAGCAAAGCTGTGTACAAACAGCTACCATGGCGGCTTTTCTTTTCTGCGTCTTCTCACTTCTCCAGGGGCCGCGAGTTCGCTGCGAGCGCGGGGCCAGCGTTCGCCCGGCTCCTGTGCAGAGCAGACGTCTCACTCTCCGGGAGTCTTCGTCCTGCAGACGCTGGGAGAGTCCCCTTGGTTCACGTCTTGCATCTTCTCTGTCATTACAGGGCCAGCCGAAGGCAGGTCTTCCGTGCCTGCCACGCAGGGTGATAGTCCACGGGGGGCGGATGCTCCAGCGAGGGCTGAAAGAGTGGAATCACTTCGGTGGGGCAGGAGTGCGGTGCCACCACGGTGCCCTCCCAGGGCGCGTCCTGGCTCCGCCTCCAGTTCCAGCTCCCCGCTGAGGAGCCCCGGGAGGCAGCAGGCCATGCCCAGTGCCTGAATCCCTGCCACGCACGTGGGAGACCCGGATGGACCCCACCTCCCGGCCTCAGCCTGGCCAGCCCTGGCTGTCGCAGGCATCTGGGGAGTGAACCATGGATAGCTCTCTGTCTCTCTGCCTTTCCATCAAATATCGCATGTTTAACACCAACACAGACAACAGCGTTGTTTCAGATCAAGAAATGCCGGAGGGAGCCAGAGAGCAGCCGGGCGCCTCCACCCGGCCTTTACTGTGGTGCAGGCACCAGCGCCCTCAGGAGCCCCACCCAACCCTCCACCTGCCCATCTCCCATGGCCCCTCCTTCTAATGCCTGTGCGGGGGTGCCCTGGGCGGGGTGGCCCAGCAGCTCCCACCCCGCGGTCACAGAGTTCCCCGGGAGAGGAAGGGTCAGCCACAGATCCAGGACCCTCTCCGTGCCACGGGCTCCCCTCACAGGACGTGCCATGTGTCCGTGCCGTGACCCCTTCTCCCCATCCCACTGAGGCCTGGGTGCCCGCAGGTGGACTCCGCAGGGGCTCCTGACACCCACCTTTCTCTTTCTCATCATTTCCCCAGGGCCGGCACCGCTGATAGCCAGAGGAGCAGACAAGGCTGGGAGGCGCCGGGCAGGTGGGGGAGGTGGGGATGCTGGTGCCCGCCTGCCTACCCCACAGCTCTCCCATCCAGGACCCCAAGAGTCAGGGCAGGAAAGTTCCCTTGCAGGGCCCTGGGGGTGGCCTGACTGAATCCGAGCTGTGTGTTCTCCGGGTCCCACTGGGGTCCCTGTCTCAGAAACGGCTGGAGACCAGCAGGCAGCTCCTGGGCAGACCCCGGCCACACGGACGGAGGGGTCAGGCCCGGTGGGAGAGCGCCCCCCGGAGGCCGCCTCGGCAGGCTCTGCTGAGAGGATTTCCATGGGTTAGAAAGGGCGCATTTTCTGGCGTTCAGAAAATATTGATGCTTCAGAATAAAAGTCTTGCATCACTTGGAAGAGTTTCCGTGGTGTCTGATTACCATGGTAACGGTGCAAGCTGACATCAGTCTTCAGAAACCCAGGGGCACGTTGACCCCAGCAAGTGCCCTGCTCTGTGACTCCCTCTCCTCTCAGCTCAGTCCCGCTCGGCCACCCCTGCAGAGGACTGCGCCTGGCTGGCAGACTTTATTTTTTTAGCTTTAAAGTCTCATTTTTATCACCTTTATATTCTTGCAGGAAAAATCTGTACAATGAAACTGATTTCTGAACGCACGATGTCACAACCATAAGACTGAGTGTCGTTTATAGATTTTCAATTGTATGCAGCGGATTAAAGTGAAAGCCACGGTTTTTTACCACTTGCCAGGTATTAAATACACAAAGCGGAACTGCTGGAAGCGCCACGTGCGCGACGCTGGGGACCACGTCTCCATGGATACTGCTGCACACGGAGGGCACGGCGTCCTTCTCTCTCGTTTTCATTCCCGTGAGCTGAAGCAGCCGCGTTCCGGGAAGTAGGAGTGAATGGTGGAAGTGGGGAGAGGTGGGTTAGAATCCTGCCTCCCGGGCCAGCGCCGTGGCATCGTCACCTAGACTACTGGCTCCTGACCCGAAATTCAGCTCCTTCCAAGCCGTATGCAAAAAGCCGCCTTGTGATCCTCATGAAGGCTCACTGGAGGCGTGAATAAGTTCTCCTTTAAATTTGTGGGAAGCCAAGAGTTGGCCACGGTGGCCCCTGCTGTAGGTCCAGCCGCACCAGTAGCTGCTGACGATGCTGACCGTGGCTCTGCAGGGGTCCACCACAGGGAGGGTGGGTCCACCACAGGGAGGGTGGGCACACCCCCCCACCCCCCACCCCCTCCCCCACCCCCAGGACAATGCTCCGGGTGAGGCTGGGGTGGGTGCTGCGCCCGCCTTCCGTGGGAAAAGGAGATGCGAACTGCAGATCGTCCGGGGAGGCCGGCAAGTCCCGAGAGCTGACTTGCAGGCCAGAGCGGCGGTCTGCACGTTAGGGGGAACTGCTTTACAAGGAGCAGTGCCACGCGCCCCGGAAGGGTGGCCCCCTGCAGAGGGCTGACCACGGAGCCTGGCAGAGGCGCTGTTCATGGCTGACTTGGGGAAGGTCATGAGTGCCCTCTTTGGCCCCAGACTGCAAATCCGCTTCTCTGGGGCCCGGACGCCAGCACCAGCCTCGCCTGCTGTTGCCGGGAAGGAGCTCGCACAGGCGTTCCCAGGGCTTCCCGGCAGGTGCTCTGGGCCTGGCACGTGCACGGCTCAGGCTGCCTCCGGGGCGCCCTCGGGGGCCGCTCTACAGGTCCTAAGGTCTGAGCAGAGGGATGCCCAGGGCCACAGCTGGTCCCTGAGCTCCTGCTCCCTCTGGGACGCTGAGGGGCGGGTGTGTGTCGCCGTGCAGTCCTCGTTGGTCTCCATCACGTCCAGCTTTGCCGTGGTTTGTCCTCTTGTCCCCACGGCAGCCCACCTGGCGGGGTCAGGCTGACGACGCCCAGGCTGCCTCTGCTCGCTCCTTCCTGCTGTGTAATTCATGCAGGGTTTTTCTTTTCTTTTCTTTTAAAGATTTATTTATTTATTTGAAAGTCAGAGTTACACAGAGGGAGAAGGAGAGGCAGAGAGAGAGAGAGAGAGAGAGAGAGGTCTTCCATCCGCTGGTTCACTCCCCAGTTGGCAGCAATGGCCAGAGCTGCGCTGATTTGAAGCCAGGAGCCAGGAGCCTCTTCTGGGTCTCCCATGCGGGTGCAGGGGCCCAAGCACTTGGGCCATCCTCCACTGCTTTCCCAGGCCACAGCAGAGAGCTGGACTGGAAGTGGAGCAGCCGGGACTAGAACCAGTGCCCATATGGGATGCCGACACTGCAGGCGGCAGCTTTACCCGCTACGCCACAGCGCCGGCCCCAAGGATTCTTTTCTCGTGCCCATCGCACTCCCCAGCGTCCCTTGCGGTCTTCATTCCTCCCCCCTCCCCTCTCTGGACTGCACCGCATGGAGTCGCCCAAGCTCCTCCCAGGCTCCTAACCGGCACCTCTGTGCGCCACAGCCAGCAAGGACGTCTCCTCGTTCAGGTTTTTCTAATAAAATATGACATCACTTCACCGATTTAGAGGCGCATTTACACACAGCTTGATCCCTCTGCGTTCCCTGAGCTGTTCCTTGCCTGTGGCTTCTGTTATGGCAGCAGAAGATGGCCCTGCACCCGCATGGGAGACCCAGAAGAAGCTGCTGCCTCCTGGCTTTGGTTCTGCGCAGCCCTGGCCATTGTGGCCAATGGAGGAGTGAACCAGCGGATGGAAGACCTCTCTCTCTCTCTCTCTCTCTCTCTCTCTCTCTGCCTCTCTGTAACTCTGCCTTTCTTTTTTTTCTTTTTTTTTTTTGACAGGCAGAGTGGACAGTGAGAGAGAGAGACAGAGAGAAAGGTCTTCCTTTGCCGTTGGTTCACCCTCCAATGGCCGCCGCGGTAGTGCGCTGCGGCCGGCGCACTGCGCTGTTCCGATGGCAGGAGCCAGGGGCTTATCCTGGTCTCCCATGGGGTGCAGGGCCCAAGCACTTGGGCCATCCTCCACTGCACTCCCTGGCCACAGCAGAGAGCTGGACAGGAAGAGGGGCAACCAGGACAGAATCCGGCTCCCCGACCGGGACTAGAACCTGGTGTGCCGGCGCCGCAAGGCGGAGGATTAGCCTAGTGAGCCGCGGCACCGGCTGTGCCTTTCAAATAAATAAAATAAAACAAAATAAAAAAGAATTGGGGTTTGCACACTGAACCGGCCAGGTGAAGGGAGCAGGAGAAGCACTGTGGAGAATAAATAGTTTTCTTTAGAAAAGATGAGTTTTAGGAGGACAAACAAGAAATAAGGCAGTTTGGGCCGGTGTTGGTCTTCGCAGCTCTGGGTGTTCTCTCTCCTTTCCTGGGACTGTAAACCTCTCCTGCAGAGGGGATTTGGCCTCCCTCTGGAACGGAAGGTGCTGGAAGGAGGAAATTTACGATGGGCCTCTCTGGCCAGGCGAGGAGAGCCCATAGCCGCTCTCTGCGACGTGGCATCCCAGGGTCTTCTCGTGGACTCTGGGCTCCGAGTGCGTCCCCTGCGGCCGGGCCCTGTTCCCCAGTCCCCTCCTGCTCTGCTCTGGGTCCACAGACCGGGCTCGGCCACATCCTGCCCCGTGTTGCGCCCCCTCCGCCGGGGCGCTGCCCCACTCCGGCTACAGGCCACGTGTCCCGCCAGCTCCGTCACCTGCCCACCCCCACGTGTCCTGCCAGCTCCGTCACCTCTCGGAAAGCCTTCCTCCCAATGCGGTCACACTCTGGGGTCCTGGGGGTCAGGGCTGCGACAGGCGGACGTCAGGGTGTTACCGGAGAAATTGCAGGGTTCTTGTCTTCGCGCAAGAAAGAATTCAGGCGTGAGACAGAGAGTAGTGGGAGGTAAAATAGCAAGGTTTATTAAGAAGGAACATCTGTAAGGACGGATGGGCACCTCTCCAGACAGGGCCTGAGAGAGAGTGCCCAGTCCCTCAGACTGGGGGAGAGCGGGGCTGCATGGGTGAGTGGAGAGTACACCCGGCCAGGCCAGGCGGGCGGCTCAGCAAAGATGGAGAGCTGAGCGCGCCTTCCAGTTGAGGCTGGGGGTTTTTAAAGAAGTAGGTCTTTATCTTCACATGCTTCCACCTGGAAAGAAAGACTGTTAAGAAGCTTCTTCCTGTGGAAGGTCTGAAACAAAGGACTTTATGGATGCAAATGTTATCAGACCTGAGGAAGGGAGCAGGGTGTTTTGAGATGCAGATGCTGGGCTGCACCTGGGAGACTGAGGAAGATTTGTCAGGCAGGAAGCAGGAGGGGGTGAGGGCGTTATCAGGTAGAAGGGGGCAGGGCAGGCAGGATGCGAAATCTGGGCTTCCCCTGAAACCTTGTTAGGATGACTTTGAGATGCAGATGCATATAGATGTCTTCTCTTTAGGCCTGTCACACACACATAAGCTCATAACTGACTTCCTACCTAACATTCCCCCCTCAAGAGGTTAATACCCAAAATTCTTTTTGGGATTATGGATGAAGTTCCGTCTTCTGTAACTTCTTCAAAGCTGGCATGTGGGCGTCGAGGGAGATTTGGGTATTTCCTCTTGCTCTCTGTCTTATGGTGTGTGACAGTGGCCTTGGAAAGACTGTCCTGTTCAGTCCAGAGGGCTGCTCAGGTCATCCAATGGAATGGGCTGGAAGCCTTGTCTGACGACCATTTGGAGTTTGACAGCTCTTAGTCTGCTAGAGACAAAACGAACAAGGGCATTAAAAACACACGGTCCAAAGAGAAGCAGCAAGATTACAGACGTTATTGGGCCAAGGAGAGGAAATAGTCAGGATTTCCATGACCAGATGTTAGGCCAGAAATCCCAGCCCTGCTTGGCCTGGTCCTGGAGCTGTTTGGAATTGTCCAGGAAAAGTACAAATTTGGGTTTGTACCTGTCCAGTCTGACCCAGAAACAACATTTTTCCTGGAGCATGGCACAGATACCCCCTGGAGCAGCAGTTAGCATGTTTAATACCTTTTTTTTTTTTTTTATAACCTTTTGTGACTTTCACACACCCTCTTCAACTTACTTTAAACATTTTACCATTTCCATTCCAGTCTAGAGTAAACTAGCCATCAGGATAAAGTTATTCTTACAAACCATGTCCTTTTCTTATTTAAAAAGCTCTTTCCTTTTTAGCCCTTCTTACCAACAACACTCTTTACTTTTAAACCTTTTTTACCAAGCACACATTTTTATACTTGATGTTTTCCATAGAGCCTGGTTGGCTCTTCTTACCTTACCAGAAGACTAAGGTTTTCATGCAGAGTGAAGATGCCTTAAAAATCCCTTGTGTGATCTAGAGCTCTGGTTTAGGCAATTAGTTCTGCTAGCTGAGCAAAAGTTCCTGGGGGCAGAGCACGTTTCAATAACGTGCCATGCTGTAACCGTTGCATACTCTGAGAAGCAGGTCCTGTCTGACAAAGCTGCTTCCATTTATGAACCAAACTTTATTTGCATTAGTCAGGGGGCTGTCTTTTAGGTCCCTTCTGCTGGCATAGATCAAGTCAATAGCCTCAGTACAGGAGTGGAGGGGACCACTTTCCCTTGGAACTGGCATTAAAGTAACTGGGTTTATGCCTTATTTTTACCTGAGGGTTTTCTAGAAGGAGGACCTGATATTTTAGTATTTTACTATCTGTGAGCCAGTGAGAGCCCTTTTGCTCTAATAGAGAATTTATTTGATGTGAGGTATAAAGGGCGATATCTTGCCCCAGTGTAATTCTAGATACCTCCTCTGTCAGCAAGGCAGCTACTGCCATTGTCTTTAGGCAGTGAGGCCATCCTTGTGCAACCATGTCTAAGGTTTTAGAAAAGTAGCCCACAGGTTGCTTAACAGGTCCCAGATCCTGAGTTAACCCTCCTAAGGTGACTCCCTGCCTCCCAGTGATGTACAGCTGGGAGGGTTTCTCTGGGCTTGGCAGTCCTAGCACAGGGACTTTAGCCATAGCATCCTTTAGCTGAGCAAAGGCTGTGGTTTGCTCTTTCCCCCAAAGGAGGGGGCTCTGCTTTGGCTGCCTGTTAAGAGCCTGGTTTAGGAACTGTGCTGTTTCCCTGTATCTAGGAACCTGTAACCTGATAGAGAAAAGCTGGGACTGCCTGAAGTTTGCAGAAGTAGGAATTTGCTGCATGGCCCATATCCTCTCTGGGGCTGGTTTTCTCTCCCCAGGGGAGAGGACAAGGGTTAAATAGTTAACACTTTAATGGACTAGCAATGCTTTGTTTTCCTCCAGATACCTAGTAGCTAGTTTTGCTAGCAAATTAAGCCAATGTACAAGACTAGGGTCTCAGGCTGGGAAAGGAGACAGACTAGCAAATTGTTTACATTTAATCATCTACATTATGGATTATTGTGCACCCCCCTCAAGAGATAGTCCCTTTAAGTCCTCAGTGAGGACCTGTCCAAATAGGTGCAGGACTATCTGAGTTAGCTGTTACTGAAAGCCCTGTTTTTAGGAACTGGCAGGGAGGACTTTCTCTAAGCTTAATACTATTGGATAGACGTTTAAGGCCTGGCTGGGTGTGTGAGGCCCAGACCTATCCAGGGGGTGCTGGAAGAGAATTGCAAGAGATGCGAATCTCCTTTAAGGGAGGCACCCTGTTGACTTGCATTACCTGGCTGGACTAGGAGGAGAGCTTTAATAGGAGGCTGGTACAAATAGGCAACTTGCGTTTCACTGACCCTAGGCCATCCCCTCAATAGCAGTGGCTGGAGCTAAAGGCTTTTTAGCTCGGGGCCACAGGGTCTGCGGTTCTGAACCAGGAGTCCTTCGACACCCAGGGCAGTTCCGTGTCCAGTGGCCATGCTCTTGGCAGAGCTGACAGAAGGCAGTTTCTGTTGCGGCAGCTGCTTGCCCAATGCCCTGGCTCCTTATATCAGCAACAGGTGCTGTTTGGGGTGCACTGGCCTTGCTGGGTCTCCTTGACGGCAGATCACCGTGCAGAAAGCCATAGATTGGCCTGTTGCCTATCCTCATATCGCTCCTGCTGCTAGCTTGCTCCTCGTTCTCCTGGTCTCTAATAAAGTAGACCAAGGAGGCAGCCTCTATGTCAGTCAAGGGGGTGCTCAACCCAACCCTGATTTCTTTAATATCAGGGTGAGCTAAAAAAAACTATGGTCATGGGCAAATTCTGACACTTAGGATTTTTCTGCGAGTTAAGACCATGCCCATGAGGAGAACTATGACCTTTTAGGTAAGATCAACTGTGGTGACCTGCTTGCATACTTTGAGGTCATCAGTACAACTTTCTATTTATCCCTCAATTTGGTTTAAAAGGGGAGTTCTGCCCATTTACCGCGTACACTGAAAAATTGATCTAGCTGTCACATTATTTCATAGTTTAACCTCTTATTTTGGCTATGCTGTTTGGCCAGGCATTATTACAGAGAAGGTCAACCATTTCTTACATAAGGTCTGGGGATCCAACCGTACACCACAGTGGAGAGTCCTGCAGAACTGTAGTAACTTCCCTTCTGGAAGAGAAAAGAGGAGAAGTGAGGCAACTGAGTCGGGTCTCTAGACTGACTTCCTGGGCTTTCAGATTTAACTGGCGGTTTAACCAGTGCTTACTGCGTAGCCTGACTTAGAGGAGAAATTGTGGCAGACGTCTCTGCCATCCTTTGGCTTCCGGATTATTTACCGTGTAGCCAGTGGGCTATGGGCCTGGGTTTCCGGGTTTAACTAGTCTTACCGTGTAACCCATAAGTTTTTGGGCTTCCCGGCTTTCACCGTGTAGCCTGTGGACACTAGAGTTTTCTTGGGCTCCTGGAACCTGGTTCTCTAGCACCTGCCGCATAACCATCTCCCATCGTCTCTAAGTCTCTTTTGAAACACTTTCTCCCTTTTGGCTAGACCTCCCGTTTGATCCACATTTAAACTAGCAATACATTTGAACTAGCAATGCCTGGTTGTTCAGCATTAGCTGGCCAGAGACTTCGTCAGTCCCTCTTTAAAGGATCTGGCTTCTGAGCCAGAGACTGGAGCAGCTAGAAAGAAACACGTTTATAGCTGAAGTTTAGCATCATCTCACATCTTGGCACCACTTTTAATCTAAACAGCCGATTGGTTATTATCTCTGCAAGATGAGAGATATCTCTTTTGACATCTCCAGGGGCCCTCTGGGGATGTCAAAAGTCCGGATAATTTAGAACTTTGATTTTCAGAAAGTCTGTTAAAGGTGCCAAGAGAACTTAGAGTATCTGGTCAAAATAGAATTCCTTAACATCCTGAAATGATAGCCATTCATTAGTCAGGGTGATTTTTACACTTTTAAACCAGATCTGATCATAATACTTAACAATGCTTTTCATCAATCTGAACTTAACAGAGACAGTAGAGTACACAATAGATTACTTTGGCAGAACATGAATTCTATGTCTCTTGTTTGTCGAATAAACCAGAAATAAAAACCTTGAACATAAGGGTTCACATAATTCAGAACTATTTAACAGAGTCAAAAAGAGCTTACAGGACCTAACTCTAGAAATGGCAGAGCAACCGATTAAGCAGACACTGTTAAAATAGACGTTACAGTTTTTGCAAAAACAAATTCCAAGATTTACGACTTAGACCATTTCCAGATATTTACTAACATTAGTGCACAATTTTTTTAAAACCTCATTGTTGTAACAGAAGATCAGACTTCAACTTTAGGTCAATGTAATTTTGGCATTAGCACTCAAAGAAAACTCTGTAAACAATTTTAAAGTTGTAAACCTTTTAAAACTTTTTATGACTTGCTCACACCTTCTGAAACTTTATACCTGTAGTTACTTTTACATAGTCTTGAATTGTCATGTATGGACAATCTATGAGAATACATGCTCCTGGACAGCAAACATAGACACTAGTACACATTTACAACTTTGAAAAGATCTTCATCGTTAAGAGAAACATGTTTAAAGCATATCAAAGACATGTAAAACCGAGCAAGTGAGCTACCAAGCAAACCAAAGGGCTTTGGCATTAACTTAATTCTCTGAACCAATGTTAACAACATAAAGGCTTGTATACACAGAATTTACTCTTATTTTTATAAAACCACTCTAGCTGGAAAGCAAAAACATGAATACAGCATAGGTCTGACACCATTTACAACATTTTAATACATTTCACATAATCTGAATTGACTCAAGCAGCTGTTACTTTAACAAATTTTAGAGTCTCATCCTTTGAGAGTTCCAGGGATCCGACTGGAAGCCCAAAGTTGGAAGACTCGGTTTAGAATTTAAGCTGTCAGAGTCGAGCGGTTTAGCCAACAATTAGTACATTCCTGATCAGTTGGATAATCACTCAAACACTGAAGACAGATAAACAACATAAACAACTTCGCATTGCAGTTTTCCCAATCAAGACTCATAATGGCAATAGAAAAACGCGAAACCTTCAAGGCACGTGAAGGAACACTCTCAGATAAGTCAGGGACAGCAGCACAGAAAAGAACTAGACATCAGCATATGACCCATTGCTTAGGCTTCCATTAACTGCAAAGAGAAAAACCCATCAGGTTGGAAAGGGTTAATGTCTTAAGGTTCTGGCTCCCTTAGGTAAGGCCAGCAGTAGTATTGAATTGGAAATTCCTCCAGGAGAGGAAAAAAAGCAGCCCTGGGGGGGCGCTTTCCATAGGGATATCTGGCTATGCCTGCCTGGGTGCAGCAGGCCACGTGGACTGGAATAGAGTGCAGAGAAAGGCTGTGGTCCCCCATTTACAGGGAAGACTGCGCACACCGGGGCCTGGCAGGACTGGCCGTGGGGTTGGGTAGGTGCGCCATTTCACCAAGAGTGCTGGGAACCTCCTATAATTCAGCCAAAGCCAGATCAATCAGGACTACTGCAAACACTCAGTCAATTGCAAGTGAGCTACCATAAGCTGCAAAGACGGACAGCCTTCTACCAGGTTGGAAAGGGTTAACTGGTAACAGCTTATCCCTGGGTGGACAAGATGTGAGCCGCTGCCCTCACCTTCCCCTACGATTCTCAGCCGGAGGAGAGCAAAGGGAAAAGGCCCTGGTGTCTGGGGGCTAAGTGGGGCTCGAAATCTCCTATCGCTCAAGAGTGCCCACTACCTAGTTGTCTGAGTTTACCTGGAGGGCCAATATTAGCCTCGACCGAAGCTAAGCCCTGCTCGCGTAGCAGTAGGCAGCGTGACCAGGCGTCCCTCCAAGAGAGACCTGATCCTCGGGTCGCGGTCCGGCCGCCGGAAGCCAAAGCGAGCTCAGGGGGTCTCCACGCTCTCAGGCAACTGCCCTTCCTAATCGCCCTCCCGTTCCTTACAATCCCTCTGGAGTTTCGGCCGTAGCTAAGCCGTGGCCGGGGGGACTCCGCGTTCTCGGAGAGCTGTGGGGTGCCGGACACTCAACGGTCACTTCCACAGATCCGGTCCCGCTTGAGGGAAGGAATACTGACCTCCGATGTCTTCTCAAACTCCTGGCTGGCTCGCCAAAAATGTTACCGGAGAAATTGCAGGGTTCTTGTCTTCGCGCAAGAAAGAATTCAGGCGTGAGACAGAGAGTAGTGGGAGGTAAAATAGCAAGGTTTATTAAGAAGGAACATCTGTAAGGACGGATGGGCACCTCTCCAGACAGGGCCTGAGAGAGAGTGCCCAGTCCCTCAGACTGGGGGAGAGCGGGGCTGCATGGGTGAGTGGAGAGTACACCCGGCCAGGCCAGGCGGGCGGCTCAGCAAAGATGGAGAGCTGAGCGCGCCTTCCAGTTGAGGCTGGGGGTTTTTAAAGAAGTAGGTCTTTATCTTCACATGCTTCCACCTGGAAAGAAAGACTGTTAAGAAGCTTCTTCCTGTGGAAGGTCTGAAACAAAGGACTTTATGGATGCAAATGTTATCAGACCTGAGGAAGGGAGCAGGGTGTTTTGAGATGCAGATGCTGGGCTGCACCTGGGAGACTGAGGAAGATTTGTCAGGCAGGAAGCAGGAGGGGGTGAGGGCGTTATCAGGTAGAAGGGGGCAGGGCAGGCAGGATGCGAAATCTGGGCTTCCCCTGAAACCTTGTTAGGATGACTTTGAGATGCAGATGCATATAGATGTCTTCTCTTTAGGCCTGTCACACACACATAAGCTCATAACTGACTTCCTACCTAACAAGGGGACACGCTGCAGCCCACAGCGCTGCTGGAAATCACTTGCGGGGCGTGGGGCAAACTGGCTTACTCCAAAGCTGACTTCACCGTGTGGGGGGCGGGGGACAGAGGCAGGTTCCCAAGGAGGTGGCTCCGTGAGGGTCTGGCGGTGGCCAAGGCTGGGGCAGAGCCTCAGACTCATCAGTGCACTGTGTGTGGGCTGGGAGGGAAAGAGGGAACCGACGGCAGCCGGTGTTCAGCCTGAACCACTGGACGGTGCCGTAGTGGAGAAGGGGAGGTGGGGAGTGGGTGTTCGGGAAATCCGAGAGTTGGGTCTTGAACATGCTGTTTCGGGTGCACGGTAGCACCCAGGTGGCCCTTCCTCGCCCCCCCCCCCCCGCACTGGGCACAAGGCACGCCCTGCAGGCATGACACAGACCTGTCACTGCAGGGCATGGGACCAACACCGGGCTCGGCGTCCTGCACATGGACAGGAGGGCGCCGAACAGTGTTACAGGCCCCCACCCCACCCCGGTGGTGACAACCACAAGATGCCTTGTGACACCACACATATCCCTGGAGAGTAAAACTCTTGTCCTGTTGCCCCCACTGTAGAAACCACAGTTAGAGCCACAGACACATACGCTCAACACGTTGTGTCCAACACATCACACTCTGCTTTGTTCTTTAAAGATTTGCTTACTTATTTGAAAGGCAGAGTTAGGAGAGAGAGAGAGAGAGGGAGAGAGGGAGAGAAGGAGAGGGAGAGGGAGGGAGAGGAAGAGAGAGAGAGAGAGAGAGGAAGAGAGAGGAAGAGAGAGGGAGAGGGGGATAGAGAGAGAGGGAGAGAGAGAGAGGGAGAGGGGGAGAGAGAGGGAGAGAGAGAGAGGGAGAGGAAGAGAGAGGGAGAGGGGGATAGAGAGAGAGGGAGAGAGAGAGAGGGAGAGGAAGAGAGAGGGAGAGGGGGATAGAGAGAGAGGGAGAGGGAGAGGGAGGGAGAGGAAGAAAGAGAGAAAAGGAGAGAGAGAGGGAGAGAGAGGGAGAGAGAGAGAGGGAGAGAGAGAGGGAGAGAGAGGTCTTCCATTCGCTGGTTCACTCCCCAGATGGCCACAATGGCCAGGGCTGAGGCAGGCTGAGGCCAGGGGCTCCATCCGGGTCTCCCGCATGTACAGGGGCCCAAGCACTTGGGCCATCTTCTGCTGCTTTCCCAGGCCATTAGCAGGGAGCTGGATTGGAAGTGGAGCAGCCGGGACTCGAACCAGTGCCCATGTGGGATGCCAGTGCTGCAGGAGGCAGTTTTACCGCTGCGCCACAGCGCCGGCCCCAACGCACCATGTCTCTAAAGCAGTTGTGAATTTACAGGCTTGGTTTTGTCGCTATCCTTAGTGAGTGGCCAAGAGGACTTGAACGGGGGATTGTGACCCGAGAGCAGGAGCCGTGCCTCTGTGATTTAGGGAGACGACCATGAACTTGCATCCCCTGCCCCAGCCCTTCCCTCCTCCTGTCTGTCCGATTACCCCAGACGTGAAGCCCACAGTGTGGTCCGAGCTGCCGTGTGGCCAAAGGTGGATGCCAGACGCCTCCCCTGGCAGGAGTGGTGCTGAGGGTTCAGACCCGAGGCCCAGCATGGCTTCTGCTGCAATTTGCCTCAAAGGCCCAAATCCCGGGAGGCGCGGGGGAGAAGGGTGAGCATAGATGGGCTCAGGCACACTGGGGAGTGTCCTGACCTTCTGCCCGTGTGTGTTGCTCTCCTCGTGACGAAATGACCGGTCCCTGGTTGTCCTGAGGCTGCACGGTGTCCACCTGCACCCGCTTCTTTGTCCGCACAGTGGGCCCACATGTCGCCGGCCGAGGAGGAGGGGAGTCCACAGACCACCCCGCCTGTTCCCAGGGGTTGAGGTCACCCACTCGCGCAGTTTGCAAGGGGAGAGCATGGCGGTTTCTGCCAGCGCCAGAGAAGCCCAGCATTGAGGGATTTGCCCGGCTCGCCGCCCTGGGTCCCGTCTCTTCCCCTGCGCTGGCCGGGTCGACCCCTTGCAGCAGACACAGGGTCCACAGACGCCTCCCACTGATCCACGGCTTGTGGATTATTACTCTGAGGTCTGGGCGAGCTCAGTGAGCACAGTAAGTGCCGACCACATACCAGGCGTTTCCTTGGGTTCCAGGGGTGACCTCTCCGTGTCCTTCCTGGGGGCGTGTCCAGGTGCCAAGTGCCCACCTGTGTATTTGCAAAGCCACTAAGCGCTTGGAAACAGCACTTTCCTGGTTGCCTGGTTTGTCCTGTGTTCATAGTCTCATATCGAGGTGACCCCGCAGTTGCTACGCCCTAGCTTTGCTAGTGTGCAGGGCCCAGGTCACTGTGATCCTGGGCAGCGAGGTCTGAGGTCCCTGTGATAAATGCCACATGTACTCAGCGGACAGCTTCACCTGGGAGAGACACCTAACAGAGACTCGCATAGAACTTGGGCAGCAGGGCCGGCGCTGTAGCAGCGGGTTAAAGCCCTGGACTGAGGCACTGACATCCCATATGGGTGCCGGTTCTAGTCCTGGCTGCTCCTCTTCCAATCCAGCTCTCTGCTGTTATGCCCCCCAAGTCCGTGGTCCCCCGAAAGTCACACCACCAGAGACCGAAGTTGAAGCTAATAAGCAGGGTCGTTTTTATTTCGAGTTCGAACTCGGGCCTCTCAGTGCCTCCAGGAGAGGAAGCCCCCGAGAAGCCCCGAGCCTAATTGTTACAGAGTTTTTATTATCCCTTACAAGCAAGTGTTAAGGGGATGCTGTAGATCAAGTTGACACTTCTGATAAGTCCCGGCATCGCAGCTGCTGACTCCGGGGGTAGTGGCTAGTTGTTATCTAAAGCTTTGAACCCTATAGGTATAGATAATTGCTTTACATTCCTGGGCCTGGGTCAGGGTAGGGTCACAGCTGGCCAGATGGAGGGAAGGGGAGGGTACAATAAAGAGTGCCAGGAATGGGCAGCGGTTCAGGTCGTACAATAATCAACTTAATATAGTTACTGGATTACTTAGCTCAACACCTAACATAATACATATTATAAAGTCTAGCATTGCTTCTTTTTACTAATGGTTGCCTAACAAGCTAACGTGGTTACACTTTAGGTTACATTGAAATAATGAGAGCACTAGTACAATGGATAATAAAGGCATAGTAAAAGCTGGTTGTGCAGGTGCCTTCTCATTCCCCCCTTTCACATGAGACTTTTTTTGGAGCCAATCTTGGCTCTTTTATAGGCCTTAAGCTTTATAATTCCTGTTCATCTAAGGCTTGGTACTGTGTCCGCAGCACCATAAGCTGGACCGTGTTTATCCTGTCTTTAACAAATGTTACTAGTTTGTTGATAACACAGGGGCCTATGGTTAAGATTATTATTAACAGAAGTAAAGGGCCAGTTATAGCTGATAATAAAGTTGTTAGCCAAGGAGAATAATTAAACCATGATTCAAACCATCCCTCTTGTTGTTCCCTTTCTCGTTTTCTTTTTTCTAGCCCCTCACGTACTTTAGCCATGGAGTCCTCTACTACTCCTGTGTGGTCGGCATAGAAACAACACTCCTCCCCCAAGGCGGCACACAGTCCTCCCTGCTGTAGAAACAGCAAGTCCAGTCCTCGCCTATTTTGGAGGACAACTTCCGACAGGGATCGGAGAGACTTGGTTAAGCCAGCGATAGATCGGTCAATTCTCGCTAAGTCTTCATCTATCGCCATTCGGAGAGCTGAATACTGGTTTACTTGCCTGGCTACGGCAGTGGCTCCCAGCCCTGTCCCTGCCAGCCCTAACAGTCCAGCTACTGTGATTATAGCGGTTGCCACTTCCCGGCGCTCTCTGCTGAGTGACGTGGTGGGCCTCAGGCTGGACAGGAGTTCGTTATAGGGATGATATATTATTCGAGGGTACAATCTAACTAGAAGGCACCATTCATTATTGCTTTGTAACACTGTCCCTGACACACACGGGGTCACTCCCGAAGCATTACAGGCCCACCACGTATTTCCCGGCGCTGGGTAGAACAGGGAGGCGTTGCTGAGGACAGTATGGTTACACATGGATCCAGCAGAAACCGTGGGGGATATGCATGTTCCACGACCTCGCACAACCTGTAAGGTGGTCCCAGATTCCATCTGTCTCTGCCAGCGGCAGCCCTCTTGGGTTGTCCCAGAGAGTGAGAGACTTGTCACGGCTGACGCCTCATAATAGGGTGGCGAGGCCTGATAACATAGCCAGCAGGAATTAGTTAAGTTAGGGAAAGAAGCGTTTAGGGCCACATAAGCACTATTTAAGAGTCGCCACAGTGGACCAGATTGTTGGGGTTTTGACATTTTTCTGTTACTGGCTGAGGCAGGTCGGGCCCTGTCTTTGCGTGCCCCTTTTGATTTTGAACCTTTGCCTCGGCTGGTCATAATGGGTCGGTCCTTGCCCTTTTTTACCCGGGGAGGAGGACTTGGGTTGGGTCTGGGTCTTTGGGTCGGTGAGGGATCAGGCTCGGGAATAAGGAACTTATTCGGCCCCACCCCAATTGTGAGGCTCGGTTGAGACCACCACTGGATTGTAAACTGAATGCCTGGGTCAGACCCGGAGACGTATAGTCTCAGTCCCCATGTTTTCCCCTTAACCCATTGAGAATTCTGTATTTCTTGCCATGTTTTTACCTTAATTTGGATTGGGTTTCTTTTTCCCACCTGAGGACTTGACCCACCCACTCTGGCCATCTCCAGATTTTTGTCCCTAGGAGTCAACCATGGGGCTATTGTCTCACATCCCCAGTGATGGCAGTAATAATCGCCCGCCCCCCCACAGCCTGGGGAGCCTTCTGCAGGACAGACATACCATTTAGTTTGTTGTAAGTTGGCCTCTATACCAGTTTGCCCACACCCCACCAACCTTACCCCGGGATTCCAATGCCAATCGGCTAGTGAGGTAAATGTTTTAACTCCGGGCCTGGAGATCAGCCTCGTGTCCACTCCCTGCCACAGGGTGCAGAGATCTACGATAAACGTGGGCTGTCCTGTGCCATTATAGCGGTCAATTACTCTTCCCGTCACACTCAAGGTCCAGTAGCCTGGTGGAGGTTGGTGAGGAATGATGTCCAAAGTCACTCTCCCCCCGACAGACAGAATCAGTAGGATTATGAGGTCAGGCCTCATTTCTCGGGTGATCAGTGGCCTGCGGGATACGACGCAATCTAAGCTTCAGGGGGTGACTTTTATCTCGGGTTTTGTCGACCCTCCAAGTCGACTTGGATGTAAGAGGTTCTATGAGGTCCTGGAACGGGTCCGCTGATTTAGCGTGAGTGTGATGAACCCAGGAGGACACTCCGTCTACCTTGAGGGCAGTGGGGGTTGTCAAGATGACTTGGAAGGGTCCCTTCCACCTGGGTTCCAAGTTTTCCCGTCGGTGGCGCTTCACGAACACCCAGTCGCCCGGCCGGTAGCTGTGGGGCACCGGAGGAGGCCCTGTCTCGTACAGGTCTTTCAGTTTTGGCCACACCTGTTCGTGGACCCCCTTAGAGACAAATGCTGGTCCATTGTCCGAGCCTATCATTACTGGAAATCCATACCTGGGTAAGATGTCCTCCAGTATCTTTTTGGCCACCACCTGGGCTGTTTCATTCTTAGTGGGAAAGGCTTCTACCCATCCTGAAAAGGTATCTACAAAAACTAATAAGTATTTGTACCCGTACTTCCCTGGCTTTACCTCAGTAAAATCTACTTCCCAATAGGCTCCTGGTTTATCTCCTCGCTGTCTTGTTCCAGAATTCTGAACATTTCTTCCTGCATTAGTGAGTTGACAGACTTTACATTTGACAACAATTTGGTCAATTTTGCTGGGGGCCTCTTTTATTCGTAGTTTCGTTTGTCTCATTAAGTCCTGTATCCTCCTGGTGCCTAGGTGAGTGCTGTGGTGGATTTTTTGTAATACTCTTTCTCCTAGTTTTTCAGGGAGTATGATGCGACATTCAGAGTCTCTCCACCACCCATCAAGGAGCTGTGCCTCAGGTAGTGTTTTTACCCATTGCAGGTCTTCCTCGGTGTACTCGGGCGTTGGAGGCAAGTTCCTGGGTCCTGGATCAGGGAATTGTTGTTGTACGACTACAGCCTGAATTGGGGCCATAGCTATTTTCTTAGCAGTCTGATCAGCGAAATAATTGCCCCTTGACACGGGGTCTATAGGTTTCTGGTGGCCCAGGCAATGCACAATTGCCAATTTTTTTTGGCTCCCATAAAGCGGCTAGGAGAGCTAAGATTTCTTCTTTGTTCTTTATGGTTTTTCCCTCTGCTGTCAGGAGACCTCTTTCACGATATATAGCCCCATGTATATGGGCAGTGGCAAAGGCATACCGGCTATCAGTGTAGACTGTAAGTCTTTTTCCCTTTCCCAGTTTTAAAGCTTGGGTTAGGGCTATCAGTTCCGCTTTCTGTGCCGAGGTGTCTGCCGGCAGAGGCTCGGCCCATATTATCTCAGTCTCTGACACCACCGCTGCCCCCGCATACCTCTGTCCTTGATGTACGAAGCTGCTCCCGTCAGTAAACCAGGTTACCTCAGTGTTGGGCAGGGGTTGATCCCGTAGATCTTCCCTTACTCCATGCACCTGGGCTAACACCTCGACACAATCATGGAGTGGAGCTTCCAGGTCCGGGTCAGGGAGCAGGGAGGCAGGGTTTAGGGTGGTTGGTGGCTGAAAGAAAATTCTGAGAGGGTTTAGCAACAGCCCTTGGTAGTGAGTTAGCCGTGCATTGCTGAGCCATCGGTCGGGAGGCTGCTTTAGGAGGCCTTCAACAGCATGGGGTGTGGTGACCTGCAGTTCTTGCCCCATGGTTAGCTTGTCTGCATCTTTTACCATCAGGGCAGTAGCCGCTATCATTCTGAGACAAGGGGGCCATCCGGCGGCTACAGAGTCAAGTTTCTTTGATAAGTATGCTACAGGCCGTTTCCAAGGGCCTAAGGCCTGAGTCAGAACTCCCTTAGCTACCCCCTTGCTCTCGTCCACAAATAGTTGAAAAGGCTTGGAGGCATCAGGGAGTCCCAGTGCTGGGGCCGAGAGCAGCGCTGTTTTTATCTGCTGAAAGGCTTTTTCAGCCTCCTCTGTCCATTGGAAGGGCTGCTGATCTTTTGTCATCAGGTACAGGGGTTTGGCCAACTCAGCAAACCCAGGGATCCACAATCGGCAGAAGCCGGCTGACCCCAGAAACTCCCGAACCTGTCGTTGTGATTGCGGTTGGGGGATTCGGAGCACAGTCTCTTTGCGTGCAGGGGTCAGCCATCGTTGCCCCCCTTTCAATAGGTACCCCAGGTATGTTACCTCAGTCTTGCAGAGTTGGGCCTTCTTAGCAGATGCTCTGTAGCCCAGGCTCCCCAAAGTGTGCAAGAGGTCCTCCGTTCCTCGGGTGCATTCCTCGAGGGTCTGTGCTGCTATCAGTAGATCATCTACATATTGTAAGAGGGTTAGGTTTAGGTGTGTCTGTCGGTACTCACTCAGGTCTTCATGGAGAGCCTCATCGAATAGGGTGGGAGAGTTTTTAAACCCTTGTGGCAGCCGTGTCCAAGTTAGCTGTCCATTGATGCCTCTCTCTGGGTCCGTCCATTTAAAGGCGAAAAGCTCTTGACTCTTAGGTGCTAGGGGTAAGCTAAAGAAAGCATCTTTTAGATCTAAAACAGTATACCATTGTTTTTCAGGACTGAGAGCACTAAGGAGGGTGTAGGGGTTTGGCACTGTTGGGTGGATATCAATAGTTCTTTTGTTAACCTCCCTCAAGTCCTGTACAGGCCGATAGTCCCCCGTGGTGGGCTTACGCACTGGCAATAGAGGCGTGTTCCAGGCCGATTGGCATGGTCGCAGAACTCCCTGGTCTAGGAGGCGCCGAATGTGGGGTGTAATTCCCACTCTTGCTTCTAGGGGCATAGGGTATTGTCGAACCCGGACTGGATCTGCCCCAGGTTTTGTCTCTATGTATATGGCTGGTCGGTGGGCAGCCAGTCCCATTCCCCCAGTCTCCGCCCATGCCTCTGGGAAGCACTGGACCCACCTGTCAATTTCTTGTCCAGGCTCCTCAGGTTGTTGGTGAATGCGGTATTCATCTTCCAGAGACAGAGTTAATATTGAAACTGGTCCGCCGTGTGAATCCGTCACCTTTGGCCCATCAGGTAGGAAGCAAATTTGGGCTCCTATTTTAGTTAGTAAGTCTCTCCCCAGAAGGGGGTATGGACTCTCAGGGATGACCAAGAAAGAATGGGACACTCTGTTGGTGCCCAAGTCCACAGTTCTTTTAGTTGTCCACGGGTATTTTTTGATTCCTGTGGCTCCTTGCACCCAAGAAGAGGTGGCTGATAGCTTCCCTCTAGGGCTAGTGAGAACTGAGTGCTGGGCTCCTGTGTCTACTAAAAACTGGACAGGATTCCCCTCCACTTGTAGAGTTACCCTGGGTTCGGGGAGGGGACCCGAACCCCGTCCCCCCTAATCTTCAGAATCTTGGGTCACTAGTACAGCAGGGGGTTGCGTGGAAGGTGTTTCCTGCCATCGGCCTGGCTTGGCTCTTTTCTTTTTCGGACAGTCTCTAGCCCAATGGCCGGTCTCCTTGCAATAGGCACACTGGTCTTTATCTAACTTTTTATAGGGTGTTTTTGGGCGTGTGGAATTTTCCTGCGGTTGCTTCCCTTGAACTGCAGCCGCCAGTACTCTCGTCATCTTTTCTGTTGCCCTCAACTGCTTTTCTTCGGGGGCATCCCTATTATTAAAAACTCTCTGAGCAATCCTAAGTAAATCCTGAATGTTCTTTCCCTCCAGGTCTTCTAGTTTCTGTAACTTCTTTTTAATGTCAGGAGCAGCCTGATTTACAAACGACATAACTACTGCTGCTTGGTTTTCGGGGGCCTCTGGGTCCATAGGCGTGAACTGTCTAAAGGCTTCCATTAATCTTTCTAAATACCCTGAAGGGGACTCTGTCTTTCCTTGATTAACTGCATATACCTTAGCCAAATTAGTGGGCTTGCGTGCCGCTGCCCGGAGACCCGCCATTAGAGTCTGGCGATAAACCCGTAGCCGTCCCCTACCTTCTGCCGTGTTGTAGTCCCAGCCATCTTGTGGGGGTCTGGTCAAAGGAAAAGCATCATTGATTAAATCTGGGTTGGCAGTGGGTTGACCATCGTCACCAGGAACCAATTTCCTGGCTTCTAACTGGATTCGTTCTCGCTCCTCTGTGGTAAACAGGATTCGGAGAAGTTGCTGGCAATCATCCCAGGTGGGCTGGTGAGTAAACATAACGCTATCTAAAAGAGAAATCAAATCTTTGGGATTGTCAGAAAAACGGGCATTTTGTGTCTTCCAGTTATAGAGGTCACTGGTGGAGAAGGGCCAATACTGAAGTCTAGGGTTCCCAGTGCCATCGGGCGGCCCGATTTCTCGTAATGGTAGGGCCACAGTGGAGTCAGGATGGCGTGGGCTCGCCGCTCGTTGGGTGCGACCCCTCGTCCTTTCTGCTGGTCCCCCTGAGTCAGCCCCTGCTCCCCTCTCTCCCTCCAGTGGGGCTGCCCGTGCTCCCTCGTTCACTGGCTCCGCAGGCCTAGGATGAGGGAGCAGGTATGGAGGAGGGTCAAGGGTTAGGGGGTCTGAGCTGTCAGGTAGGACGGGGTAAGAAGGGGCTGAGGGTTTAGTGGCTCGGGGTTTAGCAGCAGCCTCCCTTGGGGGTGTGGTTCTTGCTGACTCTCCCGCTCCTGTGTGCTGTAGAGCTAGGATTTTAGCTGCAGGAAGGAAAGGTGCCAGCCAGGCCGGCGGGTTATTTATTAGATCTTGCCAGACAAGAATGTAGGGGATTTGATCTGGGTAGCCATTTGGTTCTGAGAGAAAGATTTTCTCTTTAACCCTTCGTATGACTGACCGGTCGAGAGTGCCTTCTGGAGGCCATCCAACACCAAAAGCTGGCCACTCTGACCTACAGAGAGTGGCGAGTTTGTCCTTCCTGATTTCCACACTTAAATTAGAAGCTCTATTCCTCACGTCTCTGAAATGATCCATTATGATGGTGAGGGGGGTGGTCTGTGTCTGCCCCATCGTGGACCTACAGTCCCTGGTTAAAAAGAGGGATTTTTGGAAAGAAGGTAAGATTAGTCAGAAAAAGGAACAAAGCAGGAACGTGTGGAGTGACTGTCCTCTTTTCTCATCCAAAGGCAGTAACCTGAAAAATAACAGTCTCAAACTGAAAGCCTTCAGCGTAACAGCAATCACACTGACACACAGATACAGATCGCAGGCGCGTTGGGCAGTCTCTGCCCGACCAGATGGACTACAATTTACACTGATAGTCCCAGATGGGGTCCGAGGAACGTCTCCCAACGGCCCCGCCGACAGTCCTATAGCGCGTCCGCCAGGACTTTTCGTCGGCCCAGATACAGAACCTATAGGCAATTCAGATAACACAGTCGACTACACAAAGACAATGCCGGCAAACTCACCTGGACTGGTCCTTCCACGACCCTTCAACAAGGTGTCTGGGGGGGCTTCGGCGAATCCCGGACGAGCCCCCAGGATCTGTTATGCCCCCCAAGTCCGTGGTCCCCCGAAAGTCACACCACCAGAGACCGAAGTTGAAGCTAATAAGCAGGGTCGTTTTTATTTCGAGTTCGAACTCGGGCCTCTCAGTGCCTCCAGGAGAGGAAGCCCCCGAGAAGCCCCGAGCCTAATTGTTACAGAGTTTTTATTATCCCTTACAAGCAAGTGTTAAGGGGATGCTGTAGATCAAGTTGACACTTCTGATAAGTCCCGGCATCGCAGCTGCTGACTCCGGGGGTAGTGGCTAGTTGTTATCTAAAGCTTTGAACCCTATAGGTATAGATAATTGCTTTACATTCCTGGGCCTGGGTCAGGGTAGGGTCACATCTGGCCAGATGGAGGGAAGGGGAGGGTACAATAAAGAGTGCCAGGAATGGGCAGCGGTTCAGGTCGTACAATAATCAACTTAATATAGTTACTGGATTACTTAGCTCATCACCTAACATAATACATATTATAAAGTCTAGCATTGCTTCTTTTTACTAATGGTTGCCTAACAAGCTAACGTGGTTACACTTTAGGTTACATTGAAATAATGAGAGCACTAGTACAATGGATAATAAAGGCATAGTAAAAGCTGGTTGTGCAGGTGCCTTCTCACTGCTGTGGCCCGGGAAAGCCGTAGAAGGTGGCTCAAGTCCTTGGGCCCCTGCCACCCACATGGGAGACCTGGAAGAAGCTCCTGGCTCCTGGCTTCGGATAGGCGCAGCTCCGGCCGTTGCAGCCATCTGGGGAGTGAACCAGCAGATGGAAGACCTCTCTCTCTGTCTCTACCTCTCTCTGTAACTCTGTTTCAAATAGATAAAATAAATCTTAAAAAAAAAGAAGAACTTAGGCAACAAGGAGTGATTTCCAATAATGTTCCTAGACAAGTAAGCAGCAGTGCACCCCTAATAGAATTGCTTAATTATATTAAAATAATTGAGGCCATCGTAACTGGATTAATTATTTTTCGATAATGAGCCAATTTCTCTCCATGATAAATGTAATTTAAAATTTGATGAGCATCCTCTGTACAGCAGCTATCAGAGGAATGAGGTTTCCTGTAACAATGCTTGCATAATTCAAGACTCCAAGTCGGCCTTCTTGGAAGGAAGCGCCAGAACAAACTTGTCAATGCTCTAAGGAAATCTTTGGTTCCTGGCGCACAATGACAGCTTCCTGGTAAGGAACTGGGCCCTTTGCTTGAGGCGCTTTGGGAACCTGGGAGTGAGAGCTTCCTGGGCTTTGTCCCCCTCCCCCAGGGCAGAGCTCCTGCCCCAGGGCTTCTCATTCACACAGAGGCAGCCAGACTTCAGCCAAGGCTGAGCCTGAGGGCCCGGGGGGAGGGGGGGCAGTCTGGAAACCTTGCAGGAGGGAGGGGCATGAGGCTGGGGGTCTGTGCCTGGGTAGGCATCGTCAGGGTGACAGCAGGGACTGGGGGCTACGCTGCACATGCGAAGGCCATGGCTCTAGGAGAAGGGAGTGTGGGGGAGTAGAAGGGGAGTTTTCTGCCCTGATAACTACGGATACAGAAAGCCACAGAAAGCACTGTCAACGGAAACGGAAGGAAAGGGCCCCCAGGCCACTCGGAGGCACCGTCCTGCCCTGGATTTGCGAGCTTGGAGGCTGAGCCTGCTGGGGTCACGCACCGCCAGCAGACAGCAGGACGGCCCGGCTCCTGTGCCGGGAGCTGGCGACAGCCAGCCAAAACACGCGACGGGCACCGACATTATCTATCTGTTTATTTTGTAAAAATGCAAAACAAGATAGACCAATACCACACAGAAGCGAATGAAAACTGTTTTCTGTAGGCAATGGCCGGGAATGGTGTAGAGAGGATATGGACCGGATTAGGACCCCTCCAAGTACACTTTTCAACCTTATTTTTGGTTTTGAACAGTGGCCTTGTGGAATAAACCCATAAATTCCCAGCTCTGCCCACGTTCAAGGGACGACACCTCTAGGTCCTGGCCCACAAGTCAGTCCCCTGCAGAGGGAGCCAGTTTAATCCTTGGAGAAGTGGCTGACTCCAGGTCTGGAGCAGGCAAACCACAAGGTGAGACGGAGAATTTTGTTTTCCCCAAAGTAAGGACATCCAGTGAGTGGGGGGACTCATGGAAAGGTGGTTAGAATTGGCCAAATATTGAAAGATTGTGCACTCAAAATAGCAATGGTGTAGGTTACACGTCTTTGAATCAAAGTAACCAGTGCACCTGCTGTGATCAAGGGCCGTGGAATTAGAAAATCGCGACGTCCAACCCCTCACCGCGGAGAGTGGGTGAGGCTGCGACTGTCAGGTCAGTTTGTCGGGCACACAATGGCTGCTCGGTCTCAGAGCGTCGCGCTACAGCCTACTTATTCCTGAGAATTAGGAAGGGGGCTCTGTGGAGGAGAGGCTGGCAGAAGCCACCCGAGTCAGCTGACCAAGCGCAGGGCCATCCCTGGGGCTCCTGCAGGTGTGCAGGCCTCTTGTCACAAAGCCTCAGTGTGAGGCTCATGTGAGGAGACGGGCAGAGCAGTTCAGGCTGCGGAAACCTCACAGCGCATTAGCCTGGACTCTGCGGAGGTGGAGAGGGGAGGGAGTCCTGCAGCAGGGGTCTCAGAACTGGGACAGCAGAGCGGTGTAAGAAACCTGGGATTTGATTCTGGATTTAAAAAAACTACCAATATGTTTTGGGGACAACTGGAGAAATTAGAATGTAAACTGTACATTTTTTAAAAGATACACTTCATTTATTTGAAAGGCAGAGCTACAGAACAAGAGGGAGGGAGGGAGAGAGAGAGAATATCATCAATCTTCCATTGACTGGTTTACTCCCAAATGGCCGTGACAGTCAGGGCTGTGCCAGGCCAAAGCCGAGAACTCCCTCTGAGTCTTCCACTCGGATGACAGGGGTCCAAGCCCTTGGGCCATCTGCCACCTTCCCAGATGCACTAGGGGGTTGGATCAGCAGCAGAACAGCCGGGACTTGAACTGGTGGTCATGTAGGAAGCCAGCATCGCAGGCAGCGTCTTAACCCACTGTGCCACAGCGCCAGTCCCTAAACTGTACACTTCCTCATAGCCTAGTATTGATTTTAAATTTCTCGGCCATGCCAGTCTTGCCATGGTCACAGGGACGTTCTTGTTCTAAGCAAAACATGCTGAAATATGTAGAGGTGAAATGGCAAGAGGTTTTTAAGTTACTTTCAGATGCACCGACCAAGAATTGTTTAAAATGAAAGAGAGAAAAGCAATACTGCAGAACCAGAGCAGCTGGTGGAGTGCGGCCACGCGGGCGCTCACGGAATCATCTCCGGCCTTGCCGAAGCCCTGCTCTGTTTACAATAACGCTGCGGAGGAAGGGTGCCTGTGCCTGTGGCTGGGGGCTCTCCGTCTCGTGTTTCAGCCCAGGTCTTTGTTGGCATTCGGTGCCCAGGGAGCAGTAGCTTGTTCTTGTCTCAGATAATTCTCTTGTGGAGGAGAGCCCCGCGCGTGTATGTAAGAATTGCAAAGATTTGTTTTGTTCCCCCTGCTAGCTGCTTGCTAACAGCCTCCTGAGAGGTAGCTCGCCTCCAGTTTCTGATACCTCCCATGGAGTGATGCTCCCATGGAGTAACACCTACAAGTCCTGTTTGAAATACCTCGCAGTGGGACTGAGTCATCTCATCCATTTGTGTATTTTTCCCAAAGAGCAAGTAGCAGGGGATGTGTTCCCACCATCTTCATTTCCAGTTCAGTTCAATGATTTTTAAATACTGTGGCCGTGCCAAAACATGTGGACCCCAGGGTCTCGTGATGTGATGTGGACCCCAGGGTCTCGTGATGTGATGTGGACCCCAGGGTCTTGTGATGTGATGCGGACCCCAGGACCTTGTGATGTGATGCCTACCATTTGGAAGGCAACATTGTGCAGAGGAAAGTGGGATTTTCTTCAGGTGAGGCCATGGGTGAATTCCAGCCTTATTTCTTAAATCTCTCTGAGAACATTTTAGTTGTCTGAATGCACATTCCAGTTCTCAAAATTCAGTGTAATTTGTTCATCATCTTCAGAAACGGCATCAATATTAACAGCACTTTTGGAACTTGAGTGCCCCCGACAGACTTAGTTCTGTGTGCAAATGACACCACAACGGGTGCCCTCCAAGAGCAACGCCTGAGAGTGTGGAATGAATCCAGAGGAGAAATAAATAAGTAAAACCTCTGTCCGTGGTGCTGAAGTCTCCCTGCCACCCTTCCTCCGTCTTCCACCAGCCGCTCTCTGGAACTTTCTCCTTTTATTGCCTCTTCTTCCCCAGCCCCACGGCTGCTACGATGCCAGGCCCATGTCACTGCCCTCAGATTGGCCCTGCCCATCATGGGAGGAAATGAGCAAGAAACCAGCAAACCAATGCCCGCTCCCGGACCACTTCTCACGGGCCTGTTCCCTACGTGTCAGTAGGTCATAAGTCACAGCAAGATGCCAGGTTCCCTCAGAGTGAGTTCGTGTTAACGCCTGAGTTGTAAAGATGTGGCGATGTGGTTGTGTCTTAGCAGCTATCAATCGCAGCAGGCTAAGAAGTTGTAACAAAGTGTTCCAGGTTCCCGGAGCTTCCTGAAATAAACGTTCATCCCCCCCTCGCATCTCATCCAATGGAGCATTTGTCAGGCGGCCCTCCAGTGGTGGCCTGGGGTCTGCTGGCGGCACTGAGCCGCGGCTCGCAGGCCACAGGGGCCCCACATCAGTCAGAGGGGAAGGGAAGAGACGACAGGTTCTCCAGACCGGGCGGAATGGTGACTGCAAACTCGTGTTTCATGTCTATAAAAAGAGTTTTGATTGCGGTTTCTTTGTCCTGCACAGGACAGAGCCTCCCTCGGGGCTCCTCTTTCCCTCTCTTGTGAACCTGCTGCTTCCGTGGCGCCAGTGCTGGCAAGACTCTGCCACCTGCGCCTAGATCAGATGCCAAGACATTTTCCTCCAGCTTTCGTGAGTGACAATGAGCAACTCGAGAGAAAGGCGCCTGCCTTTGCTCTACCGTGCCTTCAGATCAGAGGGCTCACGCGACTTTTGCATTAGGTTTTAAAAGTATCTTGCCTTTGTTCCTCACTGGTGTAGTATTACTAACATTTAAAGTGGCCCCTAGTTACACTTAGTATTAACAGACCATCTTGTTCTAAAACAGGATACCACCCAAGTAGTGTTCTGGTAAGATCGTCCTAGTACAGTAAGATTGTGGGCATAAAACTACGTATCTCTGGAAAACATTAAACGTACTTTATAAGTACAAAGTGTGTGGACACTGACAACATGGAGGGGTCGGGACAGCCGGTCATCTGATAAACCTCTCTTAGTGCATCCTGTGTGGCAGGTGGGGCAGCGGGCTGCAGCCCTCGGAGGGCATCGCGACCTCAGTCTGCAGCGGAAACCCTCTAGGGAGAGGCGCAGGGAATGAGCTACCTGAGTGCGGTCACTCCGGAACGTGCAGACTGCCCGGCTCACGACGGCTCAGTGTGTCAGCTTTCAGCTTGACGATGGTGGAAAGCCACGCACATTCACTAGAAACTGTGCTTCGTGTGTGTGTGCTGGGAGGGGTGGGACTTGGGTCTTGCCCAGGGCTGGTTGTGAGTGGTCCACTCTTCTCTGGAGATGCTGGGCGGCAGCAGAGGCCACAGCTGCCCCGTGTGCTCTGCAGGACGCTGTGCTGCCGGCGGGAGGTGTGTGTGTGGGGGTGAGGTGGATTAAGTGAACTTGTTTTTTTTAAAGATTTATTTATTCATTTGAGAGGAGAGTTACAGATACAGAGAGAGAGAGAAGAGTCTTCCATCCACTGGTTCACTCCTCAAATGGCCACAATGGCCAGAGCTGGGCCAATCCAAAGCCAGGAGCCAGGAGCTCCTTCCGGGTCTCCACACAGGTGCAGGGGCCCAAGCACTCAGAGCTGGAATGGAAGAGGAGCAGCTGGGACGTGAACCAGCACCCACATGGGATGCCACTGACTCTAGGCCCCTTAAGTGCGCGTTTGACTTCAGGATGTTTTTAGCCGATGACTTTATCAGGAGATAACCCCATCATAAGGTGAGGAGCATCTGTACTCTTCGTTCAGTCATCGCCTCGAGAAAAGGTGATACTGTCCAGCCAGTGCTGTTTATGGCAGTGGGCAGTGCTGTGTCCCTGGATCGTGTGTTACGGGGTGACTTGGGTCGTGCGTTGGAGTTCTGGCCCCCAGGGCCATCAGTGCCCATCAGGAGACGGGGTTTTTGCAGAAGTGATTCAGTTAGAGAGCACCAGGGTGCGCACCCTAATCAAATGCCCCGGCATCAGCATGAGAAGGGGGAGAGAGATGTCATCGTGGGGCTGTGGGGCAGAGATGCAGCGCCGTGTCCGGGCGTCGGCCATCACCAGCGTTGGCCAGAAGTCACCAGAAGCTGGAAGCCAACAGGAAGGATTCTCTCCCACCGGTGTCAGGGGGAGTGAGGCCCCGCCCCGCCTTGACTCCCTAGGGCTGCAGGGGAAGGCAGTTCTGCTGCCCAAGGCCCCCAGGTTGTGGCTCGTTGTTGTGGCAGCCCTACGCTGCTGGGGCCATGTATCATACACAGAACTCAGAAAGCACATCGTCAAATACAGAATGAAGTCCCTTCAATCCTGTTAGAGTTAGCCGTCATGCAGTCTGCGGCTGCGCCGTCTCTGTATTGGGTTGGCTGACTCCAGGACGCTCCGTGCAGGGGCAGCAGTCCCCCGCCGGTGTTCTCTGCAACGGGGGCTGAATCGGCTCCACTGGAAGCATTGGCTTCTGTGGCGCCAGGAGACAGAACCGAATGACGGACACCATTCACGTCCATTGGCCATAAGCAGCAAAGTGGAGCCAACGTGAGATTCAGGAACGGGGCCAGGGTGCTACTGTGTTGGGGCGGTTATGTTCATACGCTCCCGTAAACGGAGCCGACAAACGGGGCCCACACCGCACAGCAGACAGCAGTCCCAGGGAAGGTGGGTCAAATCTGGGAGAAACCAACGGCTCTGAGGCTGGCCGTGAGCCCCTGAGCCTGGAGCAGGCTGGGGGGAGGGGGGAGGCCCAGTGGGGCAGCAGGTGCTCCCTGTGCAGTGGCCCGGGGCAGCTGTGTGCCTTGGCGCCGCTGGCTGGCTGATTGACTGATTGACAGATTCTGCAGTCTGCCCTGGTAAACTGGCCACATGGCAGAGAGCTGCACCGGGCAAGTGTGTTACCTTCCCGCTCGGTTACCTCTCTCACAGGGGTCACAGGCGTCCAGTGCAGTGGTGCGAGGGACGTCCGAGTGGCCGTGCAGCCACACGACAGCTGTTTCCCCTGGTGACCCTGAATCTAAGCACACTGCTCATCCCCACCCCCGCCCCCAGCCACCACCACGCTCTCTGCACCCACGCCAGGGAGACCCCAGTGCCTGTCGCTGGGGACTGCCGTCCCTCTGTGCAGTGCCCTCAGGCGCCACGCGTGTCAGAGTCCCCTCGAAGGGGCACTGTACGCTGACCGGCTGCCGCACGGCACGGCGTCCGTTTGCCGTGGACTCGGGCCCCTCCCGCACCTTGCCCGCTGTGCATGCAGCTCCTTCGTGTGGGTGTTAGGAAGCTCCCCGAGACGCTACGTCAGTCCCCTGAGTCACCACCACGGAGCGGGATGGGTGGTCACGCTGCTTTTATTTGTTCAGGGACGTCGTGCCGTCTTCCCCCCATGTTCCCTTCCTGCCCAGGGTCGGCAGGGACCCAGGTTCCTCCCCGCCCCAGCTATGAATGCGTTCACATTTAATGAGAGCGGTCAGCTGAGCAGGTGCTAGTGACAGGCCATCGGCATTTCCCTAACGCCTTGGGTGGCGCCCCCTTTCCCCTTCTGCCTGCTCGCATCTCTCTTTGGGGAGCTCTGGTCAACTCCTTTGCACATTTGCAATTGAGTGACTTTTTGCTGTTGCATTTTGGAAGTTCTTCCTATAAGCATCTCCTGGCTATCAATTTTTTGCCAGATACGTGATTTACCGGTGTTTTCTCCCAGGCTACGAGTTGACTTTTTACTCTGTTGATTGTATCTTTTGAGGCACAAAAGCTTTAAAATGTTCAGGAAGTCCAATTAATCATTTCTTCAGTTACCCGTGGTTTTGGTGTTACATCCAGGAAATGATTGCCAGGTTCATGTCAAATCCATGACATGCTACATTTTCCTCTGAGAGTTTTGTGGCTTTAGGGTTACGGCGAGGTTGTGGGTCTATTTCAGGCTAGCTTTCCGTGCCGGTGTGAGGTAAGGGTCAGCTTCATCTTCAGTGTGTGTATCCACCGCCCCCAGCACCGTTCGGCAGAGGGCGGTCGCTTCCCCACCGAGTGGTTCTGACACCCTTGGTGAAAATCACTCACCTATATGCGTGGGGCTGGACTTCTGGGTTCTGTTCTAGTCCACCGGTCCATATGTCCGTCTTTATGCCAGTACCACGCTGGCTCTGTGTGTGTGTGTGTGTGTGTGTGTTTCTCCAAGTCTGAGAGGCAGAACAAGAGGCAGGGCAGAAAGAGTTCCCCCCTTTGCTGGTTCATTCCCCAGATGCCCACGACTGGCAGAGCCGGGCTCGGGGCCAGGAAATGGGAATTCGATTCAGGTCTCACGTGAGTGGAAGGGACCCCACTGCTTGTAGGGTCACTGCTGTCTGCGGAGGTCTGCATTGGCAGACAGCTGGAATCAGGAACAGAGCTGAAGACAGCCCAGGCAAGAGCGATGGTCGGAACCGGGTCCCAGCTGCTGGGCCAGCGCCTGCTCCTGACGCTGTTTCGGTCACTGTGGCTTTGTGCTAAGTTTTGAAATCAGGAAGTGTGATTCCTCCGGCTTCGTTGTCCTTTTTAAAGGTTGTTCTGGCCGTTCAGCGCTCGTTGAGATTCCATATGAGTTTTGGGGTGGATTTTTCTACGGGTGCTGGGAAGCATCGCTGGGATTCAATTGGGACTGCACAGTGCGTGGACAGCTCTGCGTGGTGCTGCCCTCTTAGCAGTATGCTTGTTTTGCTCTGTTCTTACATTTTTTAAAGCCAGAGTGTTCGCTGTGTGACTGCCCCCTGGGTTAAGTGTTCCTTCCCGGAATCCATGCCTGAACCCACGGCATGCGTGCTTAGGCGCCTCTCCTGGGCAGGCCCTGTGGAGTTCCGTTGCGTAGCCTCGGCCGGCCCTTCCCCCACGCCCCGCAGGGCAGCCCCCAGTGCCGCGGGCCGACCTGTGACGGCGGTGGCCTAGGAGCCGCGGGCCGACCTGTGAAGGCGGTGGCCTAGGAGCCGTGGGCCGACCTGTGACGGCGGTGGCCTTGGAGCCGCAGCGGCAGCACCACGCCGGCATCTCCCTGTGGTGCTTCCCACACAAGGGCGGTGCCTTCGTCTCTCACTGCCGTGGCCGAGACCAGAGGCTTAGCCGCGTTACGTGTCCAGGAATGTGAGATGTGTTTCTGTTTATTTATGTCTTCTTTAATTCCGATCAAAATGTTGATGGTTTTCACTGCACAAATCCTTCACCCCTAGGTTAAATTAATTTGTAAGTATTTTGTTCATTTCATTGCTATTGTGATTGGAGCTGTTTTCTTAACTTCATTTAGGAAGTGAAACAAGCCCGACTTTCGTGGGTTGACTTTGCATCCTGCTACTTGCTGAATTCATCACTCAGTGGTGATGGCTTTTTGGGTGGAATCTGCAGTTTTCTGGGTACAGGATTGTACTCACAATCGTGTGAGCAGAGGTAATTTTACGTCTTCCTGTCCAGTGGGCGCGTGCTCCAGTTCTTCTTTACGAATTGCTCTGGCCAGGACACTGCCGTTGAACACAGATGGTGAGAGCGGGGTCCTGCCTGTTCCTGACCTGGGGAGAGATCGCTCGCTCATCAGACTCCGTGTGCTGGCGCCGGGCTCACCCAGGGTCCATGGGTGTGGTTATCATCACGCGGACGTCATTCCTTTCCATCCTAGTGTCTTCACCAGGAGAGGTTGTTGAATTCTGTCTAACGTTTTTCCGTGCTGAGCCGATCACGTGTTCCCCTCTCTGTTCTGCTGATGTGTCATATCGCACTGAGCGTTTTTGTAGGCTGAGCCACCCTGGAATTCCAGCAATCAACCTCACTCGAGCCTGGCTGTAATCTGTGAGATTAGGTCCGTAGTACTTTGTTGAAGATTTTGGAAGCAATTTTTTTTTTTGACAGGCAGAGTGGACAGTGCGAGAGAGAGACAGAGAGAAAGGTCTTCCTTTGCCGTTGGTTCACCCTCCAATGGCGCGCTGCAGCCAGCTCATCACGCTGATCCGAAGGCAGGATCCAGGTGCTTCTCCTGGTCTCCCATGGGGTGCGGGGCCCAAGCACTTGGGCCATCCTCCACTGCACTCCCTGGCCACAGCAGAGAGCTGGCCTGGAAGAGGGGCAACTGGGACAGAATCCGGTGCCCCGACCGGGACTAGAACCCGGTGTGCTGGCGCTGCCAGGTGGAGGATTAGCCTGTTAAGCCACGGTTCCAGCCGGAAGCAATTTAATAAGAAAGATCAGTCTGTAGCTTGCTTTCTTTCTAAAAAGATTTATTTATTTATTTATTTGTTTGAGAGACAGAGAGAGGGATCTTCCATCTGCTGGCTCACTCACCAATTGGCCACAACAGCCAGTTCTGGGCCAGGCTGAAGCCAGGAGCCAGGAGCTCCATCTGGGTCTCCCTCGTGGGTTCCGGGAGCTGGATCAGAAGTGGAGCAGGTGGGTCAGGAACCGGTGCCCGTATGGGATGCTGACGTCGCAGGTGATGGTTAACCCGATATGCCACAACGCCGGCCCCAGCCTGTAGCTCTCTTGTGCTCTGGCTGTGGTCCAAGGATACTGATGGCCTCAAAGAGGCGTTAGGAGTGTCTCTCTTCCTTGACTTTTTGGAGCAGTTTGGGAAGGGTTGATATGACTTTTTCTTTGAGTGTTTGTAGCATTCACTTGTAAAGCTGTGATCCAGCGTATTTCGGTTGGGAGATTTTGGACTGCTAATTCAGCTTCCTTGCTGGTTAGAGGTCTATTCAGATGTCCTGTTTCTCTGTGTCCAATCTTGCTAGGTTCTCTGTTTCTAGGGATGTGCCCGTCTTATCTTGGTTATCCTGGGGATGTGCCCGTTTTATCCAGTTTGTTAGCATGTACTTGCTTGTGATTCTCTCTCTCTTTTAAAAGATTTATTTTATTTATTTGAAAGGCAGAGTTACAGAGAGGTAGAGACAGAGAGAGAGAGAGAGAGAGGTCTTCCATCCTCTGGCTCACTTCTGGCTGATTCCAAGCCAGAAGCCAGGAGCTTCTTCCGGGTCTCCCACGTGGGTGCAGGGGCCCAAGGACTTGGGCCGTCTTCTACGGCTTTCCCAGGTCATAGCAGAGAGCTGGATCTGAGATGGAGCAGCTGAGACTCGAACCAACACCCATATGGGGTGCCAGGGCTGCAGGCGGCAACTTTACCTGCTACGCCACAGCGCCAGCCCCCGTGATGCTCCTCATCATCACTTTCATCTCTGTAGCTCTAACAGTAATGACCCACTCCCATCATTGACTTTAGTTATTTGAATTTCTTCTGTTTTTTTTTCTTAGTCCATTAGAAAAACATTTGTCAGTTTTGTCGACCTTTTCAAAGAACCAACTTTTGGTTTCACGGACCTTTTCATTTTTCCGTTCTGCATTTTGTGTATCCCGTCTCGATCTTTATAATGTCCTTCCTCCTGCTCCGTCAGAGTCTGGTCTCCTTCTTGCCCCTAAGGCGTAGAGTTAGGCTGCTGCTCGAGCTCTTCTTTCCAGCCCCTGGGACCCGGTTTAGACGGCCCCACTTTGTTGGTCACATGGGACCCGGTTTAGACGGCCCCACCTTGTCGGTCACATGGGACCCGGTTTAGACGGCCCCACTTTGTCGGTCACATGCCAAGCATCGCGATGAGGCACAGTGGGGAGGGACATGTGCGGCCTCCTGCCCGCCAGCCTGGCCGAGGCGTGGACGTGGCCACGTTGGTGCCGTGCAGCTTCGCACAGCCTGTCTGATGGCCGCTGGCTGACCCCACCGTGCACTGCTGTCTTCCACCCTGGTCGTGGCGGACTCTGTGGTCAGAACGTGGTGATGGCCCAGGGCTCAGCCTCCTCCTGGCTCAGCTCCTCCAAGCTGCAGTGACTGGGGCTGCTGGGGGTGGTGGTGCTGGGTCTTTGGCGTCTGCGGCTGTGCAGGCTCTCCAGCACCGACTTCTAAGGCTGCAAGGCCTCTGTTTTGGTTTTGGCTTTGGCTTTGGGGGGTGGGGGAGCTTTCTTCTTTACCTGTGGTGCCATTTTGATGAAAAATTATTATTAAAGACATGGATTTGGAAGACAGAGGTACAGAGAGAGAGAGAGAGAGAGAGAGATCTTCCATCTACTGCTTCACTTTCCAAATAGCCACAAAAGCCAGGATGGGCCAGGAAACTGGAGCCTCATCCAGGTCTCCCACGTGGGTGCAGGGGCCCACACACTTGGGCCGTCTTCTGCTGCTTTCCCAGGTGCATTCACTGGGAGCTGGATTGGAAGACTTAGTTTGTGGTCCAACATATGGTCTCTCTTGGAAAATGTCCCATATGCACTTAAGACAAGCACGTGTTCTGGTAGGTGGCGTGTTCCGTAGCATCTGTTGGATCCAACACTCTGGCCATCTTCTGCTTTCCCAGGTGGATCAGCAGTGGAGCAGCCGGGACTTGAACCAGTGCCCACACGGGAAGCCAGCATCACACGCAGTGGTGTTACCCACGATGCCCAAACGTCAGCCCAATGTCTGTGTCTTTCGAGAATTGGTTATAATTTGTCTCAGCGCTAAGCTCTTTGACTTCATCAACTTGGTGTTCGTTGAGCTTCTTTGAATGCTTACGTTCACGTCTTCCATCAAACCTGAGACGTTTTCAGCCATTGTCTCCTAACATCTTCTCATTTCCCCGCTCTCTGTCCTGTGGTGCCCGCAGTGGGCCTGTGGGTCCCCTGACGGTGTTCGCGGATTCTTAGGGCTCTGCTCCATTTCCTTCAGTCTTTTTTTCTTTCTGTTCCTCAGACATTTCCGTTGTCCCGTCTTCCAGTTCACCGATTTTTTTCTTTCCCGTGCTCAAGTCTGCTTTGAGCCCCTTGGGCGACTTCTGTTCGTGTCAGTTTCGTGAGTGTTGACTTCAGTTTCTCACGTCTTTCCGGGCTCCTGTCGTCGCTGATAACCGGATTTTGTCCCTGCACTTCCTTGACTTACTCCCGTCTTCCTTGGGTTCTCCGAGCGCCTTTCAAACCGTTGTTTCCAAGTCTGTGTGTGCAGACCACCGCCAGGTCCTCCTGGGGCGTCGTCTTCCTTGGAAAGAGCGGTCCTCCCTTCCTGTGACGCCGCGCAGCCTTCCTGCGGACATTTCATCAAGGGTGTGACGACTGACGCGGATTCTCCGCCCTCTGCAGGGTTTCTGGGTCTCCTTTGCGAGTGTTTCGATGGTTGAAGGCTGTCTGATGTCGAGAGCCATGTTGAGGTATGAACGTAAGGTCCTCCGAGGTCTTTTTTGAGTCTGCCTGGCCCTGGGCACTCACGGTCACTTCCTAACTTCCTCCGTTGTGGAGTTGCTTGTGAATATCTTAGTCTTCAGTGTTTTGGGGAAAAGTGAAAAATGAAGGCATAGCTGTGAGCTGGCCCTTTAAGTCCTCTGGATGTCAGGGCAGCCGGGGGAGAGGGCGTGCAGCTGTGGGAGGCGTCCAGCCACCATGGCCTCCAGCCTCCGCGTCTACGCCTCTGTAACCAGACCTGGCAGGCTGTGAGCCGAGCCCAGAGCCGCAGGCACTTTTGTCTACCCCGGCTCCTGCGAGCTGTGGGCAGGACGCTCCAGCACCACACAGGTGCACAGAGGCCCGCCACAGGCTCGGGTGCCACCGGCTGGGGTGCCACGGGCTCGGGTGCCACGGGCTCGGGTGCCACTCGCCTCCCTGGAGCCGGCAGGGCTCGGCCACGCTGCACCCCCTCACACATTCTCTGGTGCCTCAGCCTTCAGTGGACACCGAGTCCACAGCAGTGACCCCAGGGCCGCCGTCGTCTGGGGGGACAGTCGCCCACTCTGCTGTCTTCTCAGAGCCTCATCCACTTAGTGCTGCGAAGAGAAGGCCCTGGAGGAGACAGGGGTGATAGCCTGAAGACCACACCTGCCGGTGCTTTTCCTTTGCGATGACCCCATTCACCCCTTTCCTGATTTAAAATAGAAACACTGCGGAATGCTGTTTTTTGGTCCTGGAGCCCTAGGTCCTGGCTCCTGTTAGCGCAGGTACAGAGGTCCCCTGCGTTGCAGTCCCCCAACAGGTGACACCAGAACACATGCTGCGGCCAGTAGTTAATACGTTCATGTTTAAAAATCCACAGACGGCAACGACAAACGGGAGAGAAGCATAAAACACAGACAGGTGAGAACAAAGCACCGTAGCCAACGCCTGGACCTCCACCGAATTCTCTCTTCATCACACTGACTGTCGTTTCGTTACATAATTAATTGTAATTAATATTCTCGTGACGCTGGTGGCATCACATCATTGGCTGAGCTGAGCTTTGCAGTGAGAGCAGAGGATGTGATCCACGGCCAGGTCGGCGGGCGTTCGGAGCCCACAGAGCTTTCAAGTGGAGGGCGTTCCGCAGTTCGGACTTCCGCAGTGAGCGCTCCCTGGGCTCCATGGGAACGGGCCCAGGGAGGCCTGAGCGATGTCCGCCGCGAGTAGCCTTCCTCTGCCGGCTAAACCGCAAGTGTCAGTTATCTGCGCTCATTCCCGCGAGAGCTTCCCTTCCCGAACATCAGAAATGGCTCAGACACGAGGCCCTGGGGAGTTGGGGGGCCGCTCCCTGGGCGGCGTGGAAAGGACAGCGCCTGCGCTTCCCCGCTTCCCACCCCGGTGACCGGACGGGGAGGAGAGGCATGGAGTGAGCCTGGCCGTGGGGCTTCCCGGTGTGTCCAGTGCGGGGTCCACCTCTGCCCATGCCAGCGCGCCCTGGCTGGCCCTGGTTGGGACTGCTGACCGGCAGCTGACGGCCCGGGGTTTGTAGGCACGGTGCTCGCCGTGGGTCTGCTGGCCTCTGAAGCCTGTGCATGGGCTGGGCACTCACCACGGCCACGGAGGGCAGGGACCGCGGCCATGCACCTGTTCAGCATGGGGCCGAGCTGGTGAGCCGGTGAGCAAGGCAGCAGGGCCCGGAGCCGTGTCGAAGCTGGGCCGGATCTGTGTGTGCCAAATGAACCTTTTCTGAAGGAGGACCCAGGCACTTAACTCCTGGTCCTGCAGCTCAGCACCGGGGACGGAGGCTGAGGGGACTCTGGGCGGCAGAGAACCTGCGGTGCCTGGTTTGTGTACGTTTGATGGAAATGCAAGCAGGTGCTGCGCACGGGCGACTTTTTTACAAGACTCCGCCCCTCCACTGGTGAAGCTTCCTTTCTGAAATGTTTTGATTTCCCACGGGGAGGCGGTTTAGTCGGGTGTAGGGCAGCTTCTTTTAAAACGTTTTATTTGGAAGGCAGAGACAGGGACAGAGATGTTCCATCTGCTGGCTTAGTCCTGAACGTCTACAATATCCAGGGCTGGGGCAGGGCGAAGCCAGGAGCTGCAGTTAACCCAGGTCTCCCCTGTGCGGGAGGCAGGGACCCAGCCGCTTCAAGCCGTCCTCTGCCTCCCGGGCGCGCACTAGCAGGAGGCTGATTGGAACCACAGCCAGACCCGAGCCCGGGCACTGACACAGGACGCGGGTGTCCCAACCTCACCTTGACTGCTGCTCGACGTGCCTGCTCTAGGCGGGAGAATTTCTTTTCTTTTTTTCTGAAAAAAAAAATATATTTTTTATTTAGAAGTCAGAATTAGAGGGGGGGGGGGGGTCTCCATCTGCTGGTTCACTTCCCAGATGGCTGCAACGGTAGGAGGAGCTGGGCCAACCTGGAGCCAGGAGTTTCTTCTGGGTCTCCCATGTGGGTGCAGGGGCCCAAGGACTTGGGCCATCTTCTGCTGCTTTTCCAGGCCACAGCAGAGAGCTGGATCGGAAGTGGAGCAGCCGGGACTTGAACTGGCGCCCACATGGGATGCCGGCACTGCAGGCGGCGTCCTTACCCACTACGCCACAGCGTCCGCTCCCAGAGTCATCGCTGCCTCTGTTTCTGAGCGTCCTTCTTGCTTACCCTCCCTTGGTTCTCACCTGTCCCAGGGCTGAAATTGCCTCCAGAGAGGGAGACTTAGTGCCTGGTATTTAAGAAGCACCAGTTAAAAGAGCTGACATAAAAAAAAAAAAATCCTAATTGATCTCATTTTATCCTTTTACTTATGTGGTTAGCTTCAAAGCATCCACAGAAAACATGTATAATGAAAACAACCTGTGCTCAAAACTTTTGGCACCAAAATCAACTTTCAATTTCTTTTTCTCCAAACTTATTTGCTTAAGGATATGTTTATATATTTGACAGAGACAGATCTTGCAATGGCTGGCTCACTGCTGTAACAACCAGGTCTGGGTCAGGCTGAAGCCAGGGGCCAGGAACTCCATCCAGGTCTCCCAGGTAGGTGCAGGGCCCAAGCACTGGGGCCACCTCTGCTGCTTTCCCAGGCCATAGCAGGGAGCTGGATGGGAAGCGGAGCCGCCGCGACTTCCCACATGGGATGCTGGCGTCGCAGGCAGAGGCTTTGCCTGCCAGCCCGGAGGGAGGACGTTCTCAGAGCCGTTTCTTCTCCCCCGTCCGGAGTCCCCAGCGTTGAGGTGTTCAGTAACTTCCCTCTGAACTGCTCTTCTCCAATCAGTCCAGAAATTCCATTCGTCTGAGAAGGAGGGCGCACACGCATCTAACTCAGTTCATTTCTCAAAATACTGATTTTTTGGCAAGTGCGCTCATTGATTTAATGCTGTACATAAGTATATGTATACCAGACATTTTAAATAAGCAAAGATATTTTTAGCTTTCAGAAGCTGAATGTCATAAAATGAATAAAACAAGATTTATTAAAAGCCACACCCCCTGGAGCTGGTGCTGTGTCGTAGTAGGTTAAGCCTCTGCCTGCAGTGCCGGCATCCCATATGGGTGCCAATTTGAGTCCCGGCTGCCCTACTTCTGATCCAGCTCTCTGCTATGGCCTGGGAAAGCAGTGAAGGATGGCCCAAGTCCTTGGGCCCCTGCACCCACATGGAAGACCCCGGGGCAGGCTCCTGGCTTCGGATCGGTGCAGCTCCGGCCGTGGTGGCTATCTGGGGAGAGAACCAGTGGATGAAAGACCTCTCTGTCTCTCTGTGCCTCAAATAAATAAACAAATCTTAAAAAAAAAAACACACCCCCTGCTGTCCCCTTCCTTCCCCTCCCCTCCCTGGCCGTGTCTCCCCTCCCTGCACCCTGTCTTGGGTTTTATGTTTTGATTGCAGACTTCATAAACTAACAAGACTGGGATCAGACCCTTAAATGCTTTATATCACTGTAAAAGCAGACACATACTGAAACAGTTACAAACTCCTCTCCCCCTGGGAGCAAAGCTGTTTACAAACAGCTACCATGGCGGCTTTTCTTTTCTGCATCTTCTCACTTCTCCAGGGGCCGCGAGTTCGCTGCGAGCGCGGGGCCGGCGTTCGCCCGGCTCCTGTGCAGAGCAGACGTCTCGCTCTCCGGGAGTCTTCGTCCTGCAGACGCTGGGAGAGTCCCCTTGGTTCACATCCTGCATCTTCTCTGTCATTACAGGGCCAGCCGAAGGCAGGTCTTCCGTGCCTGCCACGCAGGGTGATAGTCCACGGGGGACGGATGCTCCAGCGAGGGCTGAAAGAGTGGAATCACTTCGGTGGGGCAGGAGTGCGGTGCCACCACGGTGCCCTCCCAGGGCGCATCCTGGCTCCGCCTCCAGTTCCAGCTCCCCGCTGAGGAGCCCCGGGAGGCAGCAGGCCATGCCCAGTGCCTGAGTCCCTGCCACGCACGTGGGAGACCCGGATGGAGCCCCACCTCCCGGCCTCAGCCTGGCCAGCCCTGGCTGTTGCAGGCATCTGGGGAGTAAACCATGGATAGATCTCTGTCTCTCTGCCTTTCCATTAAATATCGCATGTTTAACACCAACACAGACAACAGCGTTGTTTCAGATCAAGAAATGCCGGAGGGAGCCAGAGAGCAGCCGGGCGCCTCCACCCGGCCTTTACTGTGGTGCAGGCACCAGCGCCCTCAGGAGCCCCACCCAACCCTCCACCTGCCCATCTCCCACGGCCCCTCCTTCTAATGCCTGTGCGGGGGTGCCCTGGGCGGGGTGACCCAGCAGCTCCCACCCCGCGGTCACAGAGTTCCCCAGGAGAGGAAGGGTCAGCCACAGATCCAGGACCCTCTCCGTGCCGCGGGCTCCCCTCGCAGGACGTGCCATGTGTCCGTGCCGTGGCCCCTTCTCCCCATCCCACTGAGGCCTGGGTGCCCGCAGGTGGACTCCGCAGGGGCTCCTGACACCCACCTCTCTCTTTCTCATCATTTCCCCAGGGCCGGCACCGCTGATAGCCAGAGGAGCAGACAAGGCTGGGAGGCGCCAGGCAGGTGGGGGAGGTGGGGATGCTGGTGCCCACCTGCCTGCCCCACAGCTCTCCCATCCTGCCCAAGAGTCAGGGCAGGAAAGTTCCCTTGCAGGACCCTGGGGGTGGCCTGACTGAATCCGAGCTGTGTGTTCTCCGGGTCCCACTGGAGTCCCTGTCTCAGAAACGGCTGGAGACCAGCAGGCAGCTCCTGGGCAGACCCCGGCCACACGGACGGAGGGGTCAGGCCCGGTGGGAGAGCGCCCCCCGGAGGCCGCCTCGGCAGGCTCTGCTGAGAGGATTTCCGTGGGTTAGAAAGGGCGCATTTTCTGGCGTTCAGAAAATATTGATGCTTCAGAATAAAAGTATTGCATCACTTGGAAGAGTTTCCATGGTGTTTTGATTACCATGGTAACGGCACAAGCTGACATCAGCCTTCAGAAACCCAGGGGCACTTTGACCCCAGCAAGTGCCCTGCTCTGTGACTCCCTCTCCTCTCTCAGCTCAGTCCCGCTCGGCCACCCCTGCAGAGGACTGCGCCTGGCTGGCAGACTTTATTTTTTTAGCTTTAAAGTCTCATTTTTATCACCTTTATATTCTTGCAGGAAAAATCTGTACAATGAAACTGATTTCTGAACGCACGATGTCACAACCACAAGACTAAGTGTCGTTTATAGATTTTCAATTGTATGCAGCGGATTAAAGTGAAAGCCACGGTTTTTGCCACTTGCCAGGTATTAACTACACAACGCGGAACTGCTGGAAGCGCCACGTGCGTGACGCTGGGGACCACGTCTCCATGGATACTGCTGCACACGGAGGGCACGGCGTCCTTCTCTCTCGTTTTCATTCCCGTGAGCTGAAGCAGCCACGTTCCGGGAAGTAGGAGTGAATGGTGGAAGTGGGGAGAGGTGGGTTAGAATCCTGCCTCCCGGGCCAGCACCGTGGCGTCGTCACCTAGACTACTGGCTCCTGACCCGAAATTCAGCTCCTTCCAAGCCGTATGCAAAAAGCCGCCTTGTGATCCTCATGAAGGCTCACTGGAGGCGTGAATAAGTTCTCCTTTAAATTTGTGAGAAGTCAAGAGTTGGCAACGGTGGCCCCTGCTGTAGGTCCAGCCGCACCAGTAGCTGCTGACGATGCTGACCGTGGCTCTGCAGGGGTCCACCACAGGGAGGGTGGGTCCACCACAGGGAGGGTGGGCACACCCCCCCACCCCCTCCCCCACCCCCAGGACAATGCTCCGGGTGAGGCTGGGGTGGGTGCTGCGCCCACCTTCCGCGGGAAAAGGAGATGCGAACTGCAGATCGTCCGGGGAGGCCGGCAAGTCCCGAGAGCTGACTTGCAGGCCAGAGCGGCGGTCTGCACGTTAGGGGGAACTGCTTTACAAGGAGCAGTGCCACGCGCCCCGGAAGGGTGGCCCCCTGTAGAGGGCTGACCACGGAGCCTGGCAGAGTCGCTGTTTGTGGCTGACTTGGGGAAGGTCATGAGTGCCCTCTTTGGCCCCAGACTGCAAATCCGCTTCTCTGGGGCCCGGACGCCAGCACCAGCCTCGCCTGCTGTTGCCGGGAAGGAGCTCGCACAGGCGTTCCCAGGGCTTCCCGGCAGGTGCTCTGGGCCTGGCACGTGCACGGCTCAGGCTGCCTCCGGGGCGCCCTCGGGGGCCGCTCTACAGGTCCTAAGGTCTGAGCAGAGGGATGCCCAGGGCCACAGCTGGTCCCTGAGCTCCTGCTCCCTCTGGGACGCTGAGGGGCGGGTGCGTGTCGCCGTGCAGTCCTCGTTGGTCTCCATCACGTCCAGCTTTGCCGTGGTTTGTCCTCTTGTCCCCACGGCAGCCCACCTGGCGGGGTCAGGCTGACGACGCCCAGGCTGCCTCTGCTCGCTCCTTCCTGCTGTGTAATTCATGCAGGGTTTTTCTTTTCTTTTAAAGATTTATTTATTTATTTGAAAGTCAGAGTTACACAGAGGGAGAAGGAGAGGCAGAGAGAGAGAGAGAGAGAGAGAGAGAGAGAGGGAGGTCTTCCATCCGCTGGTTCACTCCCCAGTTGGCAGCAATGGCCAGAGCTGCGCTGATTTGAAGCCAGGAGCCAGGAGCCTCTTCTGGGTCTCCCACGTGGGTGCAGGGGCCCAAGCACTTGGGCCATCCTCCACTGCTTTCCCAGGCCATAGCAGAGAGCTGGATCGGAAGTGGAGCAGCCGGGACTAGAACCAGTGCCCATATGGGATGCTGACACTGCAGGCAGCAGCTTTACCCGCTACGCCACAGCGCCGGCCCCAAGGATTCTTCTCTCGTGCCCATCGCACTCCCCAGCGTCCCTTGCGGTCTTCATTCCTCCCCCCTCCCCTCTCTGGACTGCACCGCATGGAGTCGCCCAAGCTCCTCCCGGGCTCCTAACCGGCACCTCTGTGCGCCACAGCCAGCAAGGACGTCTCCTCGTTCAGGTTTTTCTAATAAAATATGACATCACTTCACCGATTTAGAGGCGCATTTACACACAGCTTGATCCCTCTGCGTTCCCTGAGCTGTTCCTTGCCTGTGGCTTCTGTTATGGCAGTAGAAGATGGCCCAAGTGCTTGGGTCCCTGCACCCGCATGGGAGACCCAGAAGAAGCTGCTGCCTCCTGGCTTTGGATCTGCGCAGCCCTGGCCATTGTGGCCAATTGAGGAGTGAACCAGCGGATGGAAGACCTCTCTCTCTCTCTCTCTCTCTCTGCCTCTCTGTAACTCTGCCTTTCTTTCTTTCTTTCTTTTTTTTTTTTTTTTTTGACAGGCAGAGTGGACAGTGAGAGAGAGAGACAGAGAGAAAGGTCTTCCTTTTGCTGTTGGTTCACCCTCCAATGGCCGCCATGGTTGGCGCGCTGTGGCCAGCGCACCGCGCTGATCCGATGGCAGGAGCCAGGGGCTTATCCTGGTCTCCCATGGGGTGCGGGGCCCAAGCACTTGGGCCATCCTCCACTGCACTCCCGGGCCACAGCAGAGAGCTGGACAGGAAGAGGGGCAACCGGGACAGAATCTGGCTCCCCGACCGGGACTAGAACCTGGTGTGCCGCCGCCGCAAGGCGGAGGATTAGCCTAGTGAGCTGCGGCACCGGCTGTGCCTTTCAAATAAATAAAATAAAACAAAATAAAAAAGAATTGGGGTTTGCACACTGAACTGGCCAGGTGAAGGGAGCAGGAGAAGCACTGTGGAGAATAAATAGTTTTCTTTAGAAAAGATGAGTTTTAGGAGGACAAACAAGAAATAAGACAGTTTGGGCCGGTGTTGGTCTTCGCAGCTCTGGGTGTTCTCTCTCCTTTCCTGGGACCGTAAACCTCTCCTGCAGAGGGGATTTGGCCTCCCTCTGGGAACGGAAGGTGCTGGAAGGAGGAAATTTACGATGGGCCTCTCTGGCCAGGCGAGGAGAGCCCACAGCTGCTCTCTGCGACGTGGCATCCCAGGGTCTTCTCGTGGACTCTGGGCTCCGAGTGCGTCCTCTGCGGCCGGGCCCTGTTCCCCAGCCCCCTCCTGCTCTGCTCTGGGTCCACAGACCGGGCTCGGCCACATCCTGCCCCGTGTTGCGCTCCCTCCGCCGGGGCGCTGCCCCACTCCGGCTACAGGCCACGCTGCGGCAGCCCCCCGGATCTCCCGGGTTCTGACCAGCAGCGCCCCACACGCGGGAGGCCTGCTCCGTTTCTGTGGTCACTGCCGTCCCTCAGGGGGCCTGTGACTCCCACCCAGGGTCCTCGTGGCCTCGTGCGGGATGGCGACCGCGGAGCCTCTACCGGCTCTGACTTCTGCACAAACGAGGCAAAGGTGATCCTGGAACACACGGAGGAGGCCGGGGAAGCAAAGACCCAGCCGCTAGGTCTGACACGGGCCAGGGTGTTTGCAGGGCTCCTCCCGGTCACGGTCGCGGGCACGGTCGTGGTCGCGCTCGGCTGCCGTCGCACCGGCACCCCTGCCTTGCAGTCGAGGGTTTTAAGGATGATTCTGTCATTTGCTGGATGACCGCTGAGCCCCAGCCAGCTCTGGTTTTCCCAGTGTGCTTTGTGTCCTGCAGGTACCTTCTCCCTTCCTTTACTCTGAATGAGGGCTTACTGGACAAACACATTTCTAAAGCGGCTGCTCCCAGGACAAGAACCCGGATTGAGAGTCCGTGTGTGGGCCAAGACTGGACAGCAGCTTCGTGGGCAGAGCGCGCTCGGTCCACAGTCTTTGCTCTTCAAACTCAGCAGTTTGAGAGCACGGGGGGCAGCCTGCTGTGCTGTCCCAGGCAGGTCTTCTCCCTCCACGGCGCGTGGGGCTGTGAACAGGAGCTTGCACACGCAGAACGTGCCCCAGGGCTGTCTAGACGACATTGGTTCACATCGTCTGGTGTGTGGTTGTGTGACCCTCAGGAAGTTCCAAACTCGTCCCCGACAGCTGCCCTCGCCACCCTCGAGGGAGTCTGTGAGCCCGTGCTGCGGTCGGGACTTAGGACGGCAGTGCCAGGGACTCCGCCTCTTCCAGAGGGACCAGGTCCCCCAGCCATTGTCTGCCCCTCCCCACCCCCCCATTCCTGCCCATTTCCTGGGCTGTTGCCCAGCTCGCTCTGCAGAGTGGGAGCTTCCTCCCGGCCTCTCCCGGAAGTGCAGCGGCCGGGCCTCATCTGGCTCCCGCGTGGGACGCTGGCCCTGCAGGTGGCGGCTTTACCCACTTCGCCACGTGCTGGGCGCCCTTCTTCCTTCCTGTGATTGTCACTTCTGGAATTGTCATAATCCGCAGAATTAGTCACCCAGTTTCCCCATTGTTATGTTTTCTGTGTTCTGTCCCTCTGAGTTCTAGGAAAATAACAACGGTTTTGTTTAGTTTTGCAAAGGACCATTCTGTTCGCTGCCGCTCTGCAGAGGTGAGCCCAGCCGCCAGGTCTGTCTGTGTCAGGGTTCAGGGTCGCGGTGAATTCTGGTCTTCTGTTTGGTGTTGTTTGCGACTAGAACTTGGCACTCAGCGAGGGCAGCTAAGCCGTGGGGCTGTGTTCCACAGGGCCCTGGGGGGTTACGGGCTGGGACCGCCTTCCTCACCGATGCTGTTTCCATGGCGACAGACGCTGGGACCGCCTTCCTTACTGATGCTGTTTCCATGGCGACAGATGCAGTGTGAGGGCCGCCGGCTCTGTGTGGCGTCTGCACCATCGCCCCCACTGTCGCGGCCACGCTGGCACGGCCCCCTCCAGCACAGAAGCGACGCCGCCCTGCATGCGTGACCCACGCGACCTCCCTGCTGCCCGTGCTCTGGGACGACACTGGTCCAGGCCCGGTGTGATGCAGTCCTGAGAACCACCCACCGGGCAGCACAGAGCCGGGTTCGGAGCCCTTCTCTGGCCTTGGCAGTTATCACAAGGGGCAATCCTGTCTCTGCGAGACACTGGGCGGAGTCTGGAGACAGCTTCAGTTGTCTAACTGGGGAGGGGGTCTGGGAGGGGCCACTGCTGCCCAGTGGGTCAAGGGCAGGGTGTTCTCAGTCCTTGTGCACAGGATGGCCCCACGGCAGAGCGTTCCATCCGAAACGGTGGTGGTGGCCAGTGGGGACACCTGCCCACGCCCGGCTCTTAGGGCAAGCTTGCCTCTGGGCCTGGAACCACGCCTGCCCCTCCCTCTGGTCCAGACACCCTCTCTGCACCCACTGCTCCGTTGTCTGTCACCGAAAGGGCCCTGAAACTGTGCCGCCCCTGTCGCTCGCACAGCCCCAGGAGCACACGCAGGTCCAGGGTCAGCCCCTCTGTCTCTGCCTCCATGAGCTGTGACCCCAGTCAGCTGTCCCGGGAGCTCGCTGATTGGTGTGAAAACACAGTCCAAGGCACAGGGAGAAGGCACTCACGTGAGGGCTGACCTGGGGTGGGACCTGGGGTGCAGGGTACATTGTGGCATGGCAGGTAAAGCCATTGCCTGCATCACCGGCATCCCATATGGGCGCCGGTTCGAGTCCCGGCTGCTCCACTTCCAATCCAGCTCCCTGCTAATGTGCCCGGGAAAAGCAGTGGAAGATGGCCCAAGTGCTTGAGACCCTGCCACTCACATGGGAGACCTGGATGAAGCTCCTGGCTCCTGGCTTCAGCCTAGCCCAGCCCTGCTATTGTGGTCATCTGTGGAGTGAACCAGTGGATGGAAGATCTCTCTCTCTCTGTCTCTCTATCTTACTCCCCCTCTCTCCCTCCCTGTCTGTATCTCTCTTTCTTTTATTTTTTAAATATTTATTTTATTTATTTGAAAGAGTTACAGAAAGAGGTAGAGACAGAGAGAGAGAGAGAGAGGTCTTCCATCTGCTGGTTCACTCCCCAGATGGCCACAATGGCTGGAGCTGTGCCAGTCTGAAGCCAGGAGCCAGGAGCTTCTTCCTGGTCTCCCATGTGGGTGCAGGGGCCCAAGGACTTGGGCCATCTTCTACTGCTTTCCCAGGCCACAGCAGAGAGCTGGGTCAGAAGAGGAGCAGCCGGGACTAGAATCGGTGCCCATATGGGATGCCAGCACTTCAGGCCAGGGCTTTAACCCGCTGCACCACAGCGCCGGCCCATCTTTCTTTTATTTTTAAGATTTAGTTATTTATTTAAAAGTCAGAGTTACACAGAGAAGGAGAGGCAGAGAGAGAGAGAGAGAGGTCCTCCATCCGATGGTTCAGTCCCCAATTGGCCACAATGGCCAGAGCTGGGCCCATCTGAAGCCAGGAGCCAGGAGCTTCTTTTGGGTCTCCCACGCGGGTGCAGGGGCCCCAAATTCTTTTTTTAAAGATTTATTTATTTATTTTGAAAGAGATACAGAGGGGCCAGCGCTGTGGTATAGCAGGTAAAGCTGCCGACCGCAGTGCCAGCATCCCATATGGGCGCCGGTTCAAGTCCTGGCTGCTCCACTTCCAATCCAGCTCTCTGCTGTGGCCTGGGAGGGCAGTAGAAGATGGCCCAAGTCCTTGGGCCCCTGCACCTGCGTGGGAGACCCAGAAGAGGCTCCTGGCTCCTGGCTTCGGATCAGCACAGCTCCAGCTGTTGTGGCCATTTGGGGAGAACTAGTGAATGGAAGACTCTCTCTCTCTCTCTCTCTCTCTTTCTCTCTCTCTGTTATTCTACCTCTCAAATAAATAAATCTTAAAAATAAAGAATGTACCTGGAGTGGTTCCCCAAGTGATCAATTTTTGAAGAATTAAGAATGAAACATGGATTCTGGTTTCTTTGGGAGAAGGGTTGGTCTTACGAACCCTCAGGCAGACCTGCGTAGGTAGACCGATGGTTCTAACGCCGTGGCTCTCGTGAGTTGAGGCAGAGAGGAGAGGAGCAGCCGCTTCCTGTCCCTCTCCAGTGAGCTCCTGTCTACAGCTGTGCTGTTTCTCTGGAGAGATTTCTAGTCCTAGGGGCTGGGAGGCGAACTTGACGAGCTGTGGGGTTCGGCCCGGGAGTGCAGTGGAGGATGGCCCAGGTGCTTGGGCCCTGCACCCGCATGGGAGACCTGGAAGTAACTGATGGGTTGTCTGCGCTAGAGGCCTGAGCACGGGGTGGCCACGAGTGCCTTGGACGAGCTGGCGGCTGTGTTGCCAGTGTGACCTCTGATGGCAGGGCTGTGTGGGCTGCTAGGCAAGGGTGTGGAAGTCACAGAGAAAGGCCCAGCCCCACCGGTGCGATCCAACCAGGTGGAGCCACAAGCATCCCTGTGGACCTGCCTTTGGCCTGGGTCTCCGTTTAAGACGAGTAGACACGTTTATGCGTGCAAGTGACGCATAGAGGTCCCTTATCCAACGCCGGAAAAACACCACCACAGGTTTCCACGTCTGGGATTGAGTCATATTTCAAGCCCAAGCCTCCTATTGTCCAAATGCCCAGTGGACGTTTCCACCTGATTCTCTAGCTCCTCTGGTTGCCCACGCCAAAACCCTCAGGTGTCCACGGTGACTGACATTTCACAGGGTGCCCCGAGCTGGGCGGCCGGAGCCACAGACGCGTGCCGTGTTGTCCTGGCATCCGGGAGTCACCAGCTAAGGCACAGGCAGTGCCGGCCCATTCCTCCTCCCCCCTCACAGAGCCATCTGCACCGCAGCCGCCTTGCTCGGGGTGGTGGCGGGGTCTTCCACGGGTGGATTCCACGGGGGGGGGGGTGTTCAGCTACCAGCAGCCTGGCTCTAGGAGTTACGGATATATATATATATATATATATATAGACAGGCAGAGTAAGATAGTGAGAGAGAGGGAGACAGAGAGAAAGGTCTTCCTTCCGTTGGTTCACCCCCCAAATGGCCACTACGGCCGGTGCGCTGCACCGATCTGAAGCCAGGAGCCAGGTGTTCCTTCCTGGTCTCCCATGGGGTGCAGGGCCCAAGCACTTCGGCCATCCTCCACTGCCCTCTCGGGCCACAGCAGAGAGCTGGCCTGGAAGAGGAGCAGCCGGGACAGAACCAGTGCCCCAACTGGGACTAGAACCCGGTGTGCTGGCGCCGCAGGCAGAGGATTAGCCTAGTGAGCCACGGCGCTGGCCTACGGATATATTTTTAATTTTCTCTAGATGGCGTTGTAATCCATGTTTCATTTTGGGAGTTTTGAAAATGCGGGGGTGCGGGGAGTGAGGTTTTGAGATTTCTCCTGCCGGTCATGTAGCTCTCGCCCTTCGGTCTTGAGTGCTGTGTGTATCTCAAGGTGGAGGGTGCTGGTTCCTTTCCCAGGAGTCTGATGACTTCCACTTTTAAGCAGCACCGATGGCACACAGCGTGGACACGCACTGGCCTTGTCTCCCTGCTCCAGCCACTTGAAAGGGAACTCGATGGCCACGGACACGTTGCGTCCAGAGTGGCGGGCTTTGGGCTTCTCGGCATCAGCGCCCTCTGTGTGACAGCCCGTCGGTGCCCCCTTCCTCGAAACCTCCCAGCTCCTGCAGGAGCCGACACACAGAGGGCGCCCTGTGTGCGCAGGCAGAGAGTTTGCCTGTGTGAGGGGTGTGCGGTGGATCTCAGGCCTGAATTAACCCAGACACAGCTCTGATGCTGTGTTTTCAGTCCCATGGGTTACAAGGACAAAGTTTCTTACAAAGTCTGTGGAAGAATACAATTACACGCTAGGCTCTCTTCTGTGTCGTCTGCGGCTGAGTTTGATTTTATGGAATCTTCTGACTTACAACTTCTCTTATTAAATATAGTCAAATCACTGATTTTTTTTAAACGATGTGTGGCTTCATGATTTGTTTGAGAAGCCCTTTCAGTAGCAGAAGTTACAAAGTCTTCTTCGTGTCCTGTTAAAACCACGCAGCCTGGCTTGCCGACATGTTGGTCTTCGGCACGTGCGGGTTTCTTCCTGCCGTGCTGGGAGAGTGACGGTCGCATGGCCGGCACGCGCTGTGGCCAGGCCATCTCCCCCACCCTGTTCCTTGCCAGGCCAGCTCTGCCCTTCTGAGCCCCCCTGGCACAGGGTCTTCCAGGCTCTGCCGCTGCAGGTGTACAGAGACCGGCCTCAGCGGGCAGGTGGTCTCTGGCTCCCACCCCGCGAACAGTGTGGGCGTCTCTTCTTCCTCAGAATCGCTTTGATGGAACTCGGGGAAAAAAGCATTGGTTTTGGATTATGAGCTGATTGAAGGCAACTCGCAGGCCGATCTTGAGAAAACGGCCATTTTTACCGTATGAAGATTCCCGTTCTTGGATCTGATATGTATCTTCCTTTGTCTCGGTCTCCTTTGATTTCCATAAAGCTGATGGTCTCCTGTGAAGACCTGAGGCTTTTTAGGTTTATCTTTTTATACCTTAAAGGCTTCTTTTTTCTCCCCCCCCCCCACTCAACTGGAAAATGGTTTTGAATTTTACCCTTGTATCCACCAACCTTTCTACGCCCTCAGAATAGAATTAAATCCTCAGTATCTTGGATTTCATAGAAAATTGTGCTACTTGTGCAGCTTAACGGTGTTTCTTTTTTTTTTTTTTCTTAAAGATTTTATTTTGTTTATTTGAGAGAGATCGATCTTCCATCTGCTGGTTCACTCCCCAGACTGTTGCTGGGGCTGGGCCAGGAGTGCAGGACGCCACCTGCTCCCCGGTGAGTGGAGCTAGGCCGGGAGCAGAGCGGCTGGAGCGTGCACTGGCGCGCCGATGTGAGATGCCGGCATGGCGGGAGCTGCCCACCCTGCCGTGCCGTGCCGGCCTTGCTTCAGTTCTGCCAACGTGTTTGCATTCATCACTTTTACCACGTGTTTTAGGATTCTAGACTTGACGCCAATCTCACCTGCTATCTAGAACTCTCGGCTCAATTGCTTTTTTGGACGTCTGCTGTCTGTCTCAGGGTGGCCGCGTGCCCGGTTTTTGAAGTGTTGGGTCGTGAGTACGCCCCCCTGGCCTTGTTCTCTCCGTGTACCCCCGTGGCCTGGTTGTGTTTAGTGGCTGCCTTTCCCCGTGGCCGGTTGTGTTTGGCGGCCGCCTAGCGGAGGTCTGTGTCTGCCGGTGACTCACACACATGTTCTGGTACAAGGCCAACTGTCACCTTGAACTTCAACCTGAGCCACACTGTCATTGTCAGCCCAAACCCGTAACAGCCCGGGGCTGGCATCTCCAGTTATCAGGAACTCTGGAAAACAGATCTGGTTTTGCCCCAGGCGCAGGACAAGTTCTATGCCCGTCCTTCCTTCCTAGCGGTCCTGGGCTGGGGGATTCTGTCCCCCTCCCCTTCCTCCGCGCAGGCTTCTGTAGCAGCCCGAGTTCCAACTCCGCCCCCACAAGGGCCCCATCCCTCGCCCTGTGTCTCCATGGGAGCTAAACCCTAAGCCAGTCGGCCCCGTCCAGAGCTGGGCAGGAGTCGTTTCTCCACGGAGGAGCTGAGAGTGGCGGGGAAGCAGGTGCCAAGCAGCCCCACTCCCAGGACTGCACCCGACTGCGGAGAACAGGGCTCCAAGGAATGCGTGGACGCCCACGTTCACGGCGGCGCTGTTCACAACAGCCATCGGCGGTGACTGTACACAGGGCCTGGGCCTCGACAATTATGGGCTGTTGTGTAGCTGTGAAAGCAATGAGCCACTGGTGCATGCTACATCGGGGCTGGGCCTTGAACACACCTGTCAAGAAGCCGGTCACGACAGCCCCTCTGTCGTGCGGCTCCATGTGCGTGGAGCACCTAGAACAGGTTCATCCACAGGCAGAGGAGCACCTGCTGGTTGCCAGGGGCGGGCGTGGGTGGGGCAGCCGGGTGGGGGTGACGATGAGTGGTCTGGACCCGGACTGTGACACAGCGTGAATGGACTTCGTGCCGCCTGCTGGTTTGCTATAGGACGGTTAATTCTATGTTGTGTGCAGCTCACCTCGATGTCAAGATTCAAAAAGCCTAAACCCCAGGTCACAGAGCCCCGCCCCCAGCGCAGGGTGGACCCTGGTTCTCTCTCTCTCAGCCCCTCTGGGGCCGCTGCCTCCTCTGCCATGGCTCAGGGCTTCGTTGTACACGTCACCTCCACGCGGGAGCAGGCTGAGAGCGAGCTCCCGCCGCCAGGCTCTGTCTCGCTGGAGATGAGGGTCCTCTGAGTGTTCTCTTCCCAGCCATTTTGTCCCAGACCTGGCCCGGGGGAGCAGGAGGTAGAGCAGGACCTGGGCCCCGGCCCGGGCAGGCCCCTGGGAGGCCAGGCAGACTGGAGTCCTTGCTGTGAGCGGGGTGCCGCCCAGGCCTGCTGGCTTCTGACCACACATCCGAGTTGCCAGGCAGAGATAAGAGCTCTCGGCCTTGTGTTCCTCGCTGCCCGGGTTTCATGGGCTGGTCCCCAGCTGTCCACGGGGCCTGCTCCGGCCCTCAGGACAGCCCCGCCGTTGGGTGAACTGCCCTCCGTGGGCCCAGCACGCAGCACGCCGGCTGCACGGCCTGGCACCTTTGCTGCGTTTTAGTCTAGAGAGGCTCCTCCGTCTGAGGAGGGGGGCGGTCTCAGCTGATGCTGCGGCACCGAGGAGTACCCCATCCTCCCGAGGCGGTGAGACCCGAGACAGGGTGTGGCGGTTCTGGGCACCCAGGACAGAGGCCACGAGGGGCCCTGAAAGGAGACGCAGAGGCGTGGGGCACGGAGCGAGGACTCGCTGCACCGGCTCTGGGGAAAGGCAGGGCCCGGCTATGCGGCCTCCCGGCGAGGAGACCCAGGCTCAGCTCTGCCTCCAGACCTGGGCCTGGGCCTGGGCCGGGGCAGGTTCTCTGGGGTAGGGAGGGTCAGCTCGGGAGCCTGGCGGGGGCAGGTTCCCACAGGGCACTGGATTTTCTTGGTCTTGGGCCCGTGAGCCTCTCCCTGTGCGGCCTTTAAAAAAAAAAACCATTTATTTGAAAGGCAGAGTGACAGGGTCGGGACAGATGGTCCATTGACTTGCTGGTTCACTCCCCGAAATGCCTGCTGCAATGAGCCAGGCTGAAGCCAGGAGCCTGGAGCTCCATCTGGGTCTCCCACGGGCAGGGCCCAAGTGCTGGCGTCACCGCCCCTGCCTTGCCAAGCGCTAATGCAGGGAGCTGGATCCGCAGCAGAGCGGCTAGGGCTCAACGGGCGACGCCCAAGTCGCTGGGCACCACGCCAACCCCGGGGCCCTGGCTTCTGACAGGGTTCTGGGTTCGGGTTCCGCCATGCACTGGCCTCCTCGGCTCCATCAGGAGGACACAGTGCTCACAGCCTCCTCGCTCGCTGCCCGGCTCTGGGGACCGAGGCCAGTGCCCCGCGTGCGCTCCGCCCTCGGGGTCCACGGTGTCGGGGCTCCCGGGATCCAGCCAGCACCAGACAGAGGCAGGTCCCTGCAGCCGGCAAATGTACATTTGTGTTCCTCGGCGGCTCCTGCGGCGCCTGGGGAAGCCGCCCCCCTGTCCTCAGCCGTGCTGTCCTCCCGGTCCTCTGCTGACATCTGGTGGCGCGGGCGCAGTTTGCCGAGGGACCGGCTTGGACTCAGGGCACAGGCACGGGCGCCGTCGGTCAGCTGGGTCTGCAGAGGCGAGGAGGAGCGGGGGGGGGGGGGGGGGGTGTCCCACCCCCTGCCCCACGTCTCGGTGCACATTTTAAGTTGATCATTTGGAGAGTCATGAAGCTTTGTGGTGCCATTGGCTGGGTCCCTTCTGCCTTTACACCTTGGGAGCTGGGGCAGAGCGTACTGAGGGGGACTTGGGATCCAGCCAGGCTCCCCCAGGAGCCCGACAGACCCCAGAGGGGGGCCAGAGGTCCTACCCCCCTCCCCCCAACCCCCCCCCCCCCCCACGGTGTCATGGCTACTGCGGCCTGTGCCTGGGACGACCACACCCTCAGTCACAGAAGAGGAAGTTGGGGCTGATGGCCCCAGGCCTTGCTCAAGCCTGGCTGCAGGGCAGCGCCTCTGTCCCAGCCCCGTGGGAGGTGGGAGTGAGCAGCTCTGGGCAGCCCCGCAGAGCTCGGGCTCTTCCACAACCCACGCGCCAATGCCACCCAGGGACTGCCAGCCGCCGTCCCCCGGGACTGCCAGCCCCTGCCTGCGACTGTCAGAATGTGCAGTCTGCGAGACACTGCCCCCCCAGGACACGGCCCAGGGAGCCAGAGCCGGATCCCCCGGGTGCTCAGAGGCCCCCAGGGACAAGTCCAGCTTGGCCATCCTGCCTGGAAAGCCCAGTGCCCGGAGGTCACCAGGTGTCCCTTCTCCTGTGTCCCCGGATAGCGCTTTCTAACCTGTAACAAAGACCCAGTGCACACTTGTACTCCCGAACGGCCGTCGGTCATTGGGCTGACATTCCTGATGCCTCGGTCAGACTGACAAGACCCAGGGACGTTTGTGTGGCCATTTGCATTTCTTCCCACAGACACACCTGCTCCTTGACAGGTGTCTACCTCATGGCGTACACAGGGGGGCCGTGGTCAGCCCCGTGTTCTGTGTCATCACAGCCACAGCCGGGGCCGCCGTGGGGGCGGCACAGTCCTGCTGGCTGAGTGTGATAGCAACAGGGCTGCAGGCTCTCCTGCTCCCTTCCCTGCCTCCTCCTCCTCCTCCCACCTCCGTCCAGAAGCTCCCAGGGGAGAGGGCCCGGGGGGGGAGGGGTCCTCTCTGCTAATCCCCTGGGCTGGAGAAGGGCAGGAAGGACCCGGGTCCTCCGGAGTTGGGCGCTCCCTCGGCCCTGACTGCCCGGGCTTGGTCAGGAGCCATGTGAAGAGGAGACATAGAGGAGGGGACCGGCCAGGCAGGGAGAGGCGCAGAGGCCCGAGGGGGCGGCACGCTGGCAAAACGGGGGCGAATCATCTAACCCTAGAGCCGTCTTGACTCGCTTTAATTGACTTTCTCCTCAGTGCTGGTTGAAAATGGAGAGCCAGGAAGAGAGGGGGGAGGGACTCTTGCGCCATCACTCATTTGTGTTTTAGCAAACAGAAGCCAAGGAAGAAAGGACAGGAGAGAAATGTAAAATAATAATAACAATAACAATAACAATAACAATAATAATAATCTAAAAAGCCCATGGGTGAAAGGAAACGCAGGCGTGCAGTTGTGTGCAGGGGTAGGACAGCCAGGGTGTCTCCCCCAGGGGTCCTGGAACCGCCGCTCAGTGAAGCCCAGGTGGTCTCCCGGCCGCCCCAGCCACAAGGAGTGTGGGAGGGGCAGGGCCCAGCTGGCTGTGTTTCTGGCGCCATGACTAACCACGCTGGAGTTGCACAAGGCCTGTGTGAGCGACTGCAGATCCCTGTTAGGTTCACGGCTGACAGCAGCCGGACGGAGCACTGTCCCTGGAAGACGCCGCCGCGCTGCCAGCCCCGGGCGGCGGCCACTGGCATCAGTTCTGGGCCGGCCACGGCAGCGCCAGCAGGGCCTGTGTCCGTTGGGTTTTGAGGCTGACGGTGCGCATGGCGACACTTCCTCCGGCTCGGTGTTACAAGCTGCCCAGGAGGGCAAGTTCCCCCTCTCGGCTTCCCCGACGGGCTTGGCGGACGCAGCAGCCGCCTCCGCTCTCAACCATGTGGCGCTTGATGTTCAGACACAAAAGGCTCGCGGGCAGGGTGGGTGTCCGCCGGGGGTGGGGGTCCTCAGCAGCCGTGGCTCCCGGTAAGCCCGCCCGCGACTAAAGGGCTTCTCTCCCACTTTCTGCTTTTCCAGGGCAAGGGGGAGGTGACCTTGGCCGCGGCCCCGTCAGCAGCGCCGGCGCAGGTAAGAGGCGGGCTGTGGTTCTCCTCCGTGCCGGGCAGTCGTGAAAGGACGCTCGTGGGACGTCGCTTTTCCCTTGCCGTCGTGGTTTTGTTCGGCCCGAAGCCCAGCAAAGCGAGCTGTGGTGTGCTTTCCGGAGGGTGGCCCGGAAAGCAAGTGAACGGAGCAGCGGGCGCTCGCCAGGGTTGTGCAATCCCGGCTTCGCACAGTCGGGGTCGGCCTCGTGTGCCGAGTGGGCACAGCTTCCTGCTGTGCACCCTTGTTGTTTGATGCTGAAGCTGTGTGACCCGGGGAGACACCACACAACACACACATACACACCACACACTTACAGATAGACACACACACACAACACACACAACACACAGAGACACACAGAACACACACACACCACACACATACAGACACACACAGACACACACACCACACACATACAGATACACACAACACACACACAACTTACACACAACATACACACACAGACACACACGTGGACACACATACACACATACACACACTACACACATACAGACACACACAGACACACACATACAGACACACACAACACACACATACAGATACACACAACACACACAACAGACACACATACACACAGACACACAATAACACATACAGATACACACATACACACAACACACACACAACATACACACACTGACACACATACACACATGGTTTCGTGTGTTACGTCCCTATAAACCAAGTATCGCGTGCCCTCGCCCTCACTGGTTTATAAGGGGCAGAAGTGACCACTTAGCTGGACGAGGCGTGGGCGTGGGTGCTGGGGCTGGGGCCGGGGCCGGGGCGGCCCTGGGTGGGGTCTGCCTTGGGGATGTGGGGGCTGGTGGGTGCAGTTTTCAGGCCCTCAGAGCAGGTTTTCTAGGAATTGGGCCTCCAGTGGTGCTTTTAGGTGGTGACGGCGTCCTCACGTTGTGTGGGTGTAACAGAGGCTGCAGCGTGCGGTGTGGACGGCGCTTTCTTGCCGTGGTCAGGGCTTGGCCGCCCCCCACCAGCAGCAGTGATGCCGCAGGCCTTGTGGTGCCAGGGCAAGATCTTCGCGGCAGGAATGGAAGGGAAAATGCATCATCCTGTGTTGGCACCAAACAGGCCCCTAGGATGTCGGGCGTGGCTGGGCTTACATGGACCCCTGTGGTGGCACGGAGCTGCCCTGTGGTTCACATCAAGCGAAAACACTCCCAAGTGTCTGGCAGATTCCTTGAAGTGAAAAAGGAGAAGAAAAAATTCTGAGAAGGAGGAGGTCTCCCAGGGCGCCCTGGCAGGGCCGCGATCGGCACGTGGCTGGGGAGGCGGGACCTGCACACACAATGGACAGGCTTTGAGTCCTGCCCGCGTGGCCCCCCAGGCACCTGCGGGAGGAGGCTGAGCCCCAGCTGCTCCCAGGCCGCAGGGCTGTCTCCTGGAATGCGGCCGGGTCATCCAGCCGACGGCACTCAGCACCAGTACCACTTGGCAGCTGTCCCATGATTTGCCCGTTTGAGGGCCTCCTGTTGAGTCTGGGCGAATTTCCATCTGCAGTCTAACACTAAGAATTGGGTTGGATACGAGATTCCTGGTGCCACTTCGTGTGTCGTTGGATTTCCTTACTAGACGTAAAAGTGTGTCCACATTGTAGGGTTAATGTTACCTGGTGTATGGACGTGTAGAGTCTCTGGGGGTGACCCTCGGCCTGGCCAAGGAGGAGTCCGGCACGGGCTGAGCTGCTGTGTGCCTGGCGGTGGAGTAGACGAGGGCCAGGAACAGGAAGGGGACTGTGGGCGAGGGATGGGCAGGTACCGGCGCACCTTCAGAGCTGCAACCTCCTGCAAGGGCTGTGGGCTGGGCCCAGAGAGTCTCTGCTTCCCACCGTGTCCGGGTCACGGCCTGGAGTGACCCAGGGCAGCGTGACCACCCAGAGTGACCCAGGCCAGCGTGACTAACTGGAGTGACCCAGGGCCAGCATGACCGCCCGGAGTGACCCAGGGCCAGCGTGACCGCCCGGAGTGACCCAGGCCAGCGTGACCGCCCAGAGTGACCCAGGGCAGCAATGACCGCCCGGAGTGACCCAGGGCCAGTGTGACTACCTGGAGTGACCCAGGGCCAGTGTGACTAACTGGAGTGACCCAGGGCCAGCGTGACTGCCTGGAGTGACCCAGGCCAGCGTGACCGCCTGGAGTGACCCAGGGCCAGCGTGACTGCCCGGAGTGACCCAGGCCAGCATGACCGCCTGGAATGACCCAGGGCAGCATGACTGCCCGGAGTGACCCAGGGCCAGTGTGACTAACTGGAGTGACCCAGGGCAGCATGACCGCCCGGAGTGACCCAGGCCAGCGTGACCACTTGGAGTGACCCAGGGCCAGTGTGACCGCCCGGAGTGACCCAGGCCAGCGTGACCGCCTCTCCTCCAGGGGAGCCCACAGCAGGCCGGAGCGCTGCTGTTGACTCACCTGGAGTCAGCAGACAGGAGCCGAGCGTGCAGGTGAGGCCCCGGGCGCGGTCTGGCTGCTACGGCAACGTCACACAGCAAGGTCGCACAGCGTCTCTTCCTCCCTCCACTCCCCCACAGTGTGTATTTTCAATAAGGCTCCAGCAGGGTTATGTGGGATACACTGTTTCACACGAGGGGCGATTTCAGCGTCTCCTGCCCACAGGCGGGAGCAGGTGCCGCTTGGCTTTGGGGGAACCCAAGGCCGAGTCTCCACAGCTGACGTGAAATATGTGACGGAGCGAACCCAGCGACTCGTGTCCTTCGTGTATTTTACTTCATGAAAGCCACACGCAGCCTCCAGCTTAGCAGCTAATCTCACTTCCTCTTTTTCTATCCCCAGCTGATTTTATAGAAAGACATTTTGAAACGAGACCAACAGGTGATAATCCCAGGGAGATGATATGTCCGCCCGCCCGGCCTCCCCCAGTCCAGAGGGCAGCTCACCTGGAGCCCCTGCCCGCTGGAGGCTGTCGGGCCCTCTCCTGTGGCTGGCACACACCTGCCCCACTCGGTGCGGCTCCACAGTCCACCGGGCTGTTGACTCGGTGGGGCTCCAGCAAAGAACATGCCCCCCACCTCCTGGTAACTGAAGCAGAGCAGTGCGGCCACTCTCGGTGATCGCGGTTCATAAATGGAGGCCAAGGGTGTGATCTTACAGACAGAGAAAAAACACACTACACATCTGCGGTAAGAAGAGAGATCACTGCACGGCCGGAGCGTGTCAGGAGACCTGTGGTGTGCCTGACCCACGCATGACGCAGGCCCCCGGCCATGGTGACGTCAGGGAGGGTTGACTCGGGCTCCCCGGCCATGGTGACGTCAGGGGAGAGTTGACACAGGTCCCCCGGCCATGGTGACATCAGGGGAGAGTTGATGCAGGCCCCCGGCCATGGTGACGTCAGGGAGGGTTGACACAGGTCCCCAGCCATGGTGACATCAGAGAGGGTCGATGCAGGCCTCCGGCCATGGTGACGTCAGGGGAGAGTTGACACAGGCCCCCGGCCATGGTGACGTCAGGGGAGAGTTGACTCGGGCCCCCGGCCATGGTGACATCAGAGAGGGTTGACACAGGCCCCCCGGCCATGGTGACGTCAGGGGAGGGTCGATGCAGGCCCCCGGCCATGGTGACGTCAGGGGAGAGTTGATGCAGGCCCCCTGGCCATGGTGACATCAGAGAGGGTCGATGCAGGCCTCCGGCCATGGTGACGTCAGGGGAGAGTTGACACAGGCCCCCTGGCCATGGTGACGTCAGGGGAGGGTCGATGCAGGCCCCCCGGCCATGGTGACGTCAGGGAGGGTTGACACAGGCCCCCCGGCCATGGTGACGTCAGGGGAGAGTTGACTCGGGCCCCCGGCCATGGTGACATCAGAGAGGGTTGACACAGGCCCCCCGGCCATGGTGACGTCAGGGGAGGGTCGATGCAGGCCCCCGGCCATGGTGACGTCAGGGGAGAGTTGATGCAGGCCCCCTGGCCATGGTGACATCAGAGAGGGTCGATGCAGGCCCCCAGCCATGGTGACGTCAGGGGAGAGTTGACACAGGCCCCTGGCCATGGTGACGTCAGGGAGGGTTGACACAGGCCCCCCGGCCATGGTGACGTCAGGGAGGGTTGACACAGGCCCCCCGGCCATGGTGACGTCAGGGGAGGGTCGATGCAGGCCCCCGGCCATGGTGACGTCAGGGGAGAGTTGACACAGGCCCCCTGGCCATGGTGACGTCAGGGGAGGGTCGACGCAGGCCCCCAGCCATGGTGACGTCAGGGGAGAGTTGACACAGGCCCCCTGGCCATGGTGACGTCAGGGAGGGTTGACACAGGCCCCCCGGCCATGGTGACGTCAGGGAGGGTTGACACAGGCCCCCTGGCCATGGTGACGTCAGAGGAGGGTCGACGCAGGCCCCCCGGCCATGGTGACGTCAGGGAGGGTTGACACGGGCCCCCTGGCCATGGTGACGTCAGGGGAGGGTCGACGCAGGCCCCCAGCCATGGTGACGTCAGGGGAGAGTTGACACAGGCCCCTGGCCATGGTGACGTCAGGGAGGGTTGACACAGGCCCCTGGCCATGGTGACGTCAGAGGAGGGTCGATGCAGGCCCCCCGGCCATGGTGACGTCAAGGAGGGTCGATGCAGGCCCCCCGGCCATGGTGACGTCAAGGAGCGTTGACACAGGCCCCCGGCCATGGTGACGTCAGGGAGGGTTGACACAGGCCCCTGGCCATGGTGACGTCAGGGAGGGTTGACACAGGCCCCCTGGCCATGGTGACGTCAGGGAGGGTCGACGCAGGCCTCCCCACCATGGTGACGTCAGGGAGGGTTGATGCAGGCTCATCAGCTGTGGTCTGACACCAGGGAGGGGTGCATTTTGGTGTTGTTTTCAATTCTTAATTTGTGGAAAGATATGCTCTCGTCACATTCCTTCTAAACAAATAATATAGTGAATGACTCAGGCCCAACTCTGAAGAGCAGCTCAGAGCTGTGACAGGCCTGGTGGACGCCCAGCAACGCTGGGCTCGGAGAGGCATCGTCAGGGAGTCTCATGACAGCTGCAGCCGCCACTGGAGGGGCAAACTAGCTCTGGGTCGGAACCCGCACCTGGACGTGAGCGAGTTTCTCCTCTGCTCTGCCGTCTGAACCCCGTCGGTCTCCTCTCTCCGCCGTGAACCCCGTGGGTCTCTCTCTTCGCCGTCTGAACCCCGTCGGTCTCCTCTCTGCGCCGTCTGAACCCCGTCAGTCTCCTCTCTGCGCCGTGAACCCCGTGGGTCTCCTCTCTGCGCCGTGAACCCCGTCGGTCTCCTCTCTCTTCGCCGTCTCGTCAATCTTGCTCGTCAATCGTTTCTTCCTCCCCCTGGGATCCTGAAGCAGCGACGCAGCAGTCACAGGTGCATTTTGCTTTCTGATGGAGTGGGTGATGTGGAGGGGACGGTGACACTGACACGTGGGTGAAGCCCAGGGAACGGGGGACACCTCCGATGCTTCAGTCTGATTTGGAAATTCTGCCATGGAGGTGACAGTTCACGTGGGATGGCCAAGCTGTCCCCGGCTGGGGCGGCCCATGCTGCAGGAGACTCCGGGGAGACACAGGTGGGGCGTGGGCCTCCTGGTCGGGGAGGAGCGTGTGAGCACCCAGGGAGGGTGGGCACGGTGGGTGCAGGAAGCACTGGAGGAAGTTTCCAGACCAGGGTGGCAGCAGCAGCTCAGAACTTCAGCCGACCAGGAGCGCTTCCAGACTGGTGCTCTCCCGCCCCTGAGCGACGTGGAGCCCAACACCGCCCATCCCGGCTGCTCCACTGGTGCTGCCCACGGAGCGCTCCTCAGTGGGCGCCCCTGCGGGACTCAGGCACGTTCCGCGCCAGGGGAGTTCGCACTTTCACATCTCCTCCTGGGGGTGGTGCCAGGGCAGTGGTGAGGAGCCGCGTGGGTGCCCATGTTCCCGGTTACGGTGCCTGCGTTCCAGCACTGCTCAGGCTGGCCCTGGGGGCAGTGGTGATGGCCACACACGTGGGTCCCTGCCGTCCACCCGGGAGACCCGGACTGGCTGCTGCCTTCACTCTGGCCCCGCCCCCGCCGTTTGGAGCTGTTATAGAGAGAAGCAGCGGATGGAGGATCACTGTCTGTCTGCCTTTCAAATCACAAATAAATAAGTAAATGCATAAAAAGTTAAGTTTCATTTTGGAAAAATGAAACATTAACCTTGGAAAAAAGTTGACCTCAAACCTTAGCATATTCAGCTATAGCCTACCTCCAACTCCCAACAAAAAATGAACAATGTGTCAAAAAAAAGAAAAAAAAAAACCTGGAAGGAAAAAGGAAAAAAAAATCCATATTTTCTCTAAGTTCCAGGATCACAGGTGATTTTTATTTTCTTCCTGATACTTTTCTATAATTTCCAACAAAATCTATGCAACTAGTACAATAATTGCATTTTAAAAAATAATTGCATTTTGGCTGGCACTGCGGCTCATTAGGCTAATCCTCCGCCTTGCGGCGCCGGCACACCGGGTTCTAGTCCCGGTTGGGGCGCCAGATTCTGTCCTGGTTGCCCCTCTTCCAGGCCAGCTCTCTGCTGTGGCCCGGGAGGGCAGTGGAGGATGGCCCTAGTCCTTAGGCCCTGCACCCACATGGAAGACCAGGAGAAGCACCTGGCTCCTGGCTTCTGATCAGCGCGGTGCACCAGCCGCAGCGCACCGGCCTCAGTGGCCATTGGAGGGTGAACCAACAGCAAAGGAAGACCTTTCTCTCTGTCTCTCTCTCACTATCCACTCTGCCTGTCAAAAAAAATTGCATTTTAAAAAGTCTTCGAGGCTGGATTCCTCTCCAGAGAACACCCGTAACGCTGCACTCCTTGCGTAACGAGAGTAACGGGCTCGTCCTGGTCCTGGGTTCCGTCGTGTGGGAGTCACCTGGCATCTCTGGCCGCGTTGCCGGCTGCAGGTACCTTCTCTCAGTGGCACAGAATGCTCTGGGTTCATTCCCTGAAGAGGCTGTCACGCGTGAGCCGTGCAGACGGAACGCGTCACAGGCTCCCGCAGGAATGTGCTGTCTGGAACCTTAGTTCACCCTGGGAATTTCCCACACCCTAACCGCAGCCACTAGGACACCACTCCACCGAAGCCCCGTGCTTAACAGGCATGGAGGGGCGTCCCTGGGGGCGAGTGCACACACGTGTGCGCGCACACACACATGCACACACACACGCACCCCCCCACACACCCACACGCGCACCCACACGCACCCGCGCACACGTGCGTGCACACATACTGCACACACGTGCGCATACACACACATGCACACACATACACACACATGCACCCGCACACATGCACACACACACACCCACACACGCACACACACACGCACCCACACGTACACGCACACACGTGCGCATGCACACACGCACACACATGCACCCACACACATGCACTCGCACGCACACACACGCACACACATGCACCCACACACATGCACCCGCACACACACACACGCACCCCCACACACACCCACACACCCACACGCGCACCCACACGCACCCGCACACACGTGCGTGCACACATACACGCACAAACGTGCGCATGCACACACATGCACACACACATGTGCACACACATGCACCCGCACACACGCACACACACATGCACACACACACCGCCCTGCCTGACAACCAGGAGAGTGACAGCACCTCGCGCCGGGGTTGCCCGGGCACTTTGCCACGGCTCCTTTTCGTCTCACTGCTGTCCTTGCCGCTTCATGGAGGAGGGACATGGAGTCGCGCCGGAGCGCGCGTTGTGCTCAGGGTCCTCGCAGCCGTGCAGGGAAGCAGGTGCCCTCGCGTTCTCCCTGGCAGCTGCCAGGCGGACGTCGCGCAGCCTCCACCCCGCGTAGGCCAATGCGTTCTAAGCCCCGACTGGGGGAGCAGAGCGGCAGGAGCTGGGGCTGTACCTGCGCCGGAAGTTAGCTGTAGGCCTCGAGTGCGCTGTGCGTGGGCCCTGTCCAGGGGCCCTGGATGCCACAGCAAGCCCCACTGCACGCGGCCCGGAGACTCAGGGGCAGGAGATCGGGGAGGGGTCTTGCCCGAGGAGGGTCTAGCCTCCACTGGGGGAGCTCGCTGTGCTGGGTACACCTGCTGTTGCTCACGGCCCAGAGCCCCGCCGAGGTGCAGGAGACACGTGGGGTCTGGCTCCAGCTGTCCTGGCCCCCACAATACCAATGCCTGCTTCCCCTGCTCCTGGACCGAGGAGCTGCCCTGAGTATGGGGTTCCACTTTGGGGTGCCTCCCCCTCGAGCACACGTGGCCCACTTTCTGCTGTCCCTCACGGGGCTGGCTCGGGACAGTATGCTGGTGGGACTGAGAAGCACCAGAGGGGAGCCTGCCCTGGGCCAGAGCCCTCTCCTCCCCTCCTCTCCCCTCCCCTCCCGTCCCCTCCCCGGCTGCTTGGTCTTGGTCGGGTCGCCTGGTTGGCCAAGGGGTGAAGGGACAATGCAGATCAGAGACTGGGCCTTTTTGAGGGCGCGATGTTTCCTGCACGTGTGTCCACCCACACACACCTGTCCTGGGTATGAAACACGTCAACAGACACCCGGGGGCTGTGGCCAGGGTCCCCTCAGGCGGGGGTGCGGGCAGGACGACCACGCGGCCCCTGCGGACTCTGCCGGCAGACCCCCCCAACCCCGCGCTTTTGGAAACGATCCGCTTCTGGCCGCCCTGGCCACGCCTCCCACTTCCCTCTCCCGGCTCTCTGGGAGGCACAGGTGGCCACCACCCACATGTGGACCCCCGACCAAGACCCCGGGATTCCTCCCTTCATGGGAGCTCTGTGTTGGATGGCGGCCGCGCACAGGGCAATCCCTCGCCGCGTCACTCCCACCCAGTGTGGCCGTGGGTCACTCACACCTGGACGTCGGCAGGGGTACCTGGGACTTGGCGTGCGACCCTGCCCCACAGTTGTCTCTGGGGCCTCCGTGTAGCAAAGGCTCTCCTGAAGAACCCCGCAGACACGGCCCACGCACCGGCCAGGCTCCCCACCGACCCAGGGTCGCGCTCTGCAGGGGCCATTCCCGTCTGCGGCCTGGGGGCTCCTCCTCACCTCCTGTGGGCGCCCCGCCTTGACGCGGCCAGCCTCCCACCACCGGTCTGCACCCGGCCCTGCTCTGCACACCTCACAACTCCCTCGCCTGCGGCCCCTTGTACCGCACGCCCACTGTGCAGATGGGAGCATGGAGGCCGTGGCTGCCCAGAGCCTGGCCTCATAGGGCCACCACATTGCCATCCGCTGAACCCTGACAATTTCCTCCTGCACTCATTCTCTGGGGATAAACGACATTTTTATATCGTCTTCATGCAGCCTTAGATGACTCAGGAAGAAAGTGACGTTACTCCCAGCCTCGCTCTGTCCATGCTCGGCAAACGACGTCTGATGTGCCCCAGCCTGGGAACGAGTGTTGTCGGGCCGGCAACGAGAGTCCCCTAGGGACCCTGACACCGGGCCCTGACTGCTGAGCCTGTGGGTCCCCCCAGATTTCCATGTCCGACTCCCGGTTTCAAACCACGCTGATAAACCTGGATATACAGCAGTCACTTAAAAAAAGATTCACTTATTTTGAACGTCAGAGTTACAGAGAGAGGGGAAGAGATTTTCCGCGCGCTTTTTCACTCCTCAGATGGCCACAACAGAAGCCAGGAGCCAGGAGCTTCTTCTGGGTCTCCCACGTGGGCGCAGGGGCCCAACACTCGGATCATCTTCCGCTGCTTTTCCCAGGCCACAGCAGAGAGCTGGATGGGAAACGGAGCAGCTGGGACGTGAACTGGCACCCACGTGGGATGCTGGCACTGCAGGCGGCGGCTTCACCCACTGCACCACAACGCCGGCCCCAGCAGACACGTTCTTGTTATCCCAGCACAGGGGAAAGCCACGTGGACCTGTGAGAGATCCGCCGTGAAGGGGAGTTGTGCTCATCACGGTGGCACTCCTGTTTGCAGCCGGATCCCGCCTGTGCGAGGCAGCCTTCGTCCGCCTGTGGACGGTGACCTGTGGACGGTGACCTGTGTTCGCACCAGGGCTCTGCCCTGGGCTCGGGCCCCAGGGCTGCAGTTCCCAATCCGAGGCCAGCGTCCCCATTGTGAGCCCCTGTGGGGTGGGCCTCCCTCCGTCCTGTCTCCCCGGAGTCAGGGCAGAGACGAGGACTCCATGGGGGGACTGTGGCGGGGGAGCGCGGCGGCTGCTTTGGGGAGGTGTACCTCTATCTGCGACTTGGAGCTGTAGGACTTTTCCCGGGGGCCCAGGGAGTGTCTCAGGGACTGGCGTGGGGATTGTGGACCCTAACACTTGCTTGCAGCCTGCCGTGTGACCCCGAGTGGTAGAGACCAGCCCCGACATGGGAAGGGGCAGCTGCTTCCCCAGCGACACTTCACTTAAACATGCGATGTGCGCCAGTGTGTGTAGGAGGAGCTGTGGGTCCTGACATCATGCTCCTTTCACATGGGCACATATGAACACACATGCACAAGTCACATGTAGCCACACGTGCACACACAAGTACATATACACATAGGCACAGCCATACATACATGAATATGCCAACAGCTACATGCACACGCAGTCATACACATACAGGCATGAATTCACATGCAGTCGTATGTACACACAGGCACGTGCACACCAGTAGGCAGATGCACACACGACACACATGCACACATACAGTGACATGCACAGATACACATACAACACACACTCAGCCCTGCTGACCCTGGCGGAGGACCAGGACGAGGCCAGCACGTGGAGTGGGGAGGGGTGATGCGTGTGAACCACGTGTGGAGGAAACGCGGTGCAGTGGGGGGCGCTGGAGGAGGGTGGACACGTGGGACCTGCGGCGCTGCCACCGCCTGCTGTGTGGCTCCCTGGGCCTCCGCGTCATTTCTGGGAGAGCAGGCGCTCCACCTCCATGGTCGCTGCCCCCACCCGCGTCCAGATAGCGCAGACCATGCAATTTTGTGGCAGCTGAGAACTCCGACCCCCAGGACAGCGAGTCCCTCCCCCACGAGCTCCCAGCTCCCCCTGCGAGAAGAGGAGGCTGGGAGGCGAGGCTGCTCCCACCGGCAGCTGCCGTCTCAGGGGTCTCAGGGCCTGGTGGGTGCCGGCCTCCGCCTGGGCGCCGCGGATGGGAGGCGACCCTCCCCTTCCGTTCTTGTTCCTGACGGGGAGGACGCGCTGCGTGGTCCAACCCGCACACTCCCGTGGCCCAGCAGGGGAGATGTGCAGTCCACACATCGCGTGGTCTTTGACCCCATCTATTGTTGCCTGATTCTCGTGAGTCCGAAGGCGGGGGCGGGACGGCTGGGCTTTTCAGAGCAGACACGTGACGGGGCCGCGAGCTGCGCTTCTGCCGCTCTAATGGGAGCCGGGACAGCGCTCTCTGTTGTAGTGCTGGTTGTTTATTCCTGGGGCCAAATTGTGCGAGCATTTGGGTCCTATTGCTGGGGACAATGCCGTGTGACATCAACAGCAATCCTTTTAAAGCAGCGACCAATGCCCAGCGCTGACTGGTCTTCAAAACAGCAGCTTTGAAAATGGATTTGCAAGAAGAGGAAGCCAAGATTGGTCTGACGACCTCCCGGGGCACAGAGTAGAAGGCAATCTCTCGCCATAGTCGCCATGACAACCTTTGGTCCACAAACGTCCACTCATCTGCAATTATGGTCCATTAAGCAGGACTGGTTTCTGTTGCCAGGCTGCTAGATCCAACCTGACCACCACTTAGCCCGAGACCAAAGACCCCAGCTATTTTGCTAATGTACCTTCAAGAGTACTAAGTCCCAGGTAATTATCTTTTAATTATAACAGAAGTTTGAATTGAATTGCATTAGGATAACGCAAAATACAGCCACTAAAATACTAACAACAGAATCTCAGACCTGCTTCTCCGTCTGTCTCCTGTCCTCTTCTTGTCTTTGGCCAGTTCAGTGCCCCTGCACACCCACACCCTCGGCTGGGAGCAGGGGGCGACCCCGGTGGGCGGCTGTGTGGTGCAGGGAGACAGGCACTCCTGGCCAAGCTGCTTCTGCGCTTTCTCGTAGCTCCTGTCCTACCCCAGGCCAGTTTCCTGTCCCTGGAACCACAGAGGGGACCTCGCAGTCCTCGGGGTCTGCAGCCAGACACAGCAGAGGGGGCACCTCGCCTCCCGCATGTGGCTTTGGTGGGCTCATTTTCCACGGTGTTGAGACACGTCTGGAGTAGTCGATCACGTGGCCATACCCTTGCAATGTGATTTCTGAGGAAGCCTGTAAATCTATTTTGTGCAGAATAACCCAAGAATATGCTGCATGTAAAGTGAGCTCACTCGCCTCTCCCAGTAGCTGTTCCCCATTGGCACTGGTCTTGGCTGACCGTGAGCATTTCCCCACATGAGAGAAGCACCTTGCTGAGGGGTTAGATAGGTTAGAAATAGCGAAAATGAATTCTGTTATTCCTGTGTGCTGGATACCCCCACCAGTTTCCCCCGTCCCAAAAAATTCAATAAAAAACTTCTCTCAAGTTGTAGCGAAGCCTGCATACTGTATGTTAAAATGACGAAGACAGATGCTCGTGAAAGATGACAAGAGCCAGGTTTGGTGCCGTGCCCGTCTCTGAATCATGGAGTAGATGTTGTAGACGTGTGAGCTCCCCTTCTGCCGCGTTTCAGCACCCCGGCGAGCACAGGGGCAGGACGGGGCTGCCGCGGCTCCAGGGTCCGTGGCTGGGCGGTGAGAGGTACGCCAGCATGTTTGCTCGAGAGGCTGCTCCCCCCTTTGTGACACTGTGCACAGGTGCTACAATCCAGAGCCTTCCGAAGAGGCGAAATGCGGGCTGACTGTGGGGGAAGGCAGCCTGGGAGAGTTTTGATCTCCTGTTGACTTGACAAGGGGCGGTCCCAAGACCGGGATGGACGGGGTTGCCTGGTCCTGATGAAATAGCGGTCTGCTCTCAGTCGGCCCGGGGCCTGACGGTCCTGCTCAGCACGGGGACTGACCAGCTCCCCGGCAGGAGAGAGCAGAGGGAGCGGCAGGAGGGGCGGCCGTAAACTCGGTGAAAACTCCATGTTGGAAGGTGTGGGTAAGGTAGTTGCCCCTGAGGGGCTCACCCAGCAACTCTGCTGCCTGAAGTCTGTGTGTGCACGTGTATACACCTGCACACTCACACGTGTGCACACACATATACACCTGCACTCACACACGTGCACATGTATACACCTGCACACTCACACACGCGCACACATGTGTATACCTGCACACTCACACACGCGCACACATGTGTACACCTGCACACTCACACACGCGCACACATGTGTATACCTGCACACTCACACACGCGCACACATGTATATACCTGCACACTCACATACGTGCACATGTGTATACCTCTGCATACTCACACATGTGCACACGCATGTACACCTGCACACTCACACACATGCACATGTGTACACCACTGTACACTCTCACAGTGCACGTGTGTACACCTTTGCACACTCACACATGTGCACACGTGTACACCTCTGCACACTCACACACGTGTACACCTGCACACTAGCCCACATGCACACGTCTACACCTGCACACTCACACATGTGCACACGTGTACACCTCTGCACGCTCACACATGTGTACACACGCGTGTGGACAAGTTCTAATCCGTTCTGCCCTCAGGACAGAGTCCTGCGTGAGTGAGCTCCAGCAGCCATGGAGCCAGTGAGGACGAGTTTGCTGGAATAGTGACCACTTGCGAAGGGAGAATTGAGCCTCACCTGTGGCCCCCGCAGCTCCACGTCCTGGGGTGGGGACGAGGCGGACAGGGCCCCCCATGGCCTGCGCTGTCCTAGGTCACGGTGGTTTCTGTCCGGGTCAGCCTGACTGTCCTTGATGTCTCTGATTGCCTCCGTTCGCCCCTAGGGTCCGGTGCCCACTTCCTCTGTCTGTGGCCCTGGTCCCAAGGCTGACCGACCCCTGACAGATCTCTCCTGTAATTCCCAGAGGAGGAGCGATGGACGGATGAGCGAGAAGACCTTGACGTTTAGGACCCTCAGCCATCGCCCTGGGTCTGACCTGAACCTCGAGTGCTCATGGACGCTGTTCCGTGTCCCCTGGAAGCCTGTGAGCTCCTGGCTGCGCCAGGGCAAGGCTCCCTGAGAGCGGTGACGGCAGTGAGAGGCAGCTGCCCTGAGGGAGCATGGGAACCCGCGTTCCCAGGGAAGCGGAGCAAGTAGCGTGCACAGGGGTTGGCCTGGGAGGAGGTCGGGGAGAGAGTGTGCACACGCACGGGTATGCCCACGTGTGTGTGTGTTTGTGGGAGGGAGGGGTCCAGTGAGCAGCAGCAGCCTTGCATCACCTGTGTGCAGAGTTGCCACACCCATGCACATGTGTGCTCACACGTGTGTGTTTGTGGGGGGGTCATGTGAGGGAGCAGCCACACGGAAGAGAAGAGTGGCCGTGTGCTTATCTCCTTGCTGCTCAGGCCCGGAGCTGTCTTTCCCAGGGCGGTTGGGGCAGGCCCCAGCCTGGCGGGCCGCAGGTGGGCAGGTGCACCGTGGGGAGGCCCCTGGGGCGTGGGGAGGCCCCTGGGGCGTGGGGAGGCCCCTGGGGCGTGGTGCTTTCTGCAGGGTGCGCTGTTCAAGCCTTCCAGGCTCCGAGCAGCGGAACGACGTTGCACTTGGGCCAGACGGGCGGCCAGCAGGTTGGTCCGCCTCGAGGCTGGTTTCCTTCTTGCTTCTCTGAGTTTGCAAAGCTCGGGTTTTACTCTCAGCCAGAGCGCTTCGCTTCCCGGCCGATGCCTGCAGGGTGGAGGCGCCCGTGATTGGTATCTGAGGAGGGGGGAGGGAGGATGCTCGGGGCTGCTGCCTGGTGACGCGGGCGCGGGCGCGAGGCCGAGGGAGGTGATAAAGGAGGAGGCGGCGGCCCGGTGGGCAGAATGGGTCCGGCGCCCGTGGAGCGCCCGGCCGTGGGGAGGACGATGATGCTGCCGCGCAGGAAGCTGCAGAAGTTGTTTCTCAGGAAGGTAAGGGGGGGGGCGCTGGCGTGGGGTCCGGCCACGGGAGGGGCGCAGGGAGGTGAGCTGCTCCCTACGGGCAGGCTGCAGATGGCCGTGAGCAGCAGGCCAGCGTCTCTGGCTAAAGTTGCCCCCCTTTAAACGTATCTTGTCTTGGGGGGTGTTGGAGCCTCAGTACGGTTAACGTTGTTCTGTCACTGTGTCGCTTGGTCATCTTTCGCGGTTTTGGAAGCAGAAGAAAGAAAAGATGACAAAAGTGATATTTATTTAAACTTCCTGAAAGGTTAAGTTTCAGGCAAAGACTCTTCACCGATCAAGATCTCACAGCTTGCCTTTCGATGGTTTTTTTGTTTTGCAGTTTTATTATTTAATTGTGGCAAAACATATACAGTGCAGAATTCCCGTCTCTAGCCATTTCCGGGGCATTCAGGACGGTCTCTCTGCTGGGCAGGCATCCCCCTCACCCTCCCCAGGACCTCCCAGCCTCTGTGCCCACGGAACAGTGACTCCCAGGTCGCGCCCCGGCCCACGAGTGGGTGGAATAACCCAGACGCGTCCACAGCCACGTGCAGGGGGACGGCCAAGCCCGCCGTGCTGGAAGCTCCTGGGGTCTGTGTGCCGGGCCTCAGGGAGAGAGCACGTCGGACGCCGTCAGGAATAACTCTTCAAAGAGGACAGGAATGACTCGGAGGATTTTTAAAATCCCTGATGTGCCCGAGGGTATATGATTTGGGAATCTCTACGTTTTCTTGATCGAAATCTGACCTTCCAACTATGTGCACCTATGTTTTTTTTGAGAGACAAGAAATATTCTGAATCCCCTGGGTTACTGGTGTTTCCCTACTTGGGTGCAGGAGACTGGTGGTCACTAGAGTCTTATGTGCGTGGGTTTTTATGGTGGAAATCAGTTTTGAGTTAGAGTTGTTGCCCTTTCACATCACTCCTACAGTAGCAGTGGTTTCCTAGGGTGACTGTCTCCTCGGGGCTCAGCACACTGAGGCAGGGGGAGAGTACGTGGTGTGCACACTGAGCAGTGAAGACCGGGCTACGGGTGGACCCCGCACCCCACACGTCAGCACCCAATGCATCTTCACCCCACACATCTACACCCCACACGTCTGCACCCCACATGTCTGCACCCCACACGTCTGCACCCCACACATCTGCACCCCACACGTCAGCACCCCACACGTCTGCACCTCACACATCTACACCCCACACGTCTGCACCCCACACATCTGCACCCCACACGTCAGCACCCCACACGTCTACACCCCACACGTCTACACCCCACACGTCTGCACCCCACACGTCTGCACCCCACACGTCTTCACCCCACACGTCTGCACCCCACACGTCTTCACCCCACACGTCTACACCCCACACGTCTGTACCCCACACGTCTACACCCCACACGTCTGCACCCCACATGTCTGCACCCCACACGTCAGCACCCAATGCGTCTTCACCCCACACGTCTACACCCCACACGTCTGCACCCCACACATCTGCACCCCACGCATCTGTACCCCACATGTCTACACCCCACACGTCTGCACCCCACACGTCAGCACCCCACACGTCTACACCCCACACATCTACACCCCACACGTCTTCACCCCACACGTCTACACCCCACACGTCTGCACCCCACACGTCAGTACCCCACACGTCAGCACCCCACATGTCTGCACCCCACATGTCTACACCCCACACATCTACACCCCACACGTCTTCACCCCACACGTCTACACCCCACACGTCTACACCCCACATGTCTGCACCCCACACGTCAGCACCCCACACGTCAGCACCCCACACGTCTACACCCCACACATCTACACCCCACACGTCTTCACCCCACACGTCTACACCCCACACGTCTGCACCCCACACGTCAGTACCCCACACGTCAGCACCCCACATGTCTGCACCCCACATGTCTACACCCCACACATCTACACCCCACACATCTGCACCCCACACGTCTACACCACACATGTCTGCACCCCACACATCTATACCACACACGTCTGCACCCCACACATCTGCACCCCACACGTCTACACCACACATGTCTGCACCCCACACATCTATACCACACACGTCTGCACCCCACACGTCTGCACCCTTCAGCGTCTCCTGTCCTCAACGGCGTTTCCCGTGGGCGCGTTTGTTTTGGTTTAAGCGCACACTACGCCTAGGGTGCTTCTCTGCTGACAGCCACCTCACCTCCAGAAGCCCTCAGGACGGTTAGCTGTGCCCAGTGCAAGGACATGTGAGGGCATGTGATAACATGTGAGGACATGTGTGAGGGGGGTCCAGCAGGGGGGCAGAGGGGCACGAGCTGGCCTGAGTACAAGGACACGTGAGGACATGTGTGATGGGGGTCCAGGAGAGGGACAGAGGGGCACGAGCCGGCCTGAGTACAAGGACACGTGAGGACATGTGAGAACATGTGAGGACATGCGTGATGGGGTCCAGGAGGGGGGCAGAGGGGCACGAGCTGGCCTGAGTACAAGGACACGTGAGGACATGTGTGATGGGGGTCCAGGAGAGGGACAGAGGGGCACGAGCCGGCCTGAGTACAAGGACACCTGAGGACATGTGAGAACATGTGAGGACATGCGTGATGGGGGTCCAGGAGGGGGGCAGAGGGGCACGAGCCAGCCTGAGTGCAAGGACATGTGAGGACATGTGATAACATGTGAGGACATGTGTGATGGGGGTCCAGCAGGGGGGCAGAGGGGCACGAGCCGGCCTGAGTGCAAGGACATGTGAGGACATGTGTGATGGGGGTCCAGGAGGGGGGCAGAGGGGCACGAGCCGGCCTGAGTCGGCACGGTGCTCAGCGAAGGCACCTGCCGCGGGGGCCAGGGACCCCGTCCTGAGCTGGCTGGGTCCCCAGCACTGCAGCACGGCGGGGACAGGCTGGGGAACAGGACACAAACACAGACCATGCCAGAAGGGAAAAGCGCAGCTGTTTAGGTGCACACGTGGGCTTCTGTCCAGAGCCTGGAGCAAGGCCCCTCCCGGGAGGACGTCGCAGCCCCGGGACGGCCTCCTCCCGCCGGCTACAACGTGGGCCTGGCGCAGACAGGGTCTCTGTCCAGGGGTGGGCCGCTCTCCCAGGCTTCCCCGTGCTCGCCTCGGCAGGGCTCCCCCGCGTTGGTGGAGGGAACCACAGGTTCCCTTAGAGCTGAGGGGCCCTGGGTCTGGGCTCCTTGATGAGTGCAGGACGGCAGATTCTGTGTTGCAGGTAACCGGCAGGGGCTCGTGGGGTTGGGGCTGGGCTGGGTCTTGGAAGTCACGCGGCCCTGCTACCCCTCCCTTAGTGTAGATGAGGGCCCTGACGCCCGAGAAGCTGGATTCTTTGCCCCAGATCCTGCTGCCAATGACAGCAGGGTGTCGGCGGGGCTCCTAGCTCTTCCCTCTATGCCAGGGGGCCAGCGTGGTGCCGCGGGAAGGCTCAACCCCACACCTGAGAAATGGGACCGGCCCGCCTGCCCACCCGTCGTCTGTTTTCTGTATCTGATGCTCTGGCAGCGGGAGTGTTGGTGACCCTGGACAAACCGCTCCTCCCGGGGCAGGCAGGCTCTTAGAGAGAGTGAGTGGCTCACTTGCAAGCACGTCTTCCACACGCGAGCGTCCAGCCCAGCGCTCGCACCTCCTCCCCTCTGCCACTGACACCTGCCCCCGTCACTCCAGGGTGGGGGCTGGAATCCCAGGGCAGCCCCTGTACTGCAGAGCCCACTGGAGTCGTCCGCGCCAGGCAACCCTAAGCCTCTGAGCCTGCCTCACCGGGTCCTCCCCCTGGGGACCGTAGCCCTTGCTGTGTGTCCACTCCCCCTGCCTGCTCGCCCCTCGCCCCTGTAGTAACAAACTAGCCCTGCAGTGGCATTCATCTCTTGACCGTGGACCGGACGCACTTAGGCCGTAGTAAAACCTGGTTTTGGATCACCGTCCGCTGTTTCTAACACTGGCAGCTCTTGTTTATTCAAGATCCTTCAACACGCATGTCTTGGGAAATGTGGATGGGTAGGGCCACGTGCCTGGGTGCGAGCCACTGTCCCAGACGTGGAGACCACACAGGAGCAGCTCTAGGGACACACCGTGTGTAGCCCGTGCCCCAGGACCAGGTGGTCTCGAGTGGCCGGCCAGGGGAGGGACAGCAGCACAGGGAATCGTGGCGGAAGCTGGAGCAGAGCCACGCACGTCCAGCACTTGGGTTCCTGTCATTCCCGGGTTCAGGTCCCGGTCTCTCTCCGTGTTTCCGAGAGGGAGGCGTCCTCATGTAGACGACCCCACAGCTCTTGACCAGGTTCAGTGTTCACCCCCGACGGCTCAGTGAGCAAATCGGCCCCGTGCGCTGTCCCCACGCATCTGCACCAGTCGCTGCTTGCTGGCCGTGGTGTGTGCCGCCGTGGGCCTCTGTCGTAGGAGCATGTCACGGTGACGCAGCCTAAGTAACAGTCAGGTGGGCTGCAGGCTTTCATGGTGATGCGGCTGCCTCTGTCCCGAAGCGTGGAGTCAGGCTGCCATAAGGCTGTGACGCTGAACTCACGGGCTGATGCGTTTGTCTTAGTGATTTTTGAATGCACATAAGTACCGACATCTCATGTTTACTATTAAAGGAAAACTCAGCAGCGTCACACACCCTCAGGTGTACCACTGGGGCTTTGGAGAGATGCGTTTTCTGACGTTACGACTAAACTTCTGTGCACAAGGGACCCAGTGCAGTGGGCGAGGAGAAAGCTGGTCCAGGATGGCTACAGAGGGAGAGAGTAGCTCTCCTGCTCCTGCTTCCTAAGGGAGTGTCCGTCCATCCCATACCATCTTGGCTTGCAGAGGGCTCGGTTTGTGCCAGCTGGGCGGGAGGGGCTACCGCCATGAGCAGGAAGGATGCCCATCCCCCACAGCTCAGGTCTGGGCAGCCAGTCCTGGCCCTACGCCGTTCCTTCAGAAACAGGACCGATACAGAGAAGTTTGAACGCCGCACAGCGGGAGAGGCTCTGCCTGCACCTTCTACGTGGAGCCAACTGCTCACACCGGGTGGGAGACGCCTTGTGTAGCCCACAATAGAGCCCAGCGCCGCCTTAGGGCCTAGACACACAGCGGACAATCGAGGGCCTCACCCTGGGCCAGCGCAGCCCTGTCTGTCCACCCACGAACACCAGAGTGAGGAGGGGGAGTTCTGAGGAGAGCGCGGGAACAGACGGGGCGAACGGGCGCTGCTCTGTACCTGGCCCTGAGGGGAGGCTGCTCGCCGTGCTGCCCCGGCCTTCCCGTCTCTACAGTCGGAAGACTGGAAATGCGCTCTCGTGGAGTCACCCCCCCCCCCGCAACAGCCGTAATCACCACCCCAGGCCTCCCCCCAGGAATTAACTTCAATCTGTAACAGCCCGTGAGCGGCTGGAGCTGACGCCACCTTTCGAAGTACCAGCCCCCGGCATTGTCACTCCGATGCACACAAGGTCTCTTCTGGCCTCCCGAGAGTGCTCGCTGCGTATCCCTGTCCCTGGCTGTGCGTGTGTCTCCTAGGTCCCGCGTGGGACACTGGGGTTTCTGGGCCCTCCTTTCTCCTCGGCACAGGCCAGCATCCCACCGCGTGTCCTCTGCGAGAGGTCCCGGTCACGGGCAGAGACAGGCAAGGCTGCGGCCGTACTGCCCACGGTGCACGGCGGCCTCCTGCTGGAAGATCGCAGGTCGTTAGTAACCACAGCAGTTCCGAAGCCTTCAATCCTTCCTTTAACTTCTAATTTCCAGCAAATGCACCTGCGGCGTGGAGATGGCTTGAGAGCAGGGGTGGGGAACCCGCTTTCAGACAAGGGCCACTTGGAGATTTCTGACATCCGTGGGCCATACACAATGATCACTGAAGTTAGCCTCCTAGAGGCTGCATTTCGGGTCCTGCCTGTGGTCGCGTCTGCAGGGCCAGACCGGGTGATTCCGCTGGCCTCGTGCTGCCTGCAGGCCGGACGTCCCCCGCTCCTGCCTTAGAGCAGGATGGAAACAATGGGAGCAGCGCCGGGACAGGCTGAGCTACTGTGCGGGGGACACAGGCGAGGGCTGGTGGTTCTCTGGATCCTGCCTGTCTTACTCCGTCTGCTTTCCTGGGTCTCGCACAGGGAGCCTGGCTCCTGGCTCTCGGGCCTGGCTTGACTGCAGGGGGCTCGGCCATGGAGTGCCGTGGGGGCATGTCACTTGCTCTGTGGATGTCCTAGGGTTCACAGGGGTGCGGCACCACAAAGCACAGTCCAGCCCATGTGAGCAAAACATGGGAATGTATGGGCTCACAACCTGGAAATTCAGGAAACCCCGATTCAAAGCTCAACCACCGTGGGGCCCCCGTCCGTTGCCCTGGCTGTCCCAGACTCAGGTCCCCCTCACGTGCAGTCCAGAGGAGAGAGGCGTGGCTTCTGCAGGTCCCCGGCTGTGTCTGTCGATCGTCTGAGACTGAGGACGGCTGGATTCGCCCGTCTCCCGTGGCAGACAGTAGGAGTGGGTATAGCAGGAGTGGCTGATGTGGGCAGGGCCCCCCTGCAAGTCACTGGGCACCTGAGCCCAAGAGGACTCCAGAGCTCACCCGGCCGGAGGGATTCGGGCTCTGTGAGTCCCCAGGGACCTGACAGGTGGGCAAACCATGTGGTGCCGTGCAGATCCGATGCCCTCATGTCTGGCGTCTCTGTGCTTTGCATACTGGATCAAGGTGGTGCCCTCACCCACCGCTAGGGGACTGCCCGGGTGTGCCGTGTGCTCGGTGGTGTGCAGGGCCGTGGGGTGCAAAGGGCAGCCTGTGACAGCAGGTGGCACGGAGCAGGCTCCCCCCGTGAGCGTGACCAGCCAGGCAGAATGTGTCCCCAGCCGTGGTATTTTTCTCTGTGAAGGTGACTTGGCTGCCCACAAGGGGGAGTCCCAGCCCTCAGCTCTCAGCTGGTTTTGAAAGGCTCTAAGGGGACGAGCTGGCAGCACCTCAGCCGCTCTTGCTTTGGGCCGGCTCCCAGGCAGGTTCTACCTCTGCTGCTCGAACACACGGGGAGTGTGTGGTGCCCGAGTGAGGGGTGTGTGGTGGTCCCGGACAATGGCCGTGTCCTGTGTTGTGTGCCTGGCACAAAGGGCACAGGAGGCGCACAGGCCACGGCGGCGGCGGCCTCCTCGGATCACGGCAGGGGATCCGTGCCCACGTGTCCCCCACAGACAGGTGACAGGGAGTGGTGCTGGGTCAGGGGAGGCTGTGTGCGAGGACGAGGAGGGCTGCAGTGGGGCTCTGGGGGGGGGGCAAGGCGTGGACGTGTGCATGACATTGTGTGTGTGTGGGGGTGACATGGACCCTGGCAACCACAGCAAGAGCACAGTGACCCCCTGGGGCCCTGCGGGTGGGAGGGGCACCCTGGCCAGCATTACCACCGCCTCCCCTGCCGGGAGAGATGCTGGGGAGGAGACGGGACAGGGAGAGGCCAGGAGCCAAAAGCAGGCGGAAACCCCAGGATGACGCCCAGCCTATGTGCCGCTGGACGGAGGGAGGCTGGGACCGTGGCTCCGGTGCCCATGCTGGGAGGCCCGCGGCTCCGGTGCCCTCTGCTTCGGTTTCTCCGGGAGGCTTCGCTTTTCTCCGCTCACTCCGGCTCCTCCACGCTGGATTCAGGGAACACGCTGGTCTGCTCTCAGCGTCACTGTGCCACAGCCTCTTCTGCCCTCTGGAGTAAGGTCCCGGCTCCCACCACCTTCGTCTGCATGGTGTCACAGGTGGTGTGGAAGAGAGGTGTCGGGGCTTGATGGGTCAGGTCGGAGCCGACGGGGAGGAGCACCGGCTGGGGCCCCATCCCACGGAGAGCCGACGGGGAGGAGCACCGGCCGGGGCCCCATCCCACGGAGAGCCGACGGGGAGGAGCACGGGCCGGGGCCCCATCCCACGGAGAGCCGACGGGGAGGAGCACGGGCCGGGGCCCCATCCCACGGAGAGCCGACGGGGAGGAGCACGGCCGGGGCCCCATCCCACGGAGAGCCGACGGGGAGGAGCACGGCCGGGGCCCCATCCCACGGAGAGCCGACGGGGAGGAGCACGGGCCGGGGCCCCATCCCACGGAGAGCCGACGGGGAGGAGCACGGGCCGGGGCCCCATCCCACGGAGAGCCGACGGGGAGGAGCACAGGCCGGGGCCCCATCCCACGGAGAGCCGACGGGGAGGAGCACGGGCCGGGGCCCCATCCCACAGACAGGGGGAGCTCAGGTGGGGCCTGCGGGGGAGGCACTCACAGGGTAGTGCCGCAGAGATACGTGTGACCATTTATTTCAGTTTAACCTGTTCTGGTTCGGGACAGTTGTCACCCGTGGTGGAAGGCGGGGACACCTGGGAGCCAGCTGCCCTCCCAGGGGCCCACTTCCTGCAGAGATGTCCGGTACTCGTGGCCTCACCCACCCATCCACCAGGGAGAAGAGAGGGGGTGAAGCTGGAGTTGTCCCCACCAGCTCATGACTCAGTCAGGGACGCATCATGAAGTCTCCATCAAAACACAAAGGGACTGGCTTGGAGGCCTTCCACAGAGGGGTCTGAAGAGTGGCATCGCCCGGACAGGCCACGGGAGCTCCGTGCCCTCCCCCGCACGTCTCTTCCTCCATCTCCTTCCTAATAAAGCAGCAAGCTACGTGTTTCCCTGCGTCCCGTGAGCTGCTGTGGCAAATGAAGCCAAAGGGGTGTGATGGGCAGCTGGTCAGTCAGAAGCACAATAAAACAACCTGGGCCTGTGGCTGGCAGCTGAAGTGGGCGGAACCCCCCTCCTCCCGGGTGTAACCCTCTTTCCAGTGTTGGAACTGAACTGGATTCGGGGACCCCAGCTGGTGCCCGTGGTGGGGCTGATTGGCCAGCAGAGGCGACGTCTTGGTGCAGAGAGCAGGAAGCACAGCGGTTCTCCCATGGCCAACGTTTGATGTTGGAGGTAACGGGTCAGCCGTGAGAACAGGACATGGACCGTGCGCTTCCCTATGCCCTTCCCGGGACGTGAGAATGCGTCCCAGCCTCAGGGGAACTTGGATCTGAACCATCACTGGCGGCTGCAGAGGCTCAGAGGAGACCCCAGGCGTTCTTGTCCTTGGGCCACCACGTGCCTTGCCCGTGCAGGGGTGGTCTCCTCCGTGCCAGCTGGCCCCGGGCTTTCAGAGGGATTTGCTGCTGTGTGGTTGGCCGGCTTCTCCCAGACAGCGTTCTTGAAGAGAACCTGGAGAGCAGAGGTGAGCAAGGCCATGGAGAAATGCGTCGGTGCCGTGATCCCACACTGCCCGGCTCAGGTGTGAGAGCCGGAGAGGTGCGGAGGAGGGGCGTGTCAGTGGGAGCAGGGGTCCGCGCCCAGCCCGTGTCGGCCCGGGAATGCAGTCCATCAATGTGCCGTCCGACCGCTCTTCTCACAATTGCGCTGTTTGCTGAGTCGCCGGCTGCAGACGATGGACCCCATCCCCCCCCCCCCCCAGCAGGTCATTTTTGGCAGCAGCACGCTAGAGAGTGGCAGGCTGAACTTGACCTTGAGGTTGCCGAAAGCCTGAGACGGGTGGGGCCGGGGCTGTGCACAGAGCCTCACGCACCGGGCAGCCTGCCTGGCACAGGCACTGGGCGCAGTCCTGCCATCAGGGAGTCCGTCACTCTCGGGGCTGAATTGTAGCCCCTAATTCACACGCTGGAGCCTGGCCCAGGACCTCAGAGCACGGCTGCATTTGGAGATGGGGTCTAGGATGGGCGCTGAACCAGTGTGACCAGTGTCCTCCTATGAGGAGGGACCGTGTGAGGACACAGTGGGCAGATACCATCTGGGCCAGGGAGAGAGGCCTCCAGGGAGCCAGCCCCACTCCCACCTGATCGGGACCTCCCGCCTCCAGCACGCGGGACGTGTGTGCCACCCAGGCCAACTCAGCCAAGTGACCAGGCAGCAGGGGAAGGCAGAGTGGACGCCGTTCCCAGTGCTGGAGAGGCTGGGCCCTACACAGCTCTGGAAGTGTGGGCACACAGCTGTGGGTGCGACCCCAGAGCTTCACCTGGGACCTGGCACCAGCTCCTGCCAGCTTCCACACAAGCGAGCACAGAGCCAGGGTCTGGCTGTGCACATGTACATGTGTGTGTGTGCACATGTGGCTGCCCTGGCCCCGCCTCCCCACTTCAGCGTGGGGCTCTTGGCCCTGTCCTGCAGTCCCTAGAGCGGGCCCTGGCGTGGCTCTCTCTGGCCGTCGCCATAGTGTAGCGTGTTTTGAAAGGAGGAGATGCCCCTGGGACCCTAATTACTGCTCTGAGCCCTCAGCTTCTGTCCCAGGGGCCCCTGCTCTCCAGGGTGGTAGCACTGTGCAGGCAGTTTGTCACGGAGCTCCTGTGTGTCCACAGTAAGGCCGGCATGGCCCGTGAGCCACCGACAGTACAGCGGGACAGGGCGCATCTGTGCTCCGAGGCTGAGGCGCTGGCTGGGGATGGTGCCTTTATCTCCCCGACGGAGGCCCAGGGACCCCGCCGGCGGTCCCGGGAGGCTGCTACAGCTACGGGGCTGGCCATCCTCAGAGACCTTTTAAGTCGGAAAATCCAGGTGGGTGTATGGAATCTCGTGGGTGCGAAGTGTGGTGGGAGGAGTGGTCAGGTGAGCGTGGTCAGCCTGGGCGTAGGAGGTGTCCAGGGGTGGTCAGGTGGGCGTGGTCAGCCTGGGCGTAGGAATACAGAGCTAGGTGCCCAGGGGTGGTCAGGTGGGCGTGGTCAGCCTGGGCGTAGGAATACAGAGCTAGGTGCCTAGGGGTGGTCAGGTGGGCGTGGTCAGCCTGGGCGTAGGAGGTGCCCAGGGGTGGTCAGGTGGGCGTGGTCAGCCTGGGCGTAGGAATACAGAGCTAGGTGCCCAGGGGTGGTCAGGTGGGCGTGGTCAGCCTGGGCATAGGAGGTGCCCAGGGGTGGTCAGGTGGGCGTGGTCAGCCTGGGTGTAGGAATACAGAGCTCAGGTGCCCAGGGGTGGTCAGGTGGGCGTGGTCAGCCTGGGCATAGGAATACAGAGCTAGGTGCCCAGGGGTGGTCAGGTGGGCGTGGTCAGCCTGGGCGTAGGAATACAGAGCTAGGTGCCCAGGGGTGGTCAGGTGGGCGTGGTCAGCCTGGGCGTAGGAGGTGCCCAGGGGTGGTCAGGTGGGCGTGGTCAGCCTGGGCGTAGGAATGCAGAGCTGCAGGTGCCCAGGGCACGAGTTTGAGACTCGGAGGGTGGTGATCGCGTGGCATCTCAGGTGGCCGTTGGGGAAGACGGATCCTTGGAAGGTGCCAGGAGCTGGTTTGGGGAAGAGACTATTCAAACCACTTCCTGCCTCTGTGTTTGCGCTGCTAAGGGAGGTACATGGCCTGGCTGCCAGCCGAGGCCGGCCTGGGCAGCCCTGGTTTGTCATTTGGGTCAAGTGAGTAAAGGCAGCACCGAGGAGACAGGAGACCCCTGGTGCACGGTGTGGCCGATGAGTCGAGTGAGCCAGGGTGTGTGGTGTCCGGGGTCTGTGTGCATCCCCACACGCCAAGGCTCTTGGGACGGCTGTGGCTCCCCTGGCAGGCTCTTTGTGGATTGTGCGGTGCTGTTGTTAGAGCAACGAGAAACCAGGGCTTCTGCTGGTGTTCAGGGGTGTGTGTGTGTCTGTGTCTGTGTCTGTGTGTGTGTGTCTGTGTGTGTCTCTGTGTGTGTGTCTGTGTGTGTCTGTGTGTGTCTCTCTCTGTGTGTGTGTCTCTGTGTGTCTGTGTGTGTGTCTGTGTGTGTGTCTGTGTCTGTGTGTCTCTGTGTGTGTCTGTGTGTGTATGTCTGTGTGTCTCTGTGTGTGTCTGTGTGTGTGTGTCTGTGTGTGTGTCTGTGTGTGTGTGGCAGAGCAGCTGAAAGTCACAGTACACGTGGACGCAGCATCACGGCTCCTTCCTGGCTGGGGCCTTGTGGGAAGTGGTGAGGGCCTGTCCTGCGTGCGGCACCGGTGACCTTGAGGTCCCGCAACACCAGCAGTCACAGCTCACCTCCCTCATAAGGCAGCGATGCTGGGGGGTCCCCGCTGCAGTCCGGAGCCGGTCCTGACAGCTCGAGTCAGCTGCCGGGGGAGCTTGCCCGGCCCCAGGGCTGAGCCAGGGACAAGAAAAAAGGGCAGAAATGAAGCAGAGAGCGTGGGTGGGCAGCAGGGTGACATCTTGCTCTTGTCCCGTCTTGTCACCAGGGTAGTCTTTGGGGTGATGCGAGAGCTTCTTTGATAGCGGTCCTCAGCTCCGTGATAAACGTGGGAGGAGGAGTCCCCAGCCTTGCGGTCGGAGCCCTGTGCTGTCGTGTGTGGACCTGTTAGGTGTTAGTGTCGCACAGGCACAGAGAGCGCAGCCCGCCCTCTCCCGCCGTAGCCCAGTCATGAGAATTCCTGCCCACCTGGAACCTGCAGTTGTCAAGTGACTAAGCAGACACTAAGTGTCCGGACGCGTTGGCGCAGGCAGTGGAGCGCAGCGAGGACTCGCGCAAGAGGGGTGAAGGAAGGCGGCGCGTGAGCCGTGCAGGACACACGGGCAGCCTGACCTGGAGGCCGTCACGCCCACGTGCTGTGCTGGGAGCGCTGCACCCCTCCCCGCGCCACAGCACCCCTCCCCGCGTCACAGCACCCCTCCCCGCGTCTGTGGGCGGAAGAGGCGGGGACCCTGTCGCAGACCCAGTTGTTTTTTTTTGTTTTTGTTTTTTTTTTTTTTTTGACAGGCAGAGTGGACAGTGAGAGAGAGACAGAGAGAAAGGTCTTCCTTTTTGCTGTTGGTTCACCCTCTACTGGCCGCTGCGGCCGGTGCACCGCGCTGATCCGAAGCCAGGAGCCAGGTGCTTCTCCTGGTCTCCCATGTGGGTGCAGGGCCCAAGGACTTGGGCCATCCTCCACTGCACTCCCGGGCCACAGCAGAGAGCTGGACTGGAAGAGGGGCAACCGGGACAGAACCAGCACCCCAACTGGGACTAGAACCCAGTGTGCCGGCGCCGCAAGGCGGAGGATTAGCCTGTTAAGCCACGGCGCAGGCCCCCAGTTGGGTTTTAACACTGCTGTTTGCACTGGGTCACGCAGGTGTGATCTGCTGTGCTTGGAACCCACACTGGAGAAGGGTCTGCTCCATGCGCTCCCACTGAAGATAAAGGAGGTTTCTGCACAAAATCAGACGTCTCGAGCGAGCGTCGGCCAGCTGCATGGGATCAGGCTTTAGGAAGCCCCGTGTGGTGTCCGTGCAGACCCCTAATGAGGGACCCTGCTTGGTGTTCGCAGCGTTCAGCCCAGGCCTGGTCTCTGCAGGCTGCCAGGGCTGGGGTGCCAACAGGAGCGCTGCCAACAGGGCTGCCCTGGGCGGGACAGAGCTGCCAGCAGAGCCATTCTCTGGGGTTTCTGTCTCTGTGTGCACCTTCTGGAAGGAGGACCCCTGCCTGTCGGGTGCACCTGTCCCTGGCTTGCACGTGTGGGGTGCTGATGAGCAGATGGTTCCCCGGCACTGGGGTCCTCGTGGGCTGTGTAATGAGGGGCTGTGCGCGACCCACGTGAGGGCCAGCTTGTCTTTATTTTTGTGCATTCCTTTTTTTAATCCGGGAAGAAATTAAATACAGCAAAGTTCAGAGGATGGTTTGACATTCAAGGTGCTAAACTCAGACCCGACGCTCAAGTGCCCGCAGAGCCGGAGTAGCATTTGGTACATCTGCTCAGCCGGCGTTCCGATAAGGCTAAGTCCTTTCTGAGATCTGCTCGCCCACCTCCCCCTTCCCCCTCCCCTCCATAGGCAAATTCACTTGGTGAATTTGGTGAGCGAGCCTTCTTATCCACAGTGCAGGAACGTCAACCCGTTCATGGAAAATTAAAAGATGAGTCTATTATGGTGCAAAATTTTGAAATCTGTGCTTATCAGAGATGAAAAAAACTATATACAACAAATTTTTTTGCATCGGGGCCGGTGCTGTGTCATAGTTGATTAAGCCTCTGCCTGTGGAGCCGGCATCCCATATGGACGTCGGTTCCGTCCTTGGCTGCTGCTCTTCTGATCCAGCTCCCTGTTAATGGCCTGGAAAAGCAGTGGAAGATGGCCCAAGTCCTTGAGTCCCTGCACCCATGCCAGAGACATGGGAGAAGAAGCTCCTGGGTCCTGGCTTCAGCCTGGCCCAACTCTGGCAGTTGTGGCCATTTGGGGAGTGAACCAGCAGATGAAAGAAATTCTATCTGTCTCTCCCTCGCTCTGTCTGTAACTCTGCCTCTCAAATATAAATAAATCTTTAAACAAAAATTTTTTGCACCAAAATAAACTTATGTATTAATTTCATTTTCCACGAACTTTTCAAAGTATGTAAGCGATACACGCAGACGCAATGTGTGTGGAGAGCACGCGGGATGAGCTGCTGTGGCTGTAGGTTGCCGACGGAATTGTAGCGCACGTCTTGTTTTGTAACCACTGTTTCCCTACAGCTTCCCCCTCCGTACCCCTCTGATAGACACTCGTATTTCCTCCGAAACTGGCCGTGAAATGTTACTGTACATCCGTTAGAGGCCGAGGACTGGGGGTTTCCTGCATGCATGTGGAGGAGTGGAACTGGTCACAGGTGGACACACTCCAACCTACCGGGCCCTCTGTGCTTAGGTTTCTAACAGGGTGGGAGGCTTCTGAATGGCTTTAGACATCTTAAACACTTTGCCCATCTCTTGTGTGAAATATTTCAATTCCTATTTATTTCCCTCTTCCTGGGGAGGCTGGGCATTTGTTCACATATTCTGTTGGCTCTTTTGGTCTTCTTGTGTGTGAGCTGCCTGTTCATAGTCTGTGCTTATTTCTCTGTTGGGCTGTCCGCCTTTTTCTTAATGTCGCCCGCTGTTCTTTGTTAATTCTGGAGACCAGCCCCTTGCCATACCTGCTGCAAAGCTGGCCAGCTTTCACTTTGCCTCTGTGGGAATCTTTGTAGCTAGAAAGCTCCTAACTTTTCAAACCAATCAATGCTCCTGATCTATGTTTGTATCTTGTTTAGGAAGCACTTCCTGCTCGAGAATATAAAGACTGGCCACTTTTCTTCCAATATTAAATTGCACTAAATTTGATTTTGTCCATAGTGTGATTTATGAAACTAATTTTATTTTTCCTACACAAAGACAATTATCCTATATAGATCAATTGGTCAGCACATTTGGGTAGTCTGTCTTTGGTCTCTGCTATCTCTATGATATGTTTTTATTGGTTTTAGACATCCATTTAGGTGCTGTGAACCCCATAGTAACCAGTAAGACACACAATTATTAGGCTGAAAATTCTTTGTGAGATACGCACGACGAGAGCGTGTTCATTCCGAGTCGTAGTCTCCACAATCCTAGCCGGCGTTCAAATGGCTTCACGGGGTACGGCAGTGGGGGCCCCGAGTCCAGACTGCAGGGTGGGCGTCTCTGGTGGCTCAGAGACGCCTGTGTTAGGAGTAGAAACGCTCAGAAGGATTTCAGGGGGGATTGAGGGGACCCGCCCCCACCCACTGGAGCGTCAGGAGCAGAGCCTTGCCCTGCAGGGTCCCACTGATACCTGACACGCGCACCACGTTGAAGCGTGGCTGCCTAGAGGGAGCAGGGAGGACGTGGTGGTGTCCACGGGAGGCCGGGAGCACACGGAGCAGAGCCAGGCCTGCGACCCCTGGGGCGGGAGCAGTGTGGAGCTGGGGTGTCTTCACGCCGCGTGCCTCCACAGCGGACCCTCCTGGAGGGCAGAGGGACCACCCAGCACGGGAGAGTTCCGGGGGGTCTGCGGCGGCCGTGGGAGAGACAGGCAGGACTCACTCTGGGGGTCCCTTAACCCGGGCTTCCGACTCGGAGACCACGCGCAGGATCCCGGCTCTGCAGCTGTGGGTGCCGGAGTCAGACACGGAGCAGGGCCCTGGCCGTGAAGCCGGTCTGGTCCCTGAGCTCACAGTTTGCACACAGGGCCCGGCTCAGAGATGCCTCTGCCCAGGAAGGAAGTGGAAGCGCCTGGGGTCGTGCTTCCAACCGCGGGGTTGTGCTCCATCGTCCGTGCGGGGCCGCGGGGGTTTCCTGGTGGTCCTGTAACTGTCTGCCACGAGAGTTACAGCTGCTAAAAGTGTTACAGCTTTTAGCGACTTGCGGATTTAGAACTATTTAAATATGAACTCACACCGTGAAAAATATCAAGGAAAAGAGGAAATGCTAAAGTCGTCGGAGGCAGGCATCCAGACAAGCTCAGTCTGAGTGGCGCGCGGCAGGCACTTGGCTCGTCGTGTCTTACAAATACCTCACCCTTGTGCATTTTACTTCTGCTGCTGGCCTGTGTTTCCCTTCTCTGTCTCTTTAAAAAGAACTCGGGCTTGCTTCCACAGCCTCCATGAAGCCACCTCGCGAGCCTTTGTTGGAGGCCGCTCACACTTCCAGCCTGCAGGTTGTTCCCGCGAGCCCTCGTGCCAGCTCACCACGTCCCCCTCGGCCGTGACCACGCACCGGTCACAGGAGGCTCGGGTCGTCTGCTGAGAGCTCTGCCCACCCCGCCTGGCGCGGCTCAGGGGGAGAGGACACTGGCCCGCGGGTTTAGGCTCTGCCCACCCCGCCTGGCGCGGCTCAGGGGGAGAGGACACTGGCCCGCGGGTTTAGGCTCTGCCCACCCCGCCTGGCGCGGCTCAAGGGGAGAGGACCAGTGGCCCGCGGGTTTAGGCTCTGCCCACCCCGCCCGTCCACCTTGAGGCCTTGAGGCCCGGTCTTGCTACCCAGCCCACTCAGACTCACCTGCTGATCTTGGACAACACCCCACAGACACCCAGCATCCCACCGTCCCAGGCTTCTGGGCGTCCCTGATCTACTCAACGTGACACCTGAACTTGACCCCTCCCCCCCCAGAGGGCCCAGGGGACCGCGGTATGCGCGGTTCTCCCTGAGCAGGGCCTCCCAGGCGTCCCTTTCCCACTTGTGCTTCTCTGTATCTTTCGCTTCTCTCGCAATGAGGAATACAAGAAATGCTTTTCTTCATAATCTGAAAAGTACAGTTATTTCTCTTTATGACAAATGAACCGTAAGATCTGACATAAGGGACTGCGGTCTGGCTGAGCAGGGAGTGTTCCTTGTGGACGCGGCACTTGTCAGGGTCATGGCCGTCAGGGGATTCCCTCACCACATCCCAGGCGTCAGGTCTGGGAACCAGGCCCTGGGGAGAGTCGTGCTGACGTTGGAGCTCGGTGGAGAGGGCTGGGGGAGGCTCCTCTTGAGTGCTTGTGTCTTAGTGGCTTACAAGGGGCAGATTTAGTCCTTGTGTAAGAAGACTCACTCAGGTTTTTTATTGAAAGATTTATTTATTGGGGCCGGCACTGTGGCTCACAGGGTTAAAGCCCCTGCCTGCAGTGCCAGCATCCCATATGGGTGCTGGTTTGAGTCCTGACTGTTCCGTTTCCCATCCAGCTCCTTGCTAATGCACCTGGGAAAGCAGTACAAGATGGCCAAGTGCTTGGGCCCCTGCACCCACGTGGGAGACCTGGAGGAAGCTCCTGGCTCCTGGCTTCAGCCTGGCCCAGCCCCAGTCTTTGTGAACATTTGGGAAGTGAACCAGGAGATGGAAGACCTCTCTCTCTGTCTGTCTCTACCTCTCTCTGTAACTCTACCTTTCAAATAAATAACACAAACCTTTAAAAAAAATTGTGTTATTTACTTGAAGGGGATGGAGTGAGAGTGAGGCAGCAAGAGAAGGAGAGAGGGAGACAGGTTTTCTATCCACCAGCTCACTCCCCAAATGCCCACAAGAGCCAGGGCTGAGCGAGGCTGAAGCCAGGAGCCTGGGACTCCTTCCGGGTCTTCCACGTGGCGGCAAGGACCCAAGCACTGGGCCATCTTCCGCTGCTTTTCCTGGTAAATTAGCAGGGAGCTGGGTCAGAAGCAGAGCAGTCGGGACTCGAACTGGCATCGCTGTAGGCCCGGCTTAGCTCGCTTGGCCACAGTGCTGGCCCCTCATCCTGATTCTGAGTTAGACTGGGAGAGGAGGTTCCGACTTCTTCCTGACACCCTGGAGACAAAGCTTCTCTCTGATTCGCAGGCCTCTCCTGTCCACTGGATGCCCACCACTGACCGATAGGGAGGTCACTTCCTAGCTGCCTGGCCGCCCGTGCCTGTCCACACCAGCGGCTGCACAGTTGTTACCGCGCACTGCCCCTGGGGGAGGGTCTGCCCGAGCAGGGGTTGTCAGGCAGAGGGGCTGACAGCCTTGTGGGTGTGTGTGCTTCTCAATATCACAGTGCAGTTCCTGCCTTCGTGGGCTAAGCACAGAATAACCGCTGTTGGCAACCGACAAGAATGGCCTGGGCTTTGTGTATCTTAATCAGGACCTCAGAGAGACACGAAATCCAGCGCCTGTTTTGTGAGCGTCTCTCTTTTTGCCAGGGTTTAGAAACTGGGCCCTGCGAGCATCCGAGCCTCTCCCTCCCGCCGCCTCTCCTTACCTCCGTCTCCCGCCCTCACCCGTCCACCCCAGCCCCGGGCCCGTCTTCGCTGCAGCAGGCAGGTTTTTAGGGATTTTCCGGTTTCGTCCGGCCTGCTAGGAGAAAGCGTTCACTTCCCCTTGCCACGGTGGCTCTGTCGGCCAGAACGGGGTTCGTGGACTCTACAACGGGAGGAAAGGCCCTGCCCCCACTGGGATCCTCATCAGGAGCTGGCTGTGTGCTCTGTGCTCCCTTGGAGCCACTCTGGGGGGAGAGGGGCTGGGCTGGACCAGAATGCACTGCAGGCTTCGGGGGGGGGGGGGGTCTTCTGAGTTGCTGCAAGCTTCCCCACGGCGGCAGTCTTGCTGTGTTGTTCCCCGAAGCGAGAGGAACAGGAAGGAAAGCGCGGGAGAAACCCAAGAGCCCCAGACCCCGGTCTGATCACAGCATCGCAATGCAGGGGATGTGAAAATCTCCCGGGAACGGGCTGCCGGGCACAGAAGGCAGCCGCGCGATTCTTACCGAGACCCCCGCTCTGAGCAACATCCGGAAAGAGCCAGCGCCGTCCCCGTCGCTGGCCCTCAGGAGGGGCATCCTTGGCGAGGGGGCTGCTCCTTGTGTATCCAGTCTCCTGCTGCGGGCAGCCCGGAGCTGGCTTGTTAGGTGTGTGCTGCTTGTCTTTGCGCTGGGCGCCCAGTGTGTCCCTCTGTGCGCCCAGTGTGTCCCTCTGTGTGCCCAGTGTGTTTCCCTGTGCGCAAAGTGTGTCCCTCTGTGCGCCCAGTGTGTCCCTCTGTGCGCCCAGTGTGTTTCCCTGTGCGCCCAGTGTGTCCCTCTGTGCGCCCAGTGTGTCCCTCTGTGCGCCCAGTGTGTTTCCCTGTGCGCCCAGTGTGTCCCTCTGTGCGCCCAGTGTGTTTCCCTGAGCGCCCAGTGTGTCCCTCTGTGCGCCCAGTGTGTCCCTCTGTGCGCCCAGTGTGTTTCCCTGTGCGCCCAGTGTGTCCCTCTGTGCGCCCAGTGTGTTTCCCTGTGCGCCCAGTGTGTCCCTCTGTGCGCCCAGTGTGTTTCCCTGTGCGCCCAGTGTGTCCCTCTGTGCGCCCAGTGTGTCCCTCTGTGCGCCCAGTGTGTTTCCCTGTGCGCCCAGTGTGTCCCTCTGTGCGCCCAGTGTGTCCCTCTGTGCGCCCAGTGTGTTTCCCTGTGCGCCCAGTGTGTCCCTCTGTGCGCCCAGTGTGTCCCTCTGTGCGCCCAGTGTGTTTCCCTGTGCGCCCAGTGTGTCCCTCTGTGCGCCCAGTGTGTCCCTCTGTGCGCCCAGTGTGTCTCCCTGTGCGCCCAGTGTGTCCCTCTGTGCGCCCAGTGTGTCCCTCTGTGCGCCCAGTGTGTTTCCCTGTGCGCCCAGTGTGTTTCCCTGTGCGCCCAGTGTGTCCCTCTGTGTGCCCAGTGTGTTTCCCTGTGCACGCAGTGTGTTTCCCTGTGCGCCCAGTGTGTCCCTCTGTGCGCCCAGTGTGTTTCCCTGTGCGCCCAGTGTGTCCCTCTGTGCGCCCAGTGTGTTTCCCTGTGCGCCCAGTGTGTCCCTCTGTGCGCCCAGTGTGTTTCCCTGTGCGCCCAGTGTGTCCCTCTGTGCGCCCAGTGTGTCCCTCTGTGCGCCCAGTGTGTTTCCCTGTGCGCCCAGTGTGTCCCTCTGTGCGCCCAGTGTGTTTCCCTGTGCGCCCAGTGTGTCCCTCTGTGCGCCCAGTGTGTCCCTCTGTGCGCCCAGTGTGTTTCCCTGTGCTCCCAGTGTGTCCCTCTGCAGCGTGTGCTCGTGCGGCAGGGGACAAGGGGGGATCTTCTCTGCTTTTCTGGTGCTGTCAGGGGCTCCCCAGCACGGACACGCAGCCGCCAAGCCAGGGGCTCAGTGGGTGCTGCCTGCCAAGGTTCGCAGTGCTACGTACGACGTCCCCAAGTTCTCTCAAGGCCAAAGGAAATTGATCTGAGCTCGTCTTTCCGTGGGTCTTGTGACCCAGCACTAGGGTCTAAAGTCAGAGGTGGCACAGGGACAGGGACACAGACCCCCGCTGTCTGCGCCAGGCGGCACTGATGGCTCCCACGGGGGTGGGACCTCCCGCCTGCGCCGTATCTCGCCCCTCTCGGCGTGGAAAGGCCGTTGAATGTTTCATGAGACAAACCCATGAAATATTTAAATGCCCCTGAAGGAGAAATTGCTTAGTCAGTAAGACATGGCCTTGCTTAGCGCCTGGGCTGGCTTTCACAGGGAGTAGCGGGCGGCGTCCCAGGAAGGCGGCCGTGCCACGGCGTGCTCTCGCCACGCAGCCAGGCCCCGAGCACCGGGCTTCACGTTCGTTGTCACTTCACCTTCCCGAGGAGCGATGGCTGTGCGCGGTCACTGGCACGAGAGGAGCCGGCTGCCGGAAGCTCCTGATGACCGGGTCAGCCGCTGCTGGCCGGTGCGGGGCCGTCGTGTGCTGCTGGCCCGTGAGGTGCTGACGGACGGGCCGTGCTGGCGTTTGCTCCCCAGGGAGGAGTGGCAGGCAGGACCGTGTGCCTCCCCTTGGCGTTGCTGGCCCTTGGGGAGAAACGCCTGGGCCTGCTCTCACGCATCTCAGAGGCTCACCCACCTGCTCAGAGGCAGAAGGCACCAGTGGGCCGGGGCCCCCGCTCTGCCACGCGGCGTCACCGTGGACTGGGAAGAGCTGATGTCTAAGGCTTGACTTTCCGAGCTCTGCCCCACCCCCCACTGCCTCCCCGTGGTTGGTGGCTGTCCCTGGCTTTCCGCTCTCCCTTCAAGGCCCTCCCTGGGTTCTCAGTGACCTCATCTCCTGCGTCCACGGGCGACCTCAGCGGTGCCTGCCCACCTTGCTGCCCCCTGTAGCCTCAGAGGCGGAGCAGCCGCTCCCAGCCCGCTCCCGGAGGCTGGCCTGCCCCGCCCCCTGCAGGTTCCTTGGACGTCTTGCCTGTCCACTGCTGTCCCCGTCCTGTTGTCGCGCTGTGCTGGGCCTGTGAACTTGTGTCCTCTGCACAGAGATGCTGACCTTGGCCTTGGCGGCTCCCTCTGCTCCTGGGGTGGGGCCCTGGAAGCATGGTCCCAGAACCCGCTGAGCTGTAACCCGGGCCTTGGCCAGGCCACAGGAACTGTGCCATGGGAGGTGCTGGTGACCTGTGTGCAAACCCAGAAGCACACTTTTACCCTCGTTGCTCCCCAGAAAGATTGGCCCTGGTCGCATAAATGCAGGCTGCCCAAGGGTCAGGAGAGGGAAGGAGCCCAGCACAGGACGGGGGAGAGGGTCCCTGTGAGGGCCACGCCCGGAGCCACCGGGAGGCCCCCCGCTCCCTCGGCGGCAGTGCAGAGAGCTTCCTCACTGACCCGGCCAAGGGCCAGGGTGGCCGAGCCCTCAGGCCGCTGTTCCTGCATGGCCGATCACCCCCCCGCCCCGGGGTGTGGGCATGAGGCTCTGAAGGCTCATGGTGGTGTGCGGTGGCTTGGCCAGCCCTGGGGCCACAGCGGCCTCTGTCCGTAGCAGAGCGCCTCGCCCTTCCCTCGGGGGCTCGAGCCTCAGAAAACAGATGCAAAGCTGGGGTGTGCTGTGAGTGTCGCCCTCACACACCACACGCGTCACCCAGGACCCCTCCTGCCCTCCCCTGGGCCAGGCTCAGCCTCGCCCGCATCCAGAGCTCACCCCCCGGTGACTCGGGGGAGGCCCCAACCTCCCTTGTGCTGCCCCCTCTGCACGCGGCCCTCTCTTCCCCTGACACTGTGCACTGAGCTCCCCGGACAGCGCCGCTCCCACCGTTGAATATCCCACAGCCTGGCCTCGTCCTGGGAACGGCTGTCAGATGGGATTGGGAGTGGTCTGCTCCAACCCTGTCAGCTCTGGGCACTGGGGCCTTGTCCACCGTGCTGGACTTTCTGAGCTCCACCATAGTCGCCTCCCACCAGGTGGGCAGGTGGAAGTCAGCAGTGACCCAGCTCCCCCACCCCACGTGACCCAGCTCCCCCACCCCACGTGACCCAGCTCCCCCACCCCACGTGACCCAGCTCCCCCCACCCCATGTGACCCAGCTCCCCCCACCCCACGTGACCCAGCTCCCCCTACCCCACGTGACCCAGCTCCCCTCACCCCACGTGACCCAGCTCCCCCACCCCACGTGACCCAGCTCCCCCTGACCCCACGTGACCCAGCTCCCCCCACCCAACGTGACCCAGCTCCCCCACCCCACATGACCCAGCTCCCCCCACCCCACATGACCCAGCTCCCCCCACCCCACATGACCCAGCTCCCCCACCCCACGTGACCCAGCTCCCCTCACCTGTGTGACCCAGCTCTCCTCACCCTGTTGTGTGCTGCTTTGTCGTGGCCGTTGGATGTTTGTGAGAGTGACTTTCTCCCAATGGAAAGAAACTTCTTTGAATTTTTTTTTCTTACGATTCATTTATTTTATTTGAAAGGTAAAGTTATAGACAGGGAAGGAGTGACAGACAGAGAGAAGTCCCACTGGTTCACTCCCAAGTGGCTGCAATGGCCAGGACTGGACCTACCCGAAGCCAGGAGCCTGGAACTCCACCCAGATCCACCACGTGGCTGCAGGGGCCCAAGCACTCGGGCCATCTTCCACTGCTTTCCCAGGTGCACTAGCAGGGGGCTGGATCGGAAGTGGAGCAGCCGGGACTCCAGTTGGCGCCCTCATGGGATGCCAGTGGCACGGCAGCATCTGCCCGCTATGCCACAACACTGGCCCTGAGGTCTTTGTTTTAACTTGGTTGTTTGGGAGCAGCTGTAAACCAGGGCCGATCTGAACAGGTACCAGGTTCTGCACCTCTTTGATATGCTGATGTCTTGGCATATTTCCACAAAGGCCTTATCTTAGTTTCTCTTAAAAAGGAAAATAATAATAATAATCATGGAAGGAATGGAATCTTGGAGAAGGAGCCTCTGTTACAATTTCTCCCCTGTCCCATTCCCTCCCCATCTCCCTGCAGCCACTGCCAACGGGGGCCTGGTGTGAGGTCTTGCAGCCCACATCTGCCGTTGGCTAGGAATCCTTGTGACGTGACGGTGGGGGTGTAGCTCTGTGGTTTAGAACGTGTGCGAACGAGACGGCGGCGTGGGCTCCTGCGTGAGTTGCAGTTTCTGTAGCCCGTTGCGGTGTCGCGGCCATCCTGTCCCCTCTGATGGCTGCACGATGCAGCAGGATCCCCTGGTGAGGGTTCGGGGTCTCCCCCTCCCTCCCCCCAGAGTGAACCGGAAGGGGGGGTCTCTGGGCCACAGGACCCGCCCACTCTTGGCATCACTGGGGCTGTCGAGGTTCTCGGAGGAATGGTCTCAGGCCAGAACCCGTCCTCTAGTGCTTGGTCCCAGAGAGACAAGACAGACGGGGTTCCTTGGAGCTCACAGCTTTAGCATGGTGAGGGCTTGGAGCCGCTCGCCATCCACCCTGCCCACTGGGAAATGCCCGCCTTAGCCACTGACATGACTGTGTCCGAGAACACTGTGCAAACCCTGGCGGACGCCTGGCCCATGCAGACCCGCCCCTTCTCTCCCCAGCGGGAACTGTCCGGTGTGCGAGGACAGGGAAGGAGCCCATGTGGCCATGATCCCGCTCTCCAGGCTGCCGGAAAATCCACACCGCACGACTCCTTTCTGCTCCCTCTGGTCTGACCGCGCATGTGCAGCTGTGAGCTGCAGGGGGGTCAGTGCAGAGTGTGGTCTCACCGTGCATGTGCTGTTGTGAGCTGCAGGGGGGTCAGTGCAGAGTGTGGTCTCACCGTGCATGTGCTGTTGTGAGCTGCAGGGGGGTCAGTGCAGAGTGTGGTCTCACCGTGCATGTGCTGTTGTGAGCTGCAGGGGCGGTCCAGTGCAGAGTGTGGTCTGACCGTGCGTCTCTAGTTGTGAGCTGAAGGGGGCGGTCAGTGCAGAGGGGTTCTTTGGTCCCCTGCAGGAGCATGTCCACCCTTCCCGGTCACTAGAGAAGTGTGTCTGTGGACCACAGGAGAGGGACCCTGGGCTCGCAGAGTGAGTGACGTGCAGATGTGCGTTTCTAGCCCCAGCCACCTCCCTGCACAGGAATTTCTGAGGTCGGCCACTCCTGAGACTCCCTGGGGAATCCCCGCATGCAGATTCGGGGCAGTGAGTGAGATGCCCCCGGGGGCCGAGCCCAGGGACTCTGATGGGTGAGCGGGTCTGGGGACTTTGCTTCTCACCACCCTGGCACCCCTGCCTGCTCCCCAGCCCTGAGACTCAGCTCCTCAAATCCGAGCTCCCGTTTCTGGGTCCACAGGCTGTGGCTTCTCCCAGGGCTCTGCCCAGTCATGATTCCTGACTCTAACATCCTGGCCTATCCTCAGGCCCGGTACCCTGGTACTGTCTTGGGCACAGCACTGTCCCTGGGTCCTGGCAAACCTCTGATGCTTCAGCACGCTACATTGTATATTCCGTGACCAGTGTGTGTGTGTGTGTGTATGTGCAGCCAGTTTGCGATGCAGATGACAATGTGTAACAGCGAGGTGCAGGGTTCACTTCGACTTCTTCCAGACTGCAACAGAGCCTGCACAGCCTGGGGTGGGTGCATCAGGTGCGCTCTGTTCTTAACTGCCGGCTCTTTTGTGGCTTCCTGAACAAAAAAGCATGGAGGAAGGCCCTTGGGCAACCCCTGACCCCCGCCGAGGTTAAGGGGGGTTGTCGGATTCGGGGTCCCAGCGAACATCAACGACAGAGGACGCCATCAGAAGTGTTGTCATGAAAATCACGCGGATTCTGGTCAGCGGAGGAGCACTCATGCACCTTTAGGCGCCTTCGTTTGCTGAGCCCGAGTGGAAGGTTGTCCTGCGCCACCCGGGAGCCCCCGCCGCCCGATGCTGGGCGGATTCTTGCTTTGGTTGCACAGCAAATGTTTTTTTTTTTGCAAGTAAGTCTTCGTAGCAAGGATGGCGTCCGCATGACCGACTCCGCGGAGGTTTGATGTCCGTGGGAGTCCCTGCTCCGGAGAGCGTGGGGGTGACCCCTGTGGGCTGGGCGCCCCGAGGCCACAGCTGAGGCTCACCTCAAAGGCCCAGTAAGAGGAGCCTGCTTCTCACGCAGCTCAGCAATGATCCACTCCCAGGAAAGGAATAAGGGCGACAGGAGCAGCAGCTTTTACCGTGGTCACGCGGGGAGCGAAGATGCCGGTGCTGCTTTCTGGAGACGCCTCGAGCTGTCTTAGAGTGGAGCCACACTGTCTCGTGAGAGCGGCAGCGGGGGTGTGCAGATGGTTCCGTGGCTGTACCTGCCCGCGTGGTGACTGTGGCCGTGCGTGTCCATTTGTCTGTCCTCACTGAGCTCCTTAAGAAGTTGTTCTCTGGAATTTCACAACTGATGCTTGGGAGCTGGGGAGTGCATGGGCGAGCGAGGGTGATGCGGGGATAACACCTAGTGGCGGGAGAGCACCCCAAAGCTGCAGACCCGGTGGGAGGCTCCGTGTGGATCCAGCGGGGTGGGAGGAGTTGGAAGGCTTCGCTCTGTTCCACCCTCAGGTGCTGGTAGGGACCACGGTTACGGTTGTTCTGCGTGGGGCCAGAGGCCCGAGCTGGGGAGAGCTGTGGGGTGGCGAGGGGCAGGGGAGGGGAGGAGGGGCTGAGCAGCCCAGATCCAGGTCTCAGCTCGCCGGTGAGGGCCGTGGAGCGGCCAGCGTTGCCTCGGGAGACGCCGGGGTGTCGGCACGCTGTGCAGAGGAAAGGCCCTCCTGGAGGGGCTCTGTGTCTGAACCACGTCTGGGTGACCCCAAGTCCCTGCTCACCGTGAGTGCCTACGACAATGCGCTGGGCAGAAACAGAAGTCGTTACCCTCCCTCAGAACAGCGAGCATTTCGTCCAGCACGCCCTCGGCGTCCGTGGCCAACGTAAAGCGGGAGTGTGCAAAGAGCTTTCTTTGCACCCAGCTCGTCGCCTTCCTAATGGGCGTCTGCACATCACTGCTCCTTAGGATGTTGGATTCGTAACTCGCTTAGTTGTTTGTTTGTATCCATAGCATTCGGTGTGTTTTTTCCTGCCACGGGTTTGATTTGAGGGGTTGATCTTGTCTGTAATTTATTTTCTTTAAAACAGGGGTGAAATTCACCTACGAGAACATTTACCACCTGAACTGTCGGAAGTGCACAGCTCAGTGGTGTTAAGTTCATTCACGCTGCTGCGCTACCCGCGTCGAGCTCCCTTCATCTGGCAAAGCAAACTCTGTCCCCAGGCAGCAGCAACCCCCCCCACACCCGGCCCCTGCTCTCCTGCGGGAGGACCCCTCGGAGGCAGAGTCCTGCAGTGTTTGTCTCCTGGGCCCTGGATTCTTTCTCCAGGGGAACGTCCCCCAGGCACAGCCACACTGTGACAGCATCAGCAGTTCCAGTGTCTCCACCTGCTCCCCACAGCTGCCGCCCGTCACCTCCCCACAGTGACCGGGGTTCCCGTGTCCACCTGCTCCCCACAGCCGCCGCCCGTCACCTCCCCACAGTGACCGGGGTTCCCGTGTCCACCTGCTCCCCACAGCTGCCGCCCGTCACCTCCCCACAGTGGCCGGGGTTCCCGTGTCCACCTGCTCCCCACAGCTGCCGCCCGTCACCTCCCCACAGTGGCAGGGTTCCCGTGTCCACCTGCTCCCCACAGCCGCCACCCGTCACCTCCCCACAGTGACAGGGTTCCCGTGTCCACCTGCTCTGCACAGCCGCCACCCGTCACCTCCCCACAGTGACAGGGTTCCCATGTCCACCTGCTCCCCACAGCTGCCGCCCGTCACCTCCCCACAGTGACCAGGGTTCCTGTGTCCACCTGCTCCCCACAGCTGCCGCCCGTCACCTCCCCACAGTGACCGGGGTTCCCGTGTCCACCTGCTCCCCACAGCTGCCGCCCATCACCTCCCCACAGTGACCAGGGTTCCTGTGTCCACCTGCTCCCCACAGCTGCCGCCCGTCACCTCCCCACAGTGACCAGGGTTCCTGTGTCCACCTGCTCCCCACAGCTGCCGCCCGTCACCTCCCCACAGTGACCGGGGTTCCCGTGTCCACCTGCTCCCCACAGCTGCCGCCCGTCACCTCCCCACAGTGACCGGGGTTCCCGTGTCCACCTGCTCCCCACAGCCGCCGCCCATCACCTCCCCACAGTGACCAGGGTTCCCGTGTCCACCTGCTCCCCACAGCTGCCACCCGTCACCTCCCCACAGTGACCGGGTTCCGGTGTCCACCTGCTCCCCACAGCTGCCGCCCGTCACCTCCCCACAGTGACCGGGTTCCCGTGTCCACCTGCTCCCCACAGCCGCCGCCCGTCACCTCCCCACAGTGACCGGGGTTCTGGTGTCCACCTGCTCCCCACAGCTGCCACCCGTCACCTCCCCACAGTGACCGGGGTTCCCATGTCCACCTGCTCCCCACAGCTGCCGCCCGTCACCTCCCCACAGTGACCGGGGTTCCCATGTCCACCTGCTCCCCACAGCTGCCGCCTGTCACCTCCCCACAGTGACCAGGGTTCCCGTGTCCACCTGCTCCCCACAGCTGCCGCCCGTCACCTCCCCACAGTGACCGGGGTTCCCGTGTCCACCTGCTCCCCACAGCTGCCGCCCGTCACCTCCCCACAGTGACCGGGGTTCCCGTGTCCACCTGCTCCCCACAGCTGCCGCCCGTCACCTCCCCACAGTGGCCGGGTTCCCGTGTCCACCTGCTCCCCACAGCTGCCGCCCGTCACCTCCCCACAGTGGCCGGGTTCCCGTGTCCACCTGCTCACCAGCGCTGACTGTGGTTTCTAGTAGTTGCTGTCTTAGTGGTGTGGCTCAATCACCTTTCGGTCTTATTTAACGTATCAGGAGAGATACTGATCTCAGAGAGCAAACACCACCCGATTCGCGTTCTGTTACGTGCGCTGCCGAGCCGGCCTCAGGAACGCCCGCAGCTGTGTGGCAGCAAGTCCCAGCTGGGGGAAGGCGCGGGTTATAGGGTTATTCCTGCGGGGGACCTCGGACCTCAGGGCAGACACTGGGGCTCGAGGTCAAGGTAGCTCCTGGGACACCTGCGTCCCCAGCACAGGGCCTGCGGTCAAGCTCGAGTTCCACTCCCAGTTCCACCCTGGGCAGCGGATGATGACGGACGTCTCTGGGTCCTTGCCACCAAAGTGGGAGAGCCAGACTGAGGCCCTGACCTGACCCAGCCCCAGCTGCACTGGGAGTCTGGGGAATGAACGAGCAGGTGTGCGCTCGCTCGCTCGCTCGCTCTCCCTCTCGCTCGCTCTCTCGCTCTCCCTCTCACTCTCCCTCTCGCTCTTGCTCGCTCTCTCTCCTTTTAGAACAAAGCAAAATTTCCAAAGCCATCACTTTCAAGTAAAGAGTTTTTTCTACTAAAAACGGTATTCTTTTTTTGTGAATGTCCGTGTGCATCCTGATCCTGGAGGGAGCAGTGCCTCTCTCTGATGTTAGCTAATCCGGTCAGGACTGGTCAGAACTGGCCACCATCTTGCAGCCTGGCGTGGGCCTGAGCTGGCACAGGGGCCCCTCTGACACCAGAGTGGGGCCGTGGCCGTGCAGGTGACAGAGGCGCCCCTGGGCAAGAGTCGGCGTGGGGGCTTCTGCTCAGCCCGAGCAGAACCTGATGCTTGGTTCACTCAACAAACCAAGCTGTCCTGACCCCTTCCGGGCACCTGAGGAGGGTGAACTCCGGGCTCGGGGCTCTGGAGGGAGGTGGGCGCCCGTGCTAGGATGGGGACCTGGAGGGAGCGTGCAGGCGCCCCGCAGGTAGACGTGGTGAGGTTTCACGATGACTAAATGTGATGGCTCGAAGGTGGAAGAAGTGGGACTTCCACTCGGGGCGGGGCTGTGACGTCACTAGGACAGGACTTGTGTTTGCGGGGAGGTGGTGGATCCGGCCCCAGCTGTGCTCCTCGGGGTTCCCGGTGCCCACACGCCTGTGTTCGGGTCGGGGGACTTTAAGACGTGGTGCTGAGGACACGGTGTGAGGTCACTGGGGGCGTGCAGGGCCCCAGGAAGGGATTAACTCGGTGTCACCAGCCAGTGAGTTCCTGAGGGTGGGTGGGCACAGGGAGGGCACCCCCCGCACACAGGTGCCCCCCTCTGCGCGCAGCGGCTTGCTCTCTGCTTCCTGGCCTCAGCAGGTCGGCAGCGCCTGGGAGCCGAGTCAGCCTCTGTGAGTTACCCAGCCCGGCTGATCTGTTCTAGCAAAGCACAATGGACTGAGACCGCGCCTGCCTCCTCGGGCTCCGCGGGGCCCTCGGGAACACAGATTCCGGAACACAGGCCTTAAGCTGGGCTGCAGGGGCTGCTGTCCCTGGGTGAGCTGCTGGGGGCGGGCAGGGCCCTGAGGAGCTTGAAGGGAGCTCACGGTGCGCTGCAGCGAGGGCCGGCAACCGAAGCTCACAGGGACCTGCTGAGAAGAGACCCCTCCCTGGGTTGATGGCAGGGAGGCCACGGAGACCTTGGGGGCCCTCAGGAGAGGTGGGGTTCTAGTGAGACCGTGTTGAGGTGAGGAGTGGGTGGGCAGGAAAATAAACATGGGCCCAGAAAAGCCAGCAGTGGGGAGAAGTGGGAGGATCCTGGCAGGGCAAGGTTGGAGTGGACCCCAGCCCGGTGGGGTGGGGGGGCACGAGATAACTAGGAACAGGCCGTGGTGAGGGGTGGGGGTGTCCTCGGTGTCCCTGGGTCTCCGCATCTGCTGGGAGTGGGCGGGGACCGCGGATCAGAGGGCTTCGCTCTGGGCGGCTCTCAGCGTCCTGGAAAGCGGGGGAGACAAGGCTCCTGGCGAGGCACTCGGGTGCTTAGGACCTGCGCCCCAAGGAGGCGGGATTCAGGGCTGTTCCCCACGTCTCCTCCTCCACCTGGGTAGGGTACCCAGCACCCCTGCCCCCAGGAGAGCGGGTCCCGTGTTCCTGCAGCCGAGCAGATGCACCGGGCAGGCCTGGCTTCTCTGCATCCTCACCGCTCGCTGCCTGCGGCTCTGCACCCCGTCCTCCACGTCCCCCCCCGGCCCCCACTGAGCCTTCCCCTCCACGTCCCCCCCATCCCCCACTGAGCCCTTCCCCTCCGCGTCCCCCCCGGCCCCCACTGAGCCTTCCCCTCCCCGTCACTCCCCTTTCTGGTTTTGCACCACCACGCACTGCAAGAGCGGGCCTGTGGGAGTCTGAGCTGGATGCGTGAAAGCTGGGCAAACCTCTCTCCATAAATAGACATCGACGTGAAAGCAAGTCTGACTTCTGCGCACGGGCCCAGAACAGTGCAGAGGGAGATGCCCAGTGCGGGAGCCCAGTGCTGCCCGGTCAGTGCCCGACAGGAAGCAGCCTCAAGGCAGTGTCTACACACATCACACACATGTACACAGGCATGCATGTCTGCCCCATGTGCCGTGTTACTGGCACGTGTGTGCGCACAGCTACACCCCTGCTTCTCACAGCCTCACAGCAGTGTCTACACACATCACACACGTGTCCATGTGCATGCATGTCTGCCCCATGTGCCATGTGCATTTCTTAGAGAAGCAGGCGCACTTTGCTTTGAAAGCCAATTTGGGAACTGGTCTGATGCCGCCGGCCCGGCTGTGGGCTCTGAGTGAACCACGCCGGCCCGAGCCCCCTCTCCTCCTCCGCATCGTTCAGTCTCTCGGTGCTCACGCCTCCTGGCTTCTCTGCCTGATGCCGCGTCTTGGCCCGATGTGGCTGTTTCTGTTCTGTTGGCTCGGGCCATTCAGGGCTTGTGGGCACGAGAAATGGCCATGACACCCGGAACCATCGGAGTCCGCTCCATCGCCCCTGCAGACTCGGCCACACCCGCGGGAGGCCCTCCCTTCCTCGCCGCCTGTCCTTCTTCCAGTATCTAGCTTCCTCCGGATCCCGGTCTCCAGTGGGGAAGCTGCCTGTGGCTGCTGGGAGCGGGGACAGCCGCTCCTGCCACCCAGGCACGGTTCCTTTGATTCCTCCCTGTGTCCGTACAAGCAACACAAACGCCACCGCTTGTAAAATATCGTGGTAACATTAACCTGACCGCGGGAGGCAGAGCGCAAAGCAGAGGCGAGGCCGCTCCCGGGTCCAGGACGAGCTGGCAGCCTCCTGGGATCCTCCCGCTTCTCCCACTGCTGGCTTTTCTGGGCCCATGTTTATTTTCCTGCCCACCCACTCCTCACCTCAACACGGTCTCACTGGAACCCCACCTCTCCTGAGGGCCCCCAAGGTCTCCGTGGCCTCCCTGCCATCAACCCAGGGAGGGGTCTCTTCTCAGCAGGTCCCTGTGAGCTTCGGTTGCCGGCCCTCGCCGCAGCGCACCGCGAGCTCCCTTCAAGCTCCTCCAGGTCCTGCCCGCCCCCAGCAGCTCACACAGGGACAGGAGCCCCTGTCGAGGCTGCTTCCTGTGGGGTGTAGCTGTGCGCACACACATGTCAGTAACATGGCACACGGGGCAGACACGCATGCCTGTGTACACGTGTGTGATGTGTGTAGACACTGCTGTGAGGCTGTGACAAGCAGGGGTGTAGCTGTGCACACACACGCACACCAGTAACACGGCACACGGGGCAGACACGCATGCCTGTGTACACGTGTGTGATGTATGTAGACACTGCTGTGAGGCTGTGACGAAGCAGGGGTGTAGCTGTGCACACACACGCACACCAGTAACACGGCACACGGGGCAGACACGCATGCCTGTGTACACGTGTGTGATGTGTGTAGACACTGCTGTGAGGCTGTGACAAGCAGGGGTGTAGCTGTGCACACACACGCACACCAGTAACATGGCACACGGGGCAGACACGCATGCCTGTGTACACGTGTGTGATGTATGTAGACACTGCTGTGAGGCTGTGACGAAGCAGGGGTGTAGCTGTGCACACACACGCACACCAGTAACACGGCACACGGGGCAGACACGCATGCCTGTGTACACGTGTGTGATGTGTGTAGACACTGCTGTGAGGCTGTGACGAAGCAGAAGCAAAGGCCTGCATATCTGCACACAGACACACACGCCACTGACACCGTGCATGGGACAGACGCGTCTGCAGGTGGACACGTGTGTTGTGCATATAGACACTGCTGTGAGGCTATGACGAAGCGGAGGTAAAGGCATGCATCTCTACGCACACACATGCCCACGCCATTGACACAGTGCATGGGACAGACACGTCTGCACGTGGACATGTGTGTGATGGGTGTAGAACTGCTGTGAGGCTATGATAAACCAGAGGTACAAGCATGCATATCTATGCACACGCCATTGACCCAGTGCATGGACAGACACGTCTGCATGTGGACATGTGTGTTGTTCATGGAGCAAGCAAGAAATGTGTATGCCGAAAACCGTATCTGCTTTTCCAGTATCTGTGGAATGCATTCCTGAACCTGCTATAAATTATGGCTCAGAGGAGCCCAGCCATTCCTCGGCAGAGCAGTTCAGCTCTTACACGTGGGCACACGTGTGATGTGTGTGTCCATGTCGGCTCTTACACGTGGGCACACGTGTGATGTGTGTGTACATGTCTGGCTCTTACACGTGGGCACACGTGAGATGTGTGTGTCCATGTCCGGCTCTTACACGTGGGCACACGTGTGATGTGTGTGTCCATGTCTGTGCTGCTGGCTTGGAGCAGGGCCGGGCTTTAGGACGGACGAGGACCCGTCAGGAGCCTCTGCGCCCCGTACCACTTCCTAAAGTGCACGTTGCTCTCTGCTTCCGACGTACTCTGCTTATATTTTTGTGTTCTGATTGTATTTATTCAGATAATGTGTTTGTTCTGGTGATATCTTTTTAAAAGTAAAGATTGATTTATTCATTTGAAAGGTGGTATTAGAGAGAGAAGAGGGTGAGACAGAGAGAGAGAGAGAGAGAGAGAGAGAGAGCTTTCACCTGTTAGTTCACTCCCTAGATGGCCTACAGGGCTGGGCCAGGCCAAAGCCAGGGTCAGGAAGCCAATCCAGGTCTCCGCATGGGTGTCAGGGACCCCAGGTCTCCGCGTGGGTGGCAGGGACCCCAGGTCTCTGCGTGGGTGGCAGGGACCCAGGTCTCCTGCATGGGTGTCAGGACCCCAGGTCTCCGCGTGGGTGGCAGGGACCCAGGTCTCCCACGTGGGTGTCAGGGACCCCAGGTCTCCCGCATGGGTGTCAGGGACCCCAGGTCTCCCACATGGGTGTCAGGACCCCAGGTCTCCGCGTGGGTGGCAGGGACCCAGGTCTCCCACGTGGGTGTCAGGGACCCCAGGTCTCCCACGTGGGTGTCAGGGACCCCAGGTCTCCGCGTGGGTGGCAGGGACCCAGGTCTCCCACATGGGTGGCAGGGACCCCAGGTCTCCGTGTGGGTGGCAGGGACCCCAGGTCTCACGTGTGGGTGGCAGGGACCCCAGTACTTGGGCCACCACTGACTGCCTCCCAGGGCGTGTGTTAGCAGGGAGCCGGAGTCAGGAGAACCCAGGTGCTCCAGTGTGGGATGCATCATTTAACCCTATGCTACCACTCACCCATCTATTTGTGTGTGTGTGAACTAAGCGCCCTCTGGTGATGTCCTGGTGAAGGAGCGATTTGAGAGGGAGACGCAGCCGAGGGCTGTGGCCACGCCGTCCCAGCGGCAGGGCCGTGTGTGTGCCCCTGGCCTCCCTGTTCACCTGGACAATCTGCTGGTGCAGAGGGGGCCCTGACCCCTGCGGATGCCGGGTTCCCCAAGTAGGAGCCGCTGCAGCTGCTGGCAGGCGTGGCCGCGCGACAATGCCCCAGGTGCGGTCTGCTCTTGTTACGGTTTGAATATAACGTCCTCATAAGATGCCAGCGCTGTTGACGAGGCAAGTCTGCCGACGCCATCACGTGGGTCCCACCGCTCCGTCCCTCTGCCAGGTGCCTGTCCCCCCAGCGGCCACTTCACTCCGCTCGGTCATGGAAACCGACAGCCAGGCTCGGAGCTGCTCCTCTCCTCTGGGCAGCGACTCAGCGCAGTGGCCATGAAGTCGTTTCTGGCGGCCGAGTGTTCAGGCTTCTGGCCTCCTGTGACTGTCCCAGTTCCGCCAGCTGCCCCCCACCCGTGCCACCAGCTTGTCCAAACTGACTCTTACCCAGGCTTTAGAAGTTATAGCTCCGAGGGGCTGGTGTAGCCAGCGGTTAAGGTGCAGCTTGGGACGCCTGAGCCCCTGAAAGAAGTGGCCCGGGTTCAAGTCTTGCCTGTGCCTCTGAGTCCAGCTTCCTGCTAATGCGAACCCAAGGAGGCAGTGGCTGGTGCTACAGCAGGTCCCGCCCTCCACCTGGGGTCCCGACCTCGGTCTAGCGCAGGGCCAGCTGTTGTGGACATTTAGAAAGTGGATCGGCCCATGGACGGTCTCTTGCCTATTTCTGCCTTTTAAATAATTTTTTAAAAATTTAAAAAGAAGTGAGAACCCTGGCGTTTCAGAGCCAGGAGGGACATCAGGGCCACGGCTCCGCCTCCTCACTCTGAGCGTGCCCTAGTCAGTGCTGCTAGGGTGATGCTCCCGGCAGAGATGGAGACGGAGTCAGGCTCCCTGGCGACTCCTGGGCAGAAATCAGACACCTTTCAATAGGAAAAGTAGTGAGCTCACCACTCACTGATGAGCTAAGACAAGGGAGCAGAACTGGAGACGCACCATAGAACCCTCCCCACGCCTGGACGGTTCCAGACTTTCCATCATGGGGTTGAGGAAAACCACGTGGCCGAGGTGGATCCCAGAGGAGGCGTCACCAGCACGTGCCGCTCAAGTGACAGACGTGAGTGAGCTCGTAGGGTTTGTCCTTGAAGCAGCTCCGCGTCTGTCCAGGTCCTTCCTGAGATCTGACCTCGACGCACTGTGCGTGTGTGGAACTCGGAGCAGGAGGGGGACTGTGAGCGCCGGGGGCCACGCTGGGGGGCAGCAACCCAGGAAGGGAAGACTGAAGGCCAGAAAGCCGGACACTGCACCAGCGCCCGAGAGAGGCTGCTGTGTGCCCAGCACCTGTGCAGGGCAGGGCCGGCCACCTCTCCTCGTCCACCTGGGGTTTTCTCCTGCAGTTGACATGGCCCAGTCTGTCGCTCTTTCTGTTTCATCGTTACAGTGGTCACCTCTGCTGACGCTCAGGTGTTGGGGACACCACAGCCCCACGTGGTCAGACCGTGGCTGCCGTCACGGGGCTGTGCGTGGCCCCTGAGCCAGGGGTGTTCTCACATTTTTAGGTGGTTGGGAAAGAATGAAAAGGAAATTTCATGACATGTGAGAATCATAGGACACTCGAGTCTCAGCTCCCAGAGACAAAGCTTCATGGGCGCCCAGCCACGCTCGCTCGTGTGTGAGCTGTGTGCGGCTGTGATGTGTGAGCTGTGTGCGGCTGTGACGTGTGAGCTGTGTGCGGCTGTGACGTGTGAGCTGTGTGCGGCTGTGACGTGTGAGCTGTGTGCGGCTGTGATGTGTGAGCTGTGTGCGGCTGTGACGTGTGAGCTGTGTGCGGTTGTGATGTGTGAGCTGTGTGCGGCTGTGACGTGTGAGCTGTGTGCGGCTGTGATGTGTGACTGTGTGTGGTTGTGATGTGTGACTGTGTGCGGCTGTGATGTGTGAGCTGTGTGTGGTTGTGACGTGTGACTGTGTGTGGTTGTGATGTGTGAGCTGTGTGTGGTTGTGATGTGTGACTGTGTGCGGCTGTGATGTGTGAGCTGTGTGCGGTTGTGATGTGTGAGCTGTGTGCGGCTGTGATGTGTGAGCTGTGTGCGGCTGTGACGTGTGAGCTGTGTGCGGCTGTGATGTGTGACTATGTGTGGTTGTGATGTGTGACTGTGTGCGGCTGTGATGTGTGAGCTGTGTGTGGTTGTGACGTGTGACTGTGTGTGGTTGTGATGTGTGAGCTGTGTGTGGTTGTAATGTATGACTGTGTGCCTGTGTGCGGTTGTGATGTGTGAGCTGTGTGCGGTTGTGATGTGTGAGCTGTGTGCGGCTGTGACGTGTGAGCTGTGTGCGTTGTGATGTGTGAGCTGTGTGCGGTTGTGACGTGTGAGCTGTGTGTGGTTGTGACGTGTGAGCTGTGTGCGGCTGTGATGTGTGAGCTGTGTGTGGTTGTGACGTGTGAGCTGTGTGCGGCTGTGATGTGTGACTGTGTGTGGCTGTGACGTGTGAGCTGTGTGCGGCTGTGACGAGGTCGCGTGGGCTCTCTGCCCCTCTGGGAGAACATCTGGAAGGCTGATGGCGCGGTGTCCAGGGTCGGGTTCTGGGGGACGGCAGGCAGGACGCAGCCTCCGGAAGGCTGGCTTTGGGAAATTCGCAGCAGCTCCCGAGTGCTGAGTGTCTCAGCGGTGCACGTCGCGGGGCTTCAACGTCGCGGGGCTTCAGAGCCAGGCGGCTCGGAGGTGAGCTTCTCACGCGCGGACATTTTGAAACCCAGGCATCGGCGTTCATAGTGTGCGTTTTCATGAACTTTTTGAAGATCCCTTGTGTGCGTGGTTTCACTCTGTTTTACACCAAAAAAAACTCATCCTTTCGTGTAACTTTCCTCAAACACACGGGCACACTCCCACACACAGCGAGGAAATAACCGATGGCTCGACTTTCCAGCTGTGTGGCCTCTTCCCCCCTCCCCGACGTTACGAGCATGTCCGCGACGTGTGCAGGGGGTGCAGAGGTTGTCACAACCTGCAGGTCAGGTGCGGAGACACAGCTGCCGTCATCCCGTTGTCTGTGGGTGCGGATCTCATAACGCAGGTGGATTCGGGGTTGGGTCTGCACTGAACTATTAGCTGCTTCTTGGAAACAGATCTTTAATTCATGTCGAGTTTTTTGGACCATTTTATTTTTTAAGATTTATTTATTTATATGAAAGGCAGAGTTGCAGAGAGAGAGAGAGAGAGAGAGGGAGAAAGTCTTCCATCTGCTGGTTCACTTCCCAGTTGGCCGCAGCATCCGGAGCTGTGCCGATCCAGAGCCAGGAGCCAGGAGCTTCCTCGGGGTCTCCCATGCGGGTGCAGGGCCCAAGGACTTGGACCATCCTCCACTGCACTCCCGGGCCACAGCAGAGAGCTGGATCAGAAGTGGAGCAGCCAGGACTTGAACTGGCGCCCATATGGGATGCAGCACCACAGGCAGCAGCTTTACCCACAATGCCACAGCGCCAGCACTTGGACCATTTTAAAAAGAATGTGTGCACAAGTACTTGTATTTTGAGATGTACTTGCACTCCGTTCTATGACTAAGAAGTCAGTGCACGTAGGTCTGGATTTAACGTGATGCTAAGGTCACTGGTTTGTTCAGTGCGGTGCTTGCTCTTTACAAAGGAGAAGCTGCCTTTGGAGGCTTTTGTTCCTTTCCTCGTGACTTAGTTCAGTGACTCGCAGGGCTCAATGCAGCAGAGATCGGGCTGAGCCCGTGACCTAAAGCAGAGGTGCCGGCGTCCACTTCCCCCGGGCCGGCTCCGCCAACTGCTGTCTGCCCCTTCGCGGTGGGCGGCGGCAGGCGAGGCCCTGCCAGCTCCCGTGGTGCTGGGAACTCAGGAAGTTGTCAGGGGCCCTGGGGGTGGAGCAGCACAGCTGCCTTGGTCTTTGTGGGGACGGACAGATGGATAGAGCAGTCACGAGGGCGAAAGCTGGATCGCGTGCACTTGCCCCAGGGACAAGTTAATTAGGAAAGACTTCTGTTGACATTTCTGGGACATTCCGGCATGCAAACGGGGATCGCTGGAACATTCTGGATCTCAGGGGCGTTTGCTGTACGTCCGCAACCTTCAACACAGCACCCGGGCCTTGGAGCTCTCTGTGCTGCATCTCTGCCCCCCACCCCACCTTGGGAGCTCTCTGTGCTGCGCCTCTGCCCCCCCCTGCCCTCCCTTGGAGCTCTCCATGCTGCATCTCCCCCCCGCCCCGTCCTTGGAGCTCTCTGTGCTGCATCTCTCCCCCCTCCGCCCTTGGAGCTCTCTGTGCTGCGCCTCTGCCCCCCCCCCCCGCCCTTGGAGCTCTCCGTGCTGCGCCTCTGCCCCCCTCCCCGCCGCCCTTGGAGCTCTCTGTGCTGCATCTCTCCCCCCTCCGCCCTTGGAGCTCTCTGTGCTGGACCTCTGCACCCCCCCACCCCAGCCCCCACCCCAGCCCCCACCCCATCCTTGGAGCTCTACCCCGATGCTTTCCTCTCTTCCACACCTCGGTCCTTCCGTGGCCCCCACCTGCGGAATCCCACCACTCACGTGCCACCTCTGGGGCCTCCCAGCAGGGCTGGCGAGAGCTTGTCTGTGGGGCCCCAGGGTGCCCTGGCACCAGCGCTGACCAGGGCTGACCTGTGTGCACACGCCCTGGGTCCCTGTTCCCGCTGTCTCCCACAGCTCATCAGATCCACGCTCGAGCCGTCTGTCCGGGGCTGGGGGCTGCTGCCTGTGCCCACCACGTGGGGACTTTATCACAGCGTCCAGGAGAGGAGGCGCTGGCTAGGGATTCCAGCTGCCCACACTTCTTCCAGAGCCATGCCCCTTGCCCCTTGCTCCTCGCCCACGACGGTGCCTTTGCCTCAGGGTAAAACCCAAGCCTGGGGCAAAGCCCAGTTCCTTCTCTCCCGTTACCTCTCAGCGGGACCCCCTCCTTGTCCCCAGCCCCTCGCCTGCAGCCTTGTCCTGTTCCGTCTCTCTTCCCAGCCTTCTTCCTTCCAGCCCTTCCCATCCTGACTCTGGGGACCCCACACAGGACCCAGCGCTCGGCTGACAAGCAGCTCCCGTGTTCTCTCACCACGGCGCATTAACCCTTGGTAGGCAGGTTGCAAAATTGTTTTCCACAGTTCATTTACATTTTGGTGACAGTGCAGGTGAGTTTTAAATGCGGGTGAATCTCATGGCTTGGGAAAGCCGTGTCCATCAAAAGATGACACAAGTGACCATCCTCGTCTTGTCCTAGTACTTCGGTGTTTAACCCTTCGGCTGCAGCCCACCACTGCAGGATGGGGGTGCACAGGGTCATGTTGGGGCCAGAGTCAGACTCCATGTGGTGGAAGGAAGCCCATTGGAGCTGACGGGACATAGCAGGTGTCGGGGGGACCAGCCCCAGGGTGGGTGCTGTGGCCAGCTGGTCAGGCTGCTGCTTGGGAGACCACAGACCATGTCACAGTGCCTAATCCAAGTCCTGGCTGCTCTGCACTGCCCACCCAGCTTCCCACCGGCCCCTTGTGACCACACACACACACATGTGCACACTGTGACCACACACACACACACATGTGCACACTGTGACCACACACACACATGTGCACACTGTGACCACACACACACGTGCACACTGTGACCACACACACACACACATGTGCACACTGTGACCACACACACACACACGTGCACACTGTGACCACACACACACATGTGCACACTGTGACCACACACACACACGCACACTGTGACCACACACACACACACGTGCACACTGTGACCACACACACACACACATGTGCACACTGTGACCACACACACACATGTGCACACTGTGACCACACACACACACATATGCACACTGTGACCACACACACACACACGTGCACACTGTGACCACACACACACACGTGCACACTGTGACCACACACACACACGTGCACACTGTGACCACACACACACATGTGCACACTGTGACCACACACACACACACGTGCACACTGTGACCACACACACACATGTGCACACTGTGACCACACACACATGTGCACACTGTGACCACACACACACACACATGTGCACACTGTGACCACACACACACATGTGCACACTGTGACCACACACACACGTGCACACTGTGACCACACACACACACACGTGCACACTGTGACCACACACACACGTGCACACTGTGACCACACACACACACACGCACACTGTGATCACATGAGCTGTGCGTGTGCGTTATTGTAAAGAAAGCAGACGGAAGAGCACGTTCTGCCCGGAGCCGGGTGTGGGGGGGAGGAGCCGGCGGCCCTCAGCGAGGCGGCTGCACTGTCTGAACCGCTGGGTGATGGCTAAGCAATGAAATGGTCGCGGTTACATTGCAGTCATTCGATGAGCGCGCCGCTGCGGCCTGTATACCGCGCCATGTTGAAGGTCCTGGTTCCGCGTGGGAGCTTGGCCCCTGGGAAAGCTGAAGGCCTCCAAGGTGTTTGGGGGTTCCCTCCACTGAGGGGCTCACGGTGGTTCTGCACACAGCATGGACCCTTTACCCCAATTGTCCTTGGCAGCGATAGACTGGGGTGTTCTGGGAAATCCTTGTCGACGACTTGTTCCCTCCTGGGCAGGGGAGATGTGTGCAAACGCAGGAGCCGAGGGGCCAGAGGGGGTAAAAGCCACCCAGGGTGAACCAGCCGGGCTCTGGTTCTGTCTCTCTTCCTCGTTGTTGTTAGGTGTTTACCAATCCTACCCTGCCTGCACATCAATTTCCTGTGAGATTCTCGCTTTTATGGGGGGAAAAAAGAATAAAAATAACCATGGTAGATTTGAGATTGAGGGGCGGGGCCAAGATGGCAACAGGACATTCCTAGTCACGGGGGAGGGGGGGGATAGATAGTTAATAAGGAAAGGGGATACGGGCCGGCGACAGAGCCGCGAGGGTTCGCGTGGAGGAGCCCAGGAGTCCAGCAGAGACCGAGCAGGGCCACACAGAGGGAGCAAAGACTGACAGAGGCGCCGTGGAGGTGCAGTGGAGAAGCCGAATGGGGAGACTGGCGGACCAGAGTTGGGGAGATGAGAGAGAGAGGGAGAGCAGGACGGAGAGAGGGGCAGGGAGGGCTCCTGTCTGCTGGCGTACTCCCCAGATGTCCACGATGGCCAGGTCTGGGCCAGACTGAAGTTGGGAGCCAGGAATTCAGTCCATCTAGGGCTCAACTACTTGAGCCCTAGCCCGATGGCTCCTTGGGTCGGAGTTAGCAGGGAGCTGGGATCTGGGATGGACCTGGGACTGAAGCCCAAGCTCTCCCCGGGGGACATGGACCTCTTAATTGGCATTGTAGCGGCTGAGGCAATGTAGCCCATGTTTATAACACTCTCCTTTCCTTCTGCCTCCATTTGTCATTGTGAAGCATACTACCTACATCCTAACTGAAGTGATTGGGGAGAAAAGTTATGCACACACACGCATGTGCACGCACACGCATGTGCACGCACACAGAAGCCTTGGATACAACACAGACTCTACTGCTTTAAAAGTTCACTCAAATCTAGATTTGTTTAGTGAGCATCCTTGTCTCTGATCACGTCCGTGAAAGGATACTTTTTCAGATACCTTGTGAAGACCTTCGCCAAAAATGAAAGTGGTAGAAGCTTCGCGGGACAGTTAGAAATGCCGACTGGTCAGAGGCAGGAAGGGCCTGCCTGCTTCAGCAGAGACCCTCCTGGGGTGCGTGGGCCCGGCTTCCACCTGCAGAACGCCCGTGAGCACCTCCTGTGTCCTTAGTTTCCCTCCAGGGTCCTGAGGCAGAGGGAATGGGAGGTTGCAAGAAAGAGTCTTTGTGCTGAAATTATTCTTAGCACCCTAATCCCAGTGAGCATCCTGGTAAAGATCATTTGGTACAGTTAACTGTTTGAAAGTTGGAAACGTTCTATGTCGTTTCCAAGTAACTGATCTTAAAAGTCACAGGGCGCCACGCTCAGCCCAAGTCGGTTTCTGGTGGAATTAGCACCTGGCATTAAAAATGTTCAGAGTTAAGTTGGGTTCTTTCCAGAAACGCTAAAGAACTGGCCTCCATGAACTAAATACAAACATGAGGGTGCTTCGAGAAGTTCACGGAAGATAGAATTACAAGGTGGGTTTACTTTGTCACCAAAGTCACGAAATCCAGGTACAGAGCGGTCTTCGGGGAATCACCGCTTATGGAAAACTGAGTGGACAAAATACGGCGTCTGTAGCAGCGTTTCCCAGCAGCGTGCTGAGGTCCCCATGTGTACAGACTGTGTAGAATGTCTTCCTTTTCCCTGTGGTTAAGAAATATTAGCAGGAAAGCTGCTCTGTCCCGTGAGATGAGTGACCGCCGTAACAGCAGGGGGATGCTGTGTGCGCGTTGGGTAGCTTCCAGCCAGCCTCCCGGCGTGGCCCCCTCCTGCCTCTCCAGAGCGGCTCTCGTGGTTTCTACTCCTCCCGTCATTTCCTGCACGATTTTAAATGTGCTCAGATATCCACTCCGCTCGAATGTAAGTCGGGATATTTTAACTCTCCGGCTACCTCCACCTCCAATCTGGTTTTGTCTCCAGTCCCCATCGGAGTTGTTACTAGGAGGTTTCTGCTGACCTCTGGGAAGCCCGCCCACAAGCCTCTGAACCCCGTACCGTGCAGGAAGTTCCCGTCCACCTGCACGACAGCTGACAGTGTCCTTCCCACATGGCTGACGGCGCTGGGGCAGCTGACACGCACCCAGGGGCCTTCCCAGAACACCTGAATGTGGGCTTCCTTCCCTCCGCCTGCTAACTCTCTTCAGCACGCGCTAACATGTGTTAGCTGTGCGCTCATACGTGTGCTCCTCAGAGGCCATCTGCTGAACACAGCAAGGGTTTGGGAAAACGTTGGCTGGGAGAGAACACCCAGGCCTCTGAGATGTCGTCATCAGAGAGAACACAGCGCAAACGGCTCCCTGGCCTGCAAAGGGCACCGCATTCCTAGCAAATGAAATGGGCTGCGGCACCTGCAGATCTCCACTGAGCCAGAGGAGGAGGAAGGCAGCCTGGCGCGTGGGCCCAGGCAGGGAGGGCTAGGCAGGGGAGCCTGGAGGTGCAGGCATGGTGGGGTTTGCGTGGCTCATAGGCCAAAGAGTGTCCATGCGTGTGCTGGATCTCCGGCTCGGGCTCGTGCCTTGGCGCAATGATCCAGAGAGCCGCTCCAGCTGCTGCTTCCCCGGGCTGAACAGGGGCCGGTCAGGGCCAAGAGAGGAACCGAGGGACCCTGGGCGTCGTTTATGAAGTGCGCGCTGAGGCTCACGGCGCTCATCTACGTCGTGTCCTCGTGTTCAGCTGCTGCTACAGAGAAGTTCGCTCGTGACCCCTTGTGGAGGCTCCACGCCTACCCAGTGAACAGCACCAGCAGCTACGAATGTGTCTCCTACAACAGGAACCTTGTGGCAAACCAGGCTGCCCACCAGCAGTGGTAACAGCAGTGTCATACCTGCATGGCCGGGCCTGTGGCCAGTGTGATGCCAGCCACCTGCAGAAGCTTCTAGAAGCAGCCACCCTTGTGTACCTTGGCTGCACACTGCACGTTTTCCGTGCGTGGGTGATTACTATGAGATTCTTGTAAGCGTGGGGGGGGGTTCACATCACTGCTGGTCAGGATGGAGCTGAACTTGTCCCAGGGATGGGGTCGGCAGTTCCTGTGCTGGTGTAACCTTCGGCCCTGCTGTCCAAGGCGAAGTCGCAGCCCCCGGCCACCTGTGAGGAGCGTGAGCTGGTTTCTTCCCACAGAATGGAAGCGACACCCGTCGTGCATACGTTTGAAGACAGGTTGGAGGGACCGAGCGCCGTGTCACCAGACACACGTGACCGAGGCAGCGCTGGATGATTCTGTTTGTTTACGGCTGCATTTCCCAGTCTCCTCTTTTCTTCCATTCCCCGTTAGTTTATTCAAGAGTGGAGAAAACCGACCCCTTCAAGCAGAAAGGTGCGCACAAGGTTAACGAACTTGCAGAGAAGACACGGGGACGGCGGCGTTTCGGAGTCGTGCTCCCTTGCCCTGGCCTCCCGCCCTCCGCACAAAGCCTGCTGGCCACGTCCACGTGGCGCCTGTCTCGCCCCTCCCCCTCTCCTCCTTCAGAAGAGGAAACAACGCATTTCTGATGACACAGAGCACAAAGGAACAGCGCCCGCCCTGCACGCCGGCCTTGCCCGCGAGACACCGTGGAGCTGCCCAGCTCTGGGCGAGCTCAGCCTGCTGCGCCCCTGACCCGAGTGAAGCCACGTCCTGTGACTGCCGATGAAGCCAAGGCGCAGTCTTTGCCTCAGAAAACAGTCCCAGCTAGTGGTCCTGAGCCTGCATGCAAATGGAGCTCTCGCCCCTCCCACGGAGAAACCCAGGGAGATAAAGGTAATTCCCACTTGAGACCCGGCCTTGGAGCACGGCGAGGAAGAGTGTTAACCCGCTGACCACCTTGCAAACATGCGAATAAGTGGACTTGAACCCAGGTGATGGCCCCGACTTCGCCCAGAGGGCTCCTGTGGCGAAAGTCAGGTTAGGGAGTGTCTTCAACTTTCCACCCCATTTCAAAGACACAGATACTCATCTGGAGGGGACTTAGGCCCAGTAACACGGCGTGCGCCATCTTCCTCCCCAGAAAGAAGGCGTGTGGGTGCAGGGAGATCCTTGAACCGCAGAGTGGAACCCTGAAGAATGGGAATTGGAGAGGTTTGTGGGAGGGAGGAGCTGGCGTCGCCCAGCTCGCAGGGGACAGGTTGTGTAACGTGGCTGTGAGCCCTGAGGCTGTCAGGAGAACCTCGCCCAGGACAGTCAAGGAGTCCTCGCAGTTTCCCCAATGAAAGGAAAACGGAGACATTATTGCTTTCAAATCCGGTGAAATCTAGGGGGTGGTTTGAAAAGGACAGGTGCAAACCCAAACAGCACGGCCCAGGGTGAGCAAGAGAGAGGAAACTTCTGTAGTTATGGCATCCCACAGGACAGGCGTCGATTCAGGAAAAGACTGTAAAATGTATTTATTTACTTAAAAAGCAGTTGCAGTGAGATAGAGATAGATACATAGATACATTGATAGGTACATAGATACACTGATAGATAGATAGATAGATACATAGATACATAAATACATAGATACATAGAGCTCTTCCATCTACGTGTTCACTCCCCCAAATGGCCACATTGGGGTGTCTGGGCCAAGCTGAAGCCAGAAACCAAGAATTCCATCCAGGTCTCCCACGTGGGTGCAGGGATCCAAGCACGTGAGCCATCTTGCGCTGCTTTCCCAGGCACATTAGCAGGGATCTGAATCTGAAATGGAGCAGCAGGGACACAAACTGTGGCTCATATGGAACGCCATCATTGAAAGCAATGGTTGAACCCATTATGCCACAATGCCAGCTCCAAGTAAAGACATTTTATTTATTCTATTTTTTCACTTCCTTATAAGTGCCATTTACAGCACAAAACTTTTTAATTTTGGCCAAGTCCATTGTATTCATTTTGATTGCTGCTTGTGTTTTTTTAAAGCTTTTATTTAATGAATACAATTTTCATAGCTACAACTTTGGGAATATAGTGACTCCCCCCCCCCCATACCCACCCTCCCTCCCCTATTCCCATCCCACTTCCTACTCCCTCTCCCATCTCATTCTTCTTTAAGATTCATTTTTAATTAACTTTATAAACAGAAGACCAAGTCTATACTAAATAAAGAAAAAGTTTACACACATATACACACACAATGTAAAAGGTACTGTTTGAGAACAAGTTTTACAGTTAATTCTCATAGTACAACTCATTAAGGACAGAGGTCCTACATGGGGAGTATGTACACAGTGACTTCTGTTGTTAATCTAACAATTAACAGTCTTATTTATGATGTCAGTGATCACCCGAGTCTCTTTCCATGAGCTGCCAAGGCTATGGAAGCCTTTTGAGACCACAAACTCTGTCAATTATTAGACAGGGCCATAAGCAAATTGGAAGTTCTCTCCTCCCTTCAGAGAAAAGTACATCCTTCTTTGATGGCCCCTTTTTTCCACTGGGGTCTCACCCATCGAGGTCCTTCATGTAGGATATTTTTGCCACAGTGTCTTGGCTTTCCATGCCTAAATTGCTCTCACGGGCTTTTCAGCCACATCCAAATGCCTTAAAGGCTAATTCTGAGGTCAGAGTGTTACTTAAAGTGATTGTCATCCTATGAGTCTGCTGTGTGGACTGCTTCCCATGTTGGACATTCCCTCCTTTTTAATTCTCTCCATTATTATTACCAGACACTTGATGCTATATATATGGCTCTTTAACACTTGATCCTATCTATATGTTCATTGTGACACTTAATATGATCACTTTAACAATTAAGATGGCATTTTACAGCTTTACAGTTACAAACTTCCTCCTCCCTCTCTTATTCCCCCTCTTACTTTTAACTGAGGTCTATTTTCAATTGACTTTATATATATGATTAACTCTATGTTAAGTAAAGAATTCAATATATAGTATGAAGAAAAAATAAAAACATAATAAAAATAAATAAAAATAAAAATATGAAACTTTTCCTTGACAGTCAAGACGACAGCTGTTCAAGTTATTGTTTCTCAAAGTGTCAATTTCACTTCTACAGCTTTTGTTTTGGGTACATTATTAGTTCTCATGGATCAGGGAGAACATATAGTATTTGCCTCTTTGGGACTGGTTTATTTCACTAAGTATGAAGTTTTCCAGATTGGTCCATTTTGTTGCAAATAACCGGATTTCATTTTTTTTACTGCTGTGTAGTATTCCACAGTGTACACATCCCATAATTTCTTTACCCAGTCTTCGGTTGATGGGCATTTGGTTGATTCCATGTCTTAGCTATTGTGATTGAGGTGAAGTAAACATGGAGGTGCAGACAGCTCCTTTGCTTACTGGTTTCATTTCCCTTGGGTAAATTCCCAGGAGTGGGATGGCTGGGTCATGTGCTAGGTCTATATTCAGGTTTCTGAGGTATCTCCATACATCTTCCATAGTGCCTTTACCAGTTTACATTCCCACCGACAGTGGGTTAGGGTACCTTCTGCCCCACATCCTCCCTGGCATCTGTTGTTTGTTGATTTCTGTATTTGAGCCATTCTAACCGGGGTGAGGGGAAACCTCAATGTGGCTTTGATTTGCATTTCCCTGACAGCTAGTAATCCTGAATGTTTTTTCATGTGCCTGTTGGCCATTCGGATTTCCTCTTTTGAAAAATGTCTGTTTAAGTCCTTTGCCCATCTCTTAACTGGGTTTTTTGTTGTGTTGTGGAGATTTAAAGACATTTTAAATATTAAGGTCATCACATTTGTCATCGTATGTTGTTCTGGGAATGATAAAAGCCAATCACTACTGCGTGGGACCATGGCGTGGGACCATGGCCTACTTCACGCATGTCTGGTCACTCGGCATCTACAGCAACCTGCGAGATGCGTGGAGGAGCTAATTATGGAGCAGCTTCTGTAGGCATCTCGAGGTCACAGCAGTGATAAGGGCAGGGCCAGGGCTCAGCCGTCGTGGTCTGGGGCACACACACAGCATGAATGGCAGAGAGAAGGTGGGGCTTCAACGCTGAGCCCCTCTTCTGCTGGTCATGTGAGTTCCAATGCTCTGGCCTCAGGAAGGCTTCCCTCTGCGTGAGGTGAGCTTGCAGGCTGGGGCTTTGTGAAAATCGGAGACTCTGGGTGACCGGCGGAGACCCCAGTGTGAGAGGCCAGATGCAGTGCCTTCTGCCCATCACAGAGCAGTGGCCTCCATGGCCATTCTTGGTGAGAATGCCGAACAGATGGCTAAGATGACAGCTTACGGGGCCTAGGAAAGAAACAGTGATTGGCTCACAAAGACCCAGCCACATCAGGGGCAGGCATTTGGCACCATGGTTAAAGGCACCTCTGGGGACACCCACATCCATAGTGGGTACCTGGATCGAGTCCCAGATACTCCACTTCCAATCCAGCCTCCTGCTCGTATGTACTGAGGGGGCAACAGGTGGTGGCACAGTACTTGGGTCATCGTACTTGAGACCCAGAAAGAGTTCTTAGCTCCTGGCTCCAGTCTGGCCCAGTCCCAGCTGTTACCAGCATTTGGGAAGTGAAACAGTGCATGGAAGGTTGATTTCTCTCTCTCTCTCTCTCTCTCTCTCTCTCTCTGTGTGTGTGTGTGTGTGTGTGTGGTGTGTATGTCTTTCTCTCTGCCTTTCAAACAAATAATTAACCTTACACAAATGCACCGGCCCTATCAGACTCTCTGTTCTGACCCACAGAGGGTTCAGGAACATATGGTAGAGTTGTCTGTTGTCCAGTCATTACTCGGGGATGAAGGCTGGAGACACAGCTGTGTTCCCATAGCTGGCTTCTCTCCTGCAGGACAAGAACTGAGTCCACCATGAAGCTGGCCTTCCTTTTTGCCTTGGTCACGGCTCAAAGGGACACATTCCTCCTCCCTACACGGGCCCTGTGGCCATCCCTCTCCCCGTCAACCCTTCCTGCCTCCCCGAGCTCTTCTCTCAATATCTTTCCTGCTTTCCTCATTGTCCAGTGCAAACCCACTTTCTCCAGGGTCTGCCCAGGTGGAAGCTGTCCATTCTCCTACTGCCCTCACGCCCAAGTGCCAGGTGCTCGGGTCAGTGTTGTCCTCGCTGTCTGGTGGATTTTTAAGCACAGCTCTTCTAGTAACTGGAAACTTCTGCTTCCTCCAGTCTCTTGCAGCCTGGCTATCAGGTGTTCCCTCTACTGTGAGAGCTGTGGACTTAGCTCAGTGTCACTGTTGAGGCACTTGCTGGAGGTGGGCCCTGTCTCGGCCTCCCTGGGAGCGACACATCTGACATCTGATGGTGTGGCCCACTCCTGTTGGGGCTGCTGCCTGCTGTACTCAGTGCACCCGTTCATGTGTCAGTCTTTCCCGAAAGCACCCGCACAGACACAGCCCAAAGGTTTGACCAGGTATCTGGGGACCCCACACCACACCTAGCTGACACAAAATCAACCACCTTAGCTGAGCAGCAAATGGGAGGAACATTTGCTATGGTCAGGAATCAGCGGAGGTGGCACTGTGAGTGTATCGTTGTGATCAGTTTGGGGGACATGATCTCAGCTATGGACACATTGGTTGCATTTGCTGGGGAGTCTTGGGATGGAGGTTTCCAGCAGGCAGGGATGAGTTAGTTTGAAGCTGAGAGACATCTGGGATGGGGATAAAAATAGCAAAGTCGTTGTGCTGTGAATGATGTCTCCCCACCTGCCTGGCCAGGGAGCTCTCACGGGTGCCCACCCCTGCGTCTGATCCATCACCCGCTGTGCAGTGAGTCCCACTGTGCTCTGGTCCCAGATGGGTCTGCTCTGTTGCAGGCTCTGGCTGGACTGCACCCAGAGCTGTCAGAGCCTGCTGACGGCTCGTCCGGATCAGAGTCTGCTCCCGCATGGTCTCTGAAAGACACCACCAGAAAACACAAAGGCACTCCAAAAGCTTCATGGGAGTTGCAAGCTCAAGATAAGTTAGTTCTGGTGCAAAAAATGGTGAAATCCATGCATAGTTTTTTCATAATAACAATTTTTATAAATATTTTTATTTGAAAGCAGAGTGCCAGGTAGAGAAAGAGATCTATCTTCCAACTGCTAGTTCACCCCCCACCCCGAGATGGCTGCAATGGCTGGGGCTGGGCCATACCAAAGCCAGGAGCCTAGAACTCCATCCAGGTCCCCCTGGGGGAGTTGGGGCCTAAGTACTTGGGCCATCCTCCACTGTTTTTCCGGGCGCATTAGCAGGGAGCTGGATCAGAAGCAGCCGCCAAGACCCAAACCAGTGCCATGACGTGGAACGCTGGTGTGGCAGAGGCATAACCCACTGTGCCACAGCGCCAGCCCTGTAGTAGCAATTTTTAAAAATTCCATTTTCCATGAACTTTTTGAAGTAGGTTTTCTAGTTAAAGCATTCCTGGCCTTTGTTTCACTTAGGATAAAAACCTGTCCTCTTAAACAGGACTCCGGCCATGTTTCCTCACTACCCCTTCTTGGTGGTCTCCAGTGTGGCTCCTGGGTTTGCCCCAGGGGACTTCGTCACATTGGAGTTTGTGTTGTCTGCGGCTCTGTGTTCTTTGTGTAGGTTGCTCTTCCCGCCTTGTCCACGTGATTCCTCACTCACCTTTGGTTTCAGAGAAGGTGTGCACTCACATTTATATATTGATGTGGTAGCTGTCTGTCCAGTGAGTGTTCCCCCCAGAATGTGGGGCCTCGAAGGGCCAATACAGCATCTCTTATATACCCGTGTGCCCCCAGAGTTTACTTTGCAGCCTAAGGGAATGACATGTATTTCTTAAATAAATGGGCATTAAAGCAAACTTGTGGGACAATTCCATGTGGATGATGCTGGTAGATAAAACCCGCTGGGAGCGATGATCAATGCATTGGATGACAGGAAATACTCAAAGCTACAAGCACCCGACTGACTTGACTTGAGAGAGTTAATTCACTGGCTCCTCTTCTATCTCTATCGAGAAAGGGAATCATTCATTTGTTAGGAAATATTTATCCAGCACGTGTGCTAGCCGGTGGACATACACAACGAGAGTTAGTGCTAACACTACTAGGGCCCTGGAGGTGTACAGCTACATTTTAAAACTTGTAAAAGTTACAGCAGTTTAAAAGTCACAAATTCCTGCCACACGTGTTTTATGAACAGTGATGCCAAATTAGGTCTCCATTCTTGAGTCAGTCAGGTTTTCCCTCATTTAGTGTTGCGGGTTTTTTATTCATTTAGTGTTGTGGGGTTTTTCATTCATTTAGTGTTGGATACATTTAACACCACTGAGATTGTTGTTAGAATCTTGCAGCGGAGCTTAACCCCAGATATAAACTGTGAATTCTGTGAGCTCACACTTTGTAGCGAGGCCCCTAACTTGTCCTTGTTATGGGAGCAGACATCAGGGCACCATATCCCATCACCACTGAGCACACTCCTGCTTCCGGCTGCACACGGTGGAGACCAGTCAGTGGCTCCTGAGAGCGCGTGGCTTGCCGTGGCCAGCTCGTCCTCAGCTGCCACGGCAGGGTGTGCAGCCGCCATGGTGTGAGTGTGGAGAGATGCAGAGCCGAGCCCTGGGCGCTCGGAAGCAGCTCCCTGACGCACACCAGCGGGGTCAGGTCTGTCAGTTCAGCTCTGCCTCACCTGTGCGCTCCTGCCTCCTCAGCCTCCCCGCCTCTGAGGCGGGGTGGGCTCCGGGCTCACGGTGTCTGCTTCCCAGCACTCGCCTTCCCACAATGGGAAGACACAGGATCAGGGCTTGTGGAAGCCCCCGCAGGTCCTGACCGGCGCTGTCCCTGGGCCGTGGGCTGAGCCGCTGCACACGTGCCTCCAGGACACGGCCCGAGACGCTGCCGTGTGTGACGTGGGCTCTGTCCCTGGGTCTCGGCTGCAGCAGAGGACAAGCAGGGAGAGAGCAGGAGACAGACCCTGCCACACGGGGGCTGCGGGCAGGGAGCCGCACCTCCTACCTGGGCGGTCGGGGAGAAAGCCGTGTGCTTTCCGGGAACAGAAAGGTGAGAGGGGCCGGTGCTGTCACATAGCAGGTAAACCCTGTGATGCCGGCATCCCACGTGGGTGCCAATTCACGTCCCTGTTGCTCCACTCCCAGTCCAGCTCCCTGCTATGGCCTGGGACAAGCAGCAGCAGATGACCCAGTGCTTGGGTCCCTGTCACCCATGTGGGAGACCTGGATGAAGCTCCCGGCTCCTGGTTTTGTCCTGGCCCAGGCCTGGCTTTTGTGGACATCTGGGGAGTGAACCAGCAGATGGAAGATCTCTCTCCCGGTCTCTCTGTAACTGCTTTTCAAATAAATAAAAATGAGTCTTTTAAAACGATGAGGGAAACGTGGTCAGACTGGAGCTGGAGTGAACGGAAGTGCTCGGGCTGAGGAACCCCCGCTGGGGGGCACCCTGGGCAGGGGTGGGGCGGGGCGAGGGCAGCTGCAGGGGGGCTGAGGGGCCTGGGCACACACAGAGCCAGGCCATGGGAGTCTGTTGAAGGTTTGTGCATTTTCCCCAAGGCCAAAGGGGCTCGCAGGAGGATGTGTATGGTTTTATCCTGGAGCCGACATTTGCCAGGAGGCTGCCGCAGAAACAGGAGACCCAAGAGTGCGCCGAGCCCGGGGGCAGAGGACGCCCAGGGAAGGCGGCGAGGGAGTGACGGAGGCAGAGCCGCCATGCAGGGGAGAACGGCTCTGCTCCCCTGGCCTGAGCAGCCTCAGGAGCACGGGAGCGGGCGGGGAGGTTGGCAGCCAGGTCCACCGCAGAGTTCTCACGTTCAAAGTCTTGGGAGGTGGGGGTTGGAGGCAGCCCCACCTCCCCGGGTCTCAGCTCCGGGGACAACACCTGCCCGTGTCCCCTGCCCCATCACCCAGGCTGGCCGGACGCCCCCAGATTGTGACAGGAGCCCCTCCGAGGCCAGCCAGGCTGTGTCTGTGGCCGTGTCAGCTAGTCTTCTTTTCGTCCATCCCTACCCCTCACCAGGACCCGGCCTCGTCCCACAGTTTACCCCGTTCATGAGCCGGCACCTAGCCGGTGCTGACTGCACTGCGTGGGAGGCCTTGGGTGCACAGACGGGTGGACAGACGGGTGGACAGACGGGTGGACAGATGGGTGGACAGACGGGTGGATGAGAAGGGGCTCCCGAGAATCCTGGGAAATCTCCAGTGCGTCCCCCCAACAGCAAGCGATGCCACCCCTGTCCCTGACCCCTGCTCTGCGGGAGGGGAAGCGATCAGTTTCTGAGCAGGTCAAATGGACAACAAGAGACTCCTTGGCCAGTGTCCAGGTCTCCAAGTGGCAGATACAGCAGCGTGGGCGGCCAAGGGCATTCGGAACCCAGCCCCTCCGCGGCAGTTCACGGATGTGAGCTCTGGGTGTCTCCCTCCTCCCGTTAGAGCCCATGAGCAGTAGCACGGGGAGGCTGGGCGCGGGGAGACCGTGGCGCTCAGCAGACCACGAGGGGCGGAGGAGCCGGGGCCTGTTAACCTCTTCCTCTCCGAGCTGCCTGGGACGCTGGGGAGCAGCGTGAGTGCCCTGAGGTGTTTGTGGCCGCAGATCTGGACCCAAGGGAACAGTGAATCCCAGGCGGCTTTGCCACTAAGCCACTGGAGCGCGTGGCTCGCAGGTTCCCCGTGTTAGGTTTCCTTAGCCGAGGCCCACATGCGGTGCCAGGAAACCCGAATCTCCAAGTCACCAAGCTGGGGGCTCTGGAAGCACCGGGCTGGAGGTGACAGCATAACTCCTCCCGCTTAGGTCGCCACATGAGTGGGAGCAGCCAGGACTTCTCCCTGCCCCAAGCAGTCCCGTGGCTGCTGCCCCTCCAGGCTTCGTCCCGAGGCTCCCTCTGGTTTGGGCATCACTCAGGACGGACGTCACTCGCAACCAAACAGGTGGCCAACCTTGCCGAACACACAGCCCCGCCGTGAGAGGCTATATTAAGTCAGTGACCCGAGGTGCTGGATTGAGTCAGTTGCTAAAAGTGCTGGCTATGCCTTGTCCTTGCCACGAGCCACTGCTCTTGCCTCCGCTGACCCTGGGACTGGCCCGAGGGAGAAGTGGCCGCGATGTTTGTGAGGCCGGGGGGCTGAGCGTCTCGGGGCTGGCGGAGTAAGACTGTGTCGCGCCCTGGCCCGCGTCACCGTCCTTTGTCCTGAGGCGACATGCTTTCTCTCTTCCGCCAAGCCGTCTCTAAGTTCTACGGGATACTGTTAGTAAGTACCCTCTGCCGCGCCTCTGCAGGGCGCTCGGGGTGCGCGGTGGTTTCTGGCTCTGTTGAAGATGGTTCTGGCCCTGGGCGGGAGCCCAGCAGGCCAGCTGGGTGCTTCTCGCGGCGCAGCGACGGAGCACAGCTACAGCCTCGTCGGTGCCTTCCGTAACATCTTGCTTCGTGTGCAGCTCAGAGACCGGATTTTAACCTCCACTGTTCTCCCTTGTCCCGTCCATGTTAGGGGCAAACCTGTTTGGCTTTGCACCTGTTCTTTCTGTGCTGGCGTGAGCCCCCGCTCTGCAGGGGGCTGCACTCCGTCCGGCCCTTGGGTGCACTGTGCTGTGGCGTCACCCATTTCTCCATAAGCGCCGGGCTCAGAGCCCACAGTGGCCTGGAGCGTCTTCTCTCTTCCGGACACATGTCCAGCGAGGGGCGACTTTGGTCTACGCGGGGCCTGCGGCAGAAGGTCCAGGGTGAGCTCTCTGCTGCGCTTCGGTTTTTCTCTCTTCCTCTTCCCTCACATGTCTTTCCTCCTCCTCTCCCGTCTCCTGCTCACCCCGGGTCTCCTCCGTTCCCTTTAGCAGCAGGTGCCTGGGGGCCCCTGGGGGGCTGGAGCGGGACGTGGTGGCTGCCTCAAAGCCCAGGACTCAGGCTCTCAGCCTGTCTCCCTGGTTTTTCTTCCCAACGAACGCGGTTTGGCGGAGCGCGTGGTGGTTCGCTTGCAGCTCTGGTCCCGTTACCGCTGCAGGCTACGGGGGGATTTCGGTGGATCAGCGACCACCCGCTGAGCCTCCTGGCCAGCTGAGCCGTGGCCTCCTGCACCCCCTTCCTGCCCGCCGTGGTCCTTGTGTTTCAACTCCCCTCTTTGTCTTTTTACGTTTCTGTTTTTCCCGGTTGCGTTGCACGGGACACGGACTGGGGAATCCCATAACTCGGACCCAGGGAGCCGCCCTTCCTCATGAGGGTAAAGCCTCCAGGGTCCTTAGAAGACGCCGTGTGCCTCGCGGGAGGTGATGGTGTGGGAGTGGGGTGCGGAGTGCGTGGGAATGTGGCGTGAACACGAGTGGGGGTTAGGAACTCTTCCCCGGGGGCGGGGCTGAGACTTCGCAGCCAAGGCTGTGTGACCCGAGCACTTGGCGGGAGGCCAGCACTGTGGAGCAGCCTGGCCCCTAGTGGGAGCGACACCCGAGAAGGTTATTTTAGGAGTCAGCCTGGCAGCTCCCGTGCCAGCAGGAGCCCTGTGTGGAGGTTGTCTTAGCGGGTGGGTCACAAGGCAAGGAGGGTGAGGAAGGTGCGGAAAGTGAGGAAGGCCTCCTGGCCTGGGAGGGGGGACCACAGAGGAGGAAAGAATCCGGGCCCCCAGGTCAGACCCTGACAGCCCGAGGGTAGGCGGGGCCTGGGCTGCAGGGGGCGGGGACGCGAGTCAGGTCTCCCAAGATGGTGAGGCTGAGTCTCCTGGAACCTGCAGTGTGTGACCTCCTGTATTTTGTCCTCACTCTGTGTTAGTCTGCCCAGAATACACTGCACACCCAGGCCCTGGTGATGGTGCCTGCTTGGGACCAGGGCCGCCAGGACCTGCTCGGTGTCTTCCTGCCTCTGATGCTCCTTAGAAAACACCGCGGTTGAGACGCGCAGGCCTCAGAGCAGCCCTGGGCAGGGACGTCCCCACGTCCGTGGTCAGATTTCCCTGGGCAGAGGAGAGGCCAGGTCCCTCTCCCTGTGGCCATTTAGGCCCGAAGCGAGCTGCCTCCAGGATGCGACAGCGTGAAGGAGCGGCGTCTGCGTAACAGCGCGTTTCTGTCCACTCTACGGATGGGGAAACCGGGGCTCTGCTGGCGTGATTCAGGGGTGCAGGCGGCCTGACCCAGGCTGAGCCCCACGGAGCCATCTGCCCCCGGGAGTGGACTTGAACCCGGCCACAGACTAGGGCTACACTGACATCCGGGAGAACACCCGAGGCCCCGGTGCGGCCTCTCGCCCCCAGCAGGTCCTGAATTTGCTCGAAGCTGTGCGTGGCCCCCGAGGCGTGGTTCTGGCAGCCAGGGTGCCCCCGGGCCTGCTCTGGGGGCACATGCTGGGCGGGAATCCCGGCTGGTGGTCGGTGCTGACAACCTCGTGTTTCTGGGTCAGGGGACAAACTGACCTAGCCCTGATGCCGCCGAACACAAAGGTTTGCGCTCAGAGACTCACCCTGGGGGGAGGGCTGCGCTGGGCTGTCCGTGCCTGTCCCATGGGCAGTCCTGTCCACCCCAGGACCTCCAAGCTCGGCAGGCCGAGGGTCAGAGCTGGACAGATCTGATTCCAGGAGGGGCCCTGGGAGCTTTAGAGATCGGCACTGGCCATGCTCCATGTAGAGCATTCCTTTCTTGGTAGCTTGGTTTGTCTGTTCCTGCAGGCAAATGTCGCCATTTGTTACTTTTCCTGTCGATACAGGCAGGCCGCAGCAGGTGCGTTCCCGGGTCTGGGAGCAGACTCCTCCAAAGATGGTGCCTCGGTGCGCAGCGGTGTGGGCTGGCGTCCCCGGCTCCCGGGCGGAGGCTGGCGTCTCAGCTCAGACACGAGCTCTGTTTCTGGGACGAGAAGCCAGTCCTTGCTGCTGGGGTAACTAAGCAGCAGACGCCCCCGTGGGAACAGGCGCCAGGCGGTGGGAGAGGCGGCGTCGCACTGGAGTGGTGTCTCCAGGGCCGCCACCGCTCGGGCGCAGCGTGGAGCCGCGGGCCCGTGCAGCACGCGAGGGGCACGGCGTGGAGGTGCCCCCGGCGCGAGGTCCTGGCACGGTTCTCCCAGGCCTGTGCACTGACGCTATTTTAAAGTGACCACGGAGCAAAGTGTGAAAGACACTTTTGCTCGACTGAAATCTGCATTGCCCTGTGACGCCGCCTGCAGAGAAGCCGCCCCTGGGCGCACACCTTCCCGAGAGGTGCAGCCGCTGGGAGAAGCCGCTGGGCTTGGGAGCAGCTGCCAGGTTCCCCTTCAGCACCAGGCCTCTCCCCTGGGACAGGCTCAGCCTCAGACGGAGCTGAGTGTGGCACCTGTCAGTCGCCGCAGTGACGTCGCGGTGAGAAGCAGCATGGACAAGGTGTGCTCGGTCCCGTGGGCACCTGCCGCGGCCGAGACCCGCTCTATCCTTCCCCAGGGACGCAGGCCTGGCTCCTGCTCTGCCAGGAGTTGCTCTCCAGAGCAGGTGGGAATAGAAGCAGAAGGTTCTAGACCCAGGATTGGCTGGGTGGCACAGTCTGGATCCAGGACTCGAGGGCCCAGCGCCTGCCTCTCGGTGTTGCACCTGCCACTGGGGGCCCGGCCCTGCTGTGGCGCACAGGTGTAGCGCTTGTCTCCCTTCCTCCTCTTTGCTTCCCCCAAGGAGTCCCCTCCCCGTCCTGTTAACGTCCTTGGGTTGAGGGGTCCTCAGCCTCCACCTTAAATAAGTTCCCTGTGGATCCTGTGCCCGGAGCTCCTGACTCAGTTTGTGCCCTGGTTCTCTTTCTGGTCTTGACCTCCTGGGGCTCAGGGGTGCGTGTGCACGTGGCCACGTGTACATGTGTGCGTGGACGGGCACATGTGCACGTGTGTGAGACGAGCTGACTCCCGGCTTCCAGCCCCCACCGTGCCTGTCTGTCCCAACCCCACTTCCCCAGTAACGGCTGAGACAGCTAAGCCCTCCCCAGGTCCAGTCCTAATTGCTGCCTCATTAGCAAAGCCAGATGCTCACTCTGGACCGCGGCTTCCCAGCCTGGCAGGTGAAGGAGGTGGAGTGAAACCCGAGGCCCCCAAGCGTCTGACCCCCGGTGCTGAGACAGCAGCCGGGTTGCCGTGTGCCGGGAGCCCCCAGGCTTGTGGCACGGAGTAAGTCGTCCGCACGCGGGATTCGCACAGGGAGCGCGCCGGCAGTGGTGGGCCTCTGTGCCCAGGCACGGGGACCCTGTGACGTCACAGCTGTGGCTGTGCCCCACTGAACTGCTCCTGAATTAAATGGCTGGAACCTTCTGTGTTTGCTTTTCAGCACAGAAATCCAGAGTTTAATGAGCCACATCCACGCAAATAGAAATGGATTTGTACAACCCAAGTAACCCGGGGAGCTCTCTTAATAGAAAAATAAACACAGTGCCGTCAGATGGAGTCCAGCAGGATCTAGAATGTTTTAATGAACTGTTTTTCCTCCAGACTGCCGCCCTCTCCGTTAGCTTTGTACAAAGCCCCACGGCCTCCGTCCCTTCACGGGGGATGAGCCAGCAGCCCCTGGGCACCAAACGGTGGCGTTCTCTGCTGTCAGTCACCCGAGCACGCGCGTTTTCTGTGTGGTCCACAGCCTCCTCTTTCTCGCCTGGAGTGTGGGCGCCGTGACCTTGCGGTCAGACCCAGTGGGGAGAGGGGGGCCGTGCTCATGCCGTGGCTGCTGGCACACAGTAGGGACTCAACAAATGGCCACAGCCGCCGCAGACTTGCTGTCCGTGTGGCCATCTCCACAGACTCCACGCAGCATGGACGCACACAGGCCCCTCGGCCACCTGCTGCCTCCCGTGTGGTTGCTGTGCTGGCTTGGGGCCGGGTGCAGGCAGGTGCCGCCTTCCCACGTGCCCGAGGCTGTTCTCTGGCACTGGGCTCTGTTCCTCCCCGTGTACCTGCGGATCCTGTCCTCCCTGTCCTTCCTCCACGTGCCCCTGGGGAGGGATGCCAGTGTACCGGCAGGCCCGGCACCAGCATCAGTGGCAGTTAATCTACCAGCCATGCCCTGAGTGCCTACTGCCTGCCTGTAGGAGGAGACGCTCAGACACAGGGGCTCACGTTGAAGGGAGAGCTCAGCTTGGAGGAAGAGTGCCTACTGTGTGCTGTAGAGACACAGACGCAGGTGCTTAGCTTGGAGGGAGGGTCCCCACTGCGTGCCTGTAGGAAGAGAGACCTGGGCGCTCAGCCTGGAGGAGGCAGCGCCTCATGAACAGGTCTTTGCCTTGCAGACACTGCAGACAACGGATGAGCGGGGCGGAGCCTGGTCCAGCTCTGCAGTCCAGGCAGGCTTCAGGGAAGCGGTTACGTCTCCATGGGAACAACAGTGGGCAGGGATGGGGAGGTGGGGCGGAGCCTGGTCCAGGCAGGTTTCAAGGTCTCCATGTGCACAGGTGTGGGTGGGGATGGGGGACATATCAGCGAGCCCCGCCAGCTGGAACGTGAGGCTCAGGTGAGGCTGAGGCTTGGTCTCGTGGGCAGGGGTGCCAGGCCGTGCAAGCTCCGTGCTGGGGCATCGGGAGGTCTCTCGTGAGCTTGGAATTCAGAGTTCATTCCAGCCCCCCTGCCCGCACACCTCCGAGGCATGCGGGAAGGGGCCAGGTGAGGGGCTGACCCGAGCGTGAGGCCCCGCTGTGCTCCCTCCAGCGCCCCTGCCTGTTCTGACCTCGGGGACACGTCTGAGTCCTGGCCTCTGACTCCCACCCTGACGAAGGGGCCCAGGAGCCCCAGAAGCCGCCCTCTCCTCCCCTGGCCGCTCCCTGTCTCCGCGTGGGGCTGCTCTCCCTGCACGGGGGTCTGGGAGGCGTCAGTGCCGCCCTTGAGGGACTCTCCTTAGCCCTTGCCCTGAGCTTGTCAACGTGAGACCCTCGAGGCGCGAAAACCTCTTAGCTCCGCCCCAGCCCCAGCCGTCCTTGTCCCCGGACGGTGTCTCCTGGCAGTGTCCCATGACCGTGACCGCGGCTGCAGAGAGCATCGAGCGTGGACGGAAGGACAGTTTGGCCCTGGCTCTGGCCGCTTGCCGGCTCCCACTTCTCGTCTCTGCTGATTGGCGAACGCTCAAAGTGCTGCTGTCCGGAGGGACTCCGTGCGAACACTGCTGCTCCACGCTGCGGGATCTGAACTCCCTGTCCTGCCGCAGCCCAGGTCAACTGTGGCCCTGTGGGTCCCTGCAGGCAGGGCCCGCGGATCCGTCCATCGTCCCTCCTCGCCGATGGCTCGTGGGGAGAAAGTTGAGGTGGCGTCTTTCTACACTGTCCTGAGAGGCTGAGGGAGAGTTGTGATGGATGGTGGTGGAGGTGCATCTGCCCGGCCATGGCATCCGCTGGGCCACAGCGTCCACTCGGCCACGGCATCCACTGGGCCATGGCATCTTCCCGGCCACGGCATCCGCCCTGGGCTCGTGAAGTGCTGGCTGAGCTCCCTCACAGCCAATCCCCTGCCTGCCCCCACCCGCAGTGACATCGCCCTGCACCTCTCTCCATGGGCTTCTCGGAGCCCCTGCCTGATCCAGGTCACTGACCATCGTCCTTACAAAGCAGGCGGGGGCGGGGACAGGTCAGCCTCAGCCTGGAGGCCCAGACCCCTCTTCAGAAATGAACCCAGTGTGGGAAGGAGGGGGCTGCCATTCGTGCTGGGAGAGGAGTCCCAGGCTCCCCCGGGGACAGGCAGCTGTGCAGTTGCACGGTGAGAGCCCTCTGTGGCCGTGGCCACTCTGGCTGGGAGGCCTCCAGGCTCCTCCTCTGGGGTCCCTGTTTGCTGGGGCTCTGTCCCCAGAAGGTCCACGTGCAGACCCACTGTGCTCCCTCAGGCTCCTGCAGGCGCACGTGGGCGATGCAGCCCCAGACGGGATTTGGCACCGCAGCCCCCTGCCGGACCCTCGAGGACGAGGGCTGGCCCACGAGAGGCCCCTGAGAAAGGTCGCCCACCACGGGGGTGCCCCAAGGACAAGCCTCCCAATGCCCCCTTCCTGTGCCAGCCGTGCACCCCCATGCTCACCCTGCTACGGCCTCCCACGGCCTCGCTGTGGCCGGGCCCTGGCTGTGGAAGTATCCTCTGGTCCTTCCCTGGTCCTGGGGCTCCACTGTTGGCCCTGGTGCCCTGATGGGGGGACGCTGGGCTCCCTGCACATGTGGCACAGCTGGAAAAGGGGGTGTCCACTGACGGACAGGGAGATGGCCAAGTCGAGTCCTTACGTGGACCGTCGACTCATTCCTGAGGAACCATGGTTTCTCAGCCACATGGCTAACAGGGTCGTCCAGGAACTGACGATCGAAGCGCATCCGGTACATTGACACCAACGAGGCGATTTGGGCACAGGTCTTCAGAGTTCTGGAAGTAAGGGAATACGGTCCACGGGTCACCTCCTCGCGTGCCCTGCCCCCTGCCCCTCCCACGTGTTTCTGAGTCAAGAGAACAAAACCGCGTGTGACTCGCGCTCTCGGACACCAGCAGTCTGGCACTGCCTCGGTGTGGGCCTCCGTCTGTTAGCTCCTGTCCCTGCCAGTGGGGGCGTCTGTGGACTCAGGGAGCCCAGCCCCTGTATCAGAGGGCTCCCTGGGAGTACATGCATGTGTGCCAGTGTCAGAGGGCTCCCTGGGAGTACACACATGTGTGCCAGTGTCAGAGGGCTCCCTGGGAGTATACACACGTGTCAGTATCAGAGGGATCCCTAAGAGTACATACATGTGTGTCAGTGTCAGAGGGCTCCCTGGGAGTATACACATGTGTCAGTATCAGAGGGATCCCTAAGAGTACATACATGTGTGCCAGTGTCAGAGGGCTCCCTGGGAGTACACACATGTGTGCCAGTGTCAGAGGGCTCCCTGGGAGTATACACACGTGTCAGTATCAGAGGGATCCCTAAGAGTACATACATGTGTGCCAGTGTCAGAGGGCTCCCTGGGAGTATACACACGTGTCAGTATCAGAGGGATCCCTAAGAGTACATACATGTGTGTCAGTGTCAGAGGGCTCCCTGGGAGTATACACATGTGTCAGTATCAGAGGGATCCCTAGGAGTACATACATGTGTGTCAGTGTCAGAGGGTTTCCTAGGAGTACACACGTGTCAGTGTCAGCATGTCCCCTAGGAGTACATGCGTGTCAGTGTCAGACGGGCTCCCTGGGAGTACACGCATGTGTCAGTGTCACTGTTCCCTGGTAGTACACGCATGTGTGTCAGTGTCAAAGGGGTTCCCTAGGAGTACATGTGTCAGTGTGTCAGGTGTTCTCCATGAGTACACACACATCAGTGTGTCGGGTGTTCCCTAGGAGTACACACATGTCAGTGTCAGAGGGTTCCCTGGGAGTACATGCATGTGTGTCAGTGTCACTGTTCCCTGGGAGTACACACATGTCAGTGTCAGAGGGTTCCCTAGGAGTACATGCATGTGTGTCAGTGTCACTGTTCCCTGGGAGTACACGCATGTGTGTCAGTGTCACTGTTCCCTGGTAGTACACGCATGTGTGTCGGTGTCACTGTTTCCTGGGAGTACACACTTGTGTGTCAGTGTCAGAGAGATCCCTAGGAGTACATGTGTCAGTGTGTCAGGTGTTCTCCATGAGTACACACACATCAGTGTGTCGGGTGTTCCCTAGGAGTACACGCATGTCAGTGTCACTGTTCCCTAGGAGTACATGTGTCAGTGTGTCAGGTGTTCCCTAGGAGTACACACGTGTCAGTGTCAGCATGTCCCCTAGGAGTACATGTGTGTCAGTGTCAGAGAGGCTCCCTGGGAGTACACACATGTGTGTCAGTGTCACTGTTCCCTGGGAGTACACGCATGTGTGTCAGTGTCACTGTTCCCTGGGAGTACACACATGTGTGTCAGTGTCAGAGAGATCCCTAGGAGTACATGTGTCAGTGTGTCAGGTGTTCTCCATGAGTACACACACATCAGTGTGTCAAGTGTTCCCTAGGAGTACACGCATGTCAGTGTCAGAGAGGCTCCCTGGGAGTACACACATGTGTGTCAGTGTCGCTGTTCCCTGGGAGTACATGCATGTGTGTCAGTGTCACTGTTCCCCAGGAGTACACACATGTGTGTCAGTGTCACTGTTCCCTGGGAGTACACACATGTGTGTCAGTGTCACTGTTCCCCAGGAGTACACACATGTGTGTCAGTGTCACTGTTCCCTGGGAGTACACGCATGTGTGTCAGTGTCAGAGGGTTCCCTGGGAGTACACACATGTGTGTCAGTGTCACTGTTCCCCAGGAGTACACACATGTGTGTCAGTGTCACTGTTCCCTGGGAGTACACACATGTGTGTCAGTGTCACTGTTCCCTGGGAGTACATGCATGTGTGTCCGTGTCAGAGGGTTCCCTGGGAGTACATGCATGTGTGTCGGTGTCACTGTTCCCTGGGAGTACATGCATGTGTGTCAGTGTCACTGTTCCCTGGGAGTACACACATGTGTGTCAGTGTCAGAGGGTTCCCTGGGAGTACACACATGTGTGTCAGTGTCACTGTTCCCTGGGAGTACATGCATGTGTGTCAGTGTCACTGTTCCCCAGGAGTACACACATGTGTGTCAGTGTCACTGTTCCCTGGGAGTACACACATGTGTGTCAGTGTCACTGTTCCCTGGAGTACATGCATGTGTGTCAGTGTCACTATTCCCTGGGAGTACACACATGTGTGTCAGTGTCACTGTTCCCTGGAGTACACGCATGTGTGTCGGTGTCACTGTTCCCTGGGAGTACATGCATGTGTGTCGGTGTCACTGTTCCCTGGGAGTACATGCATGTGTGTCAGTGTCGCTGTATCCTGGGAGTACATGCATGTGTGTCAGTGTCAGAGGGTTCCCTGGGAGTACATGCATGTGTGTCAGTGTCACTGTTCCCTGGGAGTACATGCATGTGTGTCAGTGTCGCTGTATCCTGGGAGTACATGCATGTGTGTCAGTGTCAGAGGGTTCCCTGGGAGTACACACATGTCAGTGTCACTGTTCCCTGGGAGTACATGCATGTGTGTCGGTGTCGCTGTTCCCTGGGAGTACATGCATGTGTGTCAGTGTCGCTGTTCCCTGGGAGTACACGCATGTGTGTCAGTGTCGCTGTTCCCTGGGAGTACACGCATGTGTGTCAGTGTCGCTGTTCCCTGGGAGTACACGCATGTGTGTCAGTGTCACTGTTCCCTGGGAGTACACACATGTCAGTGTCGCTGTTCCCTGGGAGTACACGCATGTGTGTCAGTGTCACTGTTCCCTGGGAGTACACGCATGTGTGTCAGTGTCACTGTTCCCTGGGAGTACACACGTGTCTGCCAACGCCAGCCATGTTCCCTAGGAGCACAGGGGTGCAGCAGCCTTGTGACCACGATGCCTGTTCCTGGCTCAGGATCTGCTTCCTTGAAGCAGTTTTCTGCCTGGGCTGATTACAGACCCTCTCCTTGGCCGGTCTCCTCCAGGCTGCACCTGGGTCGGGCTCTGTGCCCTGGGGCTGCAGGTGCGGCTGACCTGCCTCGCAGCGGTCAACTGGGGGGCAGGTGGGAGGGGCCCAGCCCCTGCAGGGGTCTGTGGAGGGGTGCGCCTGCCTGATCCTAGCTCGGTCGTCCTCGGCCAGAGCGCGACTCTCAAACGAGAGGCTTCCTGTTTCCCACAGCGACTTCCTGAGTGTGTTGTGTGGCTTTCTATTTTAAGCGTGATCCATTATTGACCCGGGCAACATAAAGGCTCGCCTCGGTGAGGAACTCGGCGCTTCCTGTTTGCCAGCTGGGCTGGGGTCTGAGAGCGCCGTCTCCATTGTGCAGCGCCGTCTCCATCCGTGTTGGGGGAAGGGCCAGCAGGCCTCGCGGAGCCCCTCTCCCCGGCACGCGGCTCTCCTTGCTGCCCGGCTCTGCAGGGCATCTCGCCAAGGTCAGAAGCGCCGGGGGCTCCTGATCCGCACTTGTCCGATGGTGACGCCAGGCTGAGCACCCTGCTTCTGGGTGACGCGCCCAGCAGCTGGTCAGGGGAGGGTGAACGCCTCCAGTCCTGGGGCAGGCCAAGCTTAGTTTCTGCAAACTCCGCTCCTGTGTGTGCCTCCTGAGTGCCATCGGGGCAGGGCAGGTGCTCTGCGGGGGTCATCTGCAGGCCCAGGCAGAGGAGAGGCAGAGCCTGGGCATCACCCCTTCAGGTCCATGCAGCCTGGCCCGTGGGCTCCCCCTGCTGTGGCTGCAGCTGAGGCCCTGCCCAGCACAGAGTCCCCATTCTGCCACCTGCCCCCTTGGGCCCCGAGAGGGCATCTTTAGAGGCTGTGTGCATGCGGGGGGGAGGTGAGAAGGCCAGGGCGGGGGGGGGGGCCGAGAAGGCCAGGGCGGGGGGGGGTGCCGAGAAGGCCAGGGCAGAGCAGGTGCCGTTCTTCACATGCACACAGGTGACCAGGCGCTCTGTGACGCAGGGGCACGGTGTGACTGTCGAGTAAGGGTGCCATCTAGTCAAGGGTGAGGGCATGGGGAGGGGTGGGGCAGTGCTGGCAAGTGGGGAGAAGCGACGGGTGCCACCCTGACCCGCATCCTAGCCATGAACAGTGCACTCAACACCCACAGGTGCCTAACTCAGCATGGAGCCCGCGGAGGCAGGCTGAACACTGAAGGCAAGCGCCTCCCTCTCAGCCGAGAGCAAGGCTGGCTTCCCTGTGGACGGCACTACTGCTGGGGGGGCAAGAATTCCCAGTCTGCTCCCACGCGGGAGCCCAGGCTTCCCGGGGCACTGGGGCCACAGCACCCTCGGGCAGTGTGTGAGAGGTGAGTCTGCTCCTTTAAGGACCAGCTGGTGAACAGGCAAGAGGGCAGCCTTCCCCTGGAAAAGCTACGCCACCATCAGGACCAGGTCCCTGCAGAGCCGTTCTTTTCCATTGGCTTCGCTGAGCCTCCGCGGTGGAGTACAAAGTCAAGAAACAGAACTGTGGGGAGGGGGTGCGGCACTGCCTCCATCCCCTCTCAGGGCGCCAGGTCAAGTCCCAGCTCCTCTGCTTCCCAAGCGGCTTCCTGTGGTGATGGCTCACAAGGGGCTGGGTCCTGCCTCCCAGATGGGAGACCCAGGTGGAGCCAGACCTGGCTGTGGTGAGCACTGGGGGGGGGGGGGGGGATGAAAGATAATCTCATCCTTTCTCCCTTGCTCTCTCCATCTGTGTCACTGTCACTCTGCCTCAAGTAGATGCAAATAAACGTGTTTAAAAAAAAAAAAAAGAATTTGAGCTCTGCATTGGAATCACTGTCAACAAACTAAGCCACGCTTCTACCTCCCTCGTGTCCAGACGACCAAGATGCTGACCCCAAAACTCCACCTGTGGGCGGCTCGTGCCCCCAGGGGGGCTGCGGGTAGCCAGGAAGCAATGGGCTATGATCTTGTTATTTTGCACCTGTGGGCTAAGTGACTCGCTATGCTTGTTATCTGTTTTTTTTTTTTTTTTTTAATTTTAAAAGCTGTGTTCTCCCTGATGGTGCACCACTTACCATGGATTTTTTAAAGGTTTTGTTTGTTATACAAGGCTCTTGCGCGTCACATATACGGCTGTCAGCTGGCACCAAACCAGCAGGGACCACTGGCTGGCTTTCATTGCCTTCCCTGGGTTGTGGCTTCTGGGTGAAGCCTGCGGCTCAGGATCTGTGCGGCAACGCAGTGTCCTGTTTGTTTGTCCTCCACCCCCGCATAGCTAGCACCAGGCACCTCCTCACAACTGCCTTGTGTGGCATTTGAAGAGTTGTGTTTGCACACTGTTTTCCAGGTAGACTTTAGAATGCACACACGGCCTCTCGCCCAGCAGGGGCCTGGCAGGACCACACCGGGGACCCGTGGGGCTGACGTGTGAGTCACCACGAGGGGGAGACACACCTGACCTGCTCGCAGGTCCCTCCTTCTTCCCGGGGTCTGGGTCTGATTCTTTTTTTTTGGACAGGTGGAGTTAGACAGTGAGATAGACAGACAGAGAGAAAGGTCTTCCTTCCATTGGTTCACTCCCTAAATGGCCACTATGGCTGGTGCTGCGCCGATCCGAAGCCAGGAGCCAGGTGCTTCCTCCTGGTCTCCCATGGGGTGCAGGGCCCAAGCACTTGGGCCATCCTCCACTGCCTTCCTGGACCACAGCAGAGAGCTGGCCTGGAAGAGGAGCAACTGGGACAGAATCCGGCCCCCCAACCGGGACTAGAACCCGGGATGCCAGCGCTGCAGGCAGAGGATTAGCCTAGTGAGCCACGGTGCTGGCCTGGGTCTGATTCTTGACTGAGCTCCCTGTGGCTTTCAATTCCCCACCGATCCACTCTCCAAGGCTGCCGATTTGCTGATCGAGCCAGACACCCGCTCGGCCCCAGATAACTGCTCACCAGCACCCAGCTCTGCGTTGCTGGTCAGCCCCGCAGTGTCCCCACCACCCAGTTCTCAGTCACCCTAGCGCCCTCTCCCCGCCCCACATGGGTTCAAGCTCACATGCGGAAGGGGACAGTGAGCCTCTGTTCCTGGTCCCCTGCTGACTTGCTTCCTGAGGCCACAGGTGTCTTGTCTGTCCTAACTTGGCTGGGCTGGCAAGATGGAATGTGAGTGTGTGCCCGGTGCTGGGGAGAGCCGTGCCTGGGGCGGCTCTCCTGAAATGCACATCACCAGTGTGGGTGAACCCCGGGGCCCCAGGGAGGGTGGCTCAGGCTTGCCCTGGGGCTGTTTGCTTTCTGACCCAGGACCCGGATGATAGCTCGAGTGCTTCCACGCCACGCACACGCATGTCCGTGTCATGTTCACTTCTGAGTAGAGGCGGTTCCCGCACACCTGTTCTGTGTGCTACAGACAGACGGAGACCAGGGGGACGAGACTTCTGTTCCCTTTTGACTTTTAAGGACCGTCATACACTTCACCAAACCCGCCGTTGTACTTGCCTGACGAGTCACAGTGCTCAGTGCTGACAGCGCAGGGGCCTCGCGGTGCGACGCTGTGCCTGGCACTGGAGCGACACTTCAGCAGGTGTCTGAGCGAGAAACCCGGATCCTCTGCAGGATCTGACGGCTGTCACACCTCAACACGAGGAGTAAGACGTGACGACACCCTCAGAAGTGGGAACCGTGCTCTGGAACGTTCCGCGCTGGCCCCCTTTGCTGGGACAATCTGTGTCTTTGGACACAGAATCAGGTGCATGGTGTGAGATCGATGAGCTTGAAGTCTGGAAGTTGTGCGCCCGCAGAATGAAACAGTGCGTCTCCACTTTTCGGCCTGGTAGGAACTAAATTCGGTGCATCCCAGATCAGTCCAACACTTACTGGGATAAAGAAAAACAAGTGTTTACTATCCCCCAGCACCAAGGGCTGCAACATGGACATAGCCCTGCTGGGTCCTCTGGCTTGGGGCCTCTCAGGAGGCTGCATCCCAGATATCGGGCCAGGCTGGATGATGGGGACGTTGTCCCCAAGCCCACTGCTGTGACTGATGGCAGCCCTGGCCCTTTCCCACGTGGGCATCTCCCCAGGTCTGCCGGCTGGAGCCGCCCTCCCCAAGGTAAAGGCCTCCTGGGTGTGGGATGAGGGAGAGCAGGTTCCGAGCGGTGTGGTGGCCACCAGGCTGGGAAGTCCAGGGTGGGACTTGTGCCGCAGGTGGCCCCAGGGCAGCCGCGCACAGCTCAGCTCTGCTGTGCGACCCCGTGTGCGCCACCATGAAGACACAGTGGACGCGATGCAGGGTCCCACTAACGGTGGAGGCCACAGCCGGGCGCACCCCAGGGACGCGAGGATTAGATGACGCCATGGTTACGGGGCAGCGTTTCTCACCTCCAGACCACCCTCTGTGCTCGGCCTCTGCAGGCCGGTGGGGGTTGCTGTCCTGTTGTTCCATGTCAGCTGCCCCATGGGACACAGTGACAGGACACGCTGGGGAGACACTGTTTGCCCTGGCTGCTCCCCGTGGCTTTCCACAATTGTGGGGTCTGGCGTGTACAGTTCACTCTTGTTGACCCGTCCGGTGGCCACTGGTGTGGACACCGGTGAGTAATGGTGTCCGGTGACATATTCTTGACTGAATTAAATCCTGGCCTCCCATGGCTGACCTGAGAATGTGTCAGGAGGCTTAGACGTCGTGTGCGCGCACACCAAGCCCCCAGGCCCGTATTCAACTTGCGGCTCAGGCTCGTTAAAATGAAACAGCAGGAGAATCAGCTATTTGCACCGAATGTCACTTCTGTAGCTAACATGACAAAAACAGGTTCCAGAATCAGAAATTCTACACATGCAGCTGTGCTGTCACATGTCACACACGTGGCCCTCCCCTGTGGCTCCTGTGTCCTGTGCTGGAATACATGGAACAGCCATCACTGGGGGTCCTGCTCCGGGCTCTGCGCACGTCCACACCGTCACCGCCAGCCATCTCCAGGCCTCTTCTGTTTTGCAAAACCGGAAGTCCACACCCATTCAGCGGTAACTGCCCACCCCCACGCCTGCTCCCACCGTTCCCTTCTGCCATGAGTTTGACGGCTCTGAGGACACGGTGTTTGTCCTTTTGTGTCTGATCCATTTCCTTTAGCGTGACTTCCTCACAGCACCCCCACGCCGCAGCACTCCTGCCCCGCGTGTCTACACCGCCGTTCCCCATTCACGTGGGCGTCCCCACCACTCGGCTGCCATGAGCGCGGGTGTGCCCGTATCTCCTGGCGGCTCTGTTTGCAGGTCTCCAAGGTGCACACTCAGAAGTGACATCGCAACACCGACGTTACTGGACGTTCAGCTTCTACCAGAGTGGCCGCACGATCTTGTGCCCCACCTGCAGTGCAGGGGCCCGGTCGGCCCACGTCCTTGGCAGCACGCGCTCCTTCCCGTGTGATGGCTGTGAGCTGAGCCTCCCTGGGCTTTCTGTCTGTGTCTCCAGAAGCAGCAGCGACATTTGTGGTGGAGCATCCCCTGTGGCCCCTGGCCGTTTTGTATCCAGTGTGACACCAACCAAGCACCTCCGCGCTTCCCCACGTTCCTGCTAGCACTGCTAGGTCCGGGTTCACGGTTAGTGATGATCCAGTCACACGGGTGGTGTAGAGACCTCCACTGCCGTTAGCAAGCCCTGGCACCAGGCCTCAAACTCGCCAGCCGGGTGGGCACGGGTGAGCCAGGCCGGCCTCCCGCAGAGAATTTCCACCTTTGGGTGAATGCTTCGGCCCAGAGTTCTAGATCCATTCTAGATCAGCGTGCGGAGAGTTCTAGATCAGGTCTAGATCAGCGCCCCCGGGAGCAGAGTTCTAGATCCGTTCTGGATCAGTGCGCCGGGACGAGAGTTCTAGATTGGTTCTGGATCGGCGCGCCGGGAGGAGAGCTCTAAATCTGTTCTAGATCAGCAGGTGGGGGGAGCTCTAGATCCGTTCTGGATCGGTGCCATGGGAGCAGATTCTAGATCAATTCTAGGTCTAAATCCGTTCTAGATCAGCATGTGGGGGGGAGCTCTAGATCTGTTCTCGATCGGCATGCCGGGAGGAGAGTTCCAGATCCATTCTAGATCGGTGCACCGGGAACAGAGTTCTAGATCCGTTCTGGATTGGCGCGCTAGGAGCAGAGTTCTAGATCCGTTCTAGATCTGCGCCCCCGGAGGAGAGTTCTAGATCCGTTTCTAGATCAGCATGTTGGGCTCTAGATCGGCACACCGGGGGGGAGGGGGTTCTAGATCGGCTTTGGATCAGAGCGCTGAGAGTTCTAGATCAGGTCTTGGTCCCCCCGGGAAGAGATTCTAGATCCGTTCTAGATCGGCGCCCCGGGAGCAGAGTTCTAGGTCCATTCTAGATCGGCGCCCTGGGAGCAGAGTTCTAGGTCCGTTCTGGATCGGCGTGCTGGGAGGAGAGTTCTAGATCGGCATGGAGGGCTCTAGATCCATTCTAGATCAGCGCCCCCGGGAGCAGAGTTCTAGGTCCATTCTGGATCGGCGCCGGGAGCGGATGCCTCCCACACCAGCGTCCTCCGTTGCTCGGCACAGACGCGAGGTGAGGCCGCCGGCCCCTCCGGGGTGCGCTCCTGCCCCAGCCTGGCCGCTGTCTCCACTCCGCACAAACGCGGCTCCCAGCGCCTCCGAGCGCCGCCCTTCCGGTCTGCGGTTCCCGCCCAGCGCCGCCCGGCGGAGGCTCCACCCCTTCCCCGCTTCCCATTGGTGAGCCGGGCACAAGTGGGGCGGGGCTTGTGCTCCGACCCCGCCCGGCTCCGGGGTCCTCTCGGGCGCGCCCGCGCGGGGTCTCCCTCGGGGTCTCCCTCGGGGTCTCCCCGTGTGCGGGACTGCCCGCCCGGCGTCTGTGTGCGGTTCTCCGTGAGGAGTCACGCACGACGACCTCGGGGCCCCCGTGCTCGGCGGGCCGCGTCTGCCCAGCAGGTGCCCTGGGGCTTCGTGGCCGGGCAGGGCAGCCGGACAGCCACGGCAGGTGCGCGCTGAGGCCCGGGCCCCTCCTGTGTCCCCGTAGCTCACGTTCAGGGGTTCTGCTGCTCCGTGGTCAAGCCACGCGTGAGCAGGCGGCGGGGCCCAGCCCGGGTGCCCGGTGTGAAGACACAGGGAGAAAAGGCGGGGCAGGGCAGAGGGGCGGGCTCGGGAGACCCCCGCTGGTGCAGCTTGGCGCTCACTGGTTGTTGTGGCAGAGCCGGGCCTGGGGGGAGCCCAGAGCTCAGCTTGCACGCGGTGCCCACCAGGCGGAGGTGCAGAGGGGCCAGGGCAGCAGCTGCGGACCGCGAGGTTCGGGACCCTCCCTCCAGGGCCCTGCTTCCTGCAGCTCCCAGACAGGACAGCAGAGGCTCTGGCCTGCAGTTGTGGCTGACACCGGGTGCCAGCAGCTCCTGGAGCTGGTGACAGGCACGTGGGGGTCTCCATGTGGACCCCGACGGCACCCGGCTGCACGGGGGTCTGGCCAGGTCTCTTGGGAGGAACCTTGGTGAGGTAGCGGATCCCCCCCCCCCGTGTTTCCTCTGGGTCCAGGCACCTGCTGCTGTTTCTTGGTTTCGGGGGCCCTCGTGGATGCAAGAATTGCGGGTGCACGGGGCCCCCTTAGGACATGTGTGCGTACAACCGCCCATGTCTTCCTGTGTGCCTGACCTCGTCTCCAGGTCACTGGTGACCCTGACATCACTCACCCCGCGGAGAGGGATCCTGAGTAGGACAGGAACAGGTGCAGCTTCGGGGGGAGGTTTAGATCACAGTTGGTTGAATCCACAGACGACAGACCCCCGGACACCGAGAGCGGAGACCTAACAGGGCGACACGCCCCTCAGAGGGAGGAGAGGGCCGACGCACGCCCAGACCTCTTGGAGGGAAAGTCGTGGAGGAAGCCGGCTGTCTCTGGCCGTTTCCATCTCATTCCAACTTCATTGGCTTCCACTTAGGTGGGAAGCAATGGCTGAGCCCCAGCGACCCAGCAGGTGCTTCCTGAGGGTCGGCCAGTGCCGAGCACCCCGGTGCCTCATCTTGGGGTCCCTGTCCGCAGCCCAGAACAGACCCATGAACAACGACAGAAGAATCAGCTCTGAGAAAATGGTTCCCCCACACCTAGCCTGGCCCTGGTACCTCGACACTCCTCTGTCTCTGATGAAGTGTTGGCACTAAGATCAGATCTGGGCCAGCGCCGCGGCTCACTAGGCTGATCCTCTGCCTGCGGCGCCGGCACACCGGGTTCTAGTCCCGGTTGGGGCGCCGGATTCTGTCCCAGTTGCTCCTCTTCCAGTCCAGCTCTCTGCTGTGGCCCTGGAGGGCAGTGGAGGATGGCCCAGGTCCTTGGGCTCTACACCCGCATGGGAGACCAAGAGGAAGCACCTGGCTCCTGGCTTCAGATAGGCACAGCGCCGGCCGCAGCGGCCATTTGGGGGGTGAACCAACAGAAGGAAGATCTTTCTCTCTCTCACTGTCTAACTCTGCCTGTCAAAGATAAATAAATAGGCCAGCGCCGTGGCTTAACAGGTTAATCCTCCGCCTTGCGGCGCCGGCACACCGGGTTCTAGTCCCGGTTAGGGCGCCGGATTCTATCCCGGTTGCCCCTCTTCCAGGCCAGCTCTCTGCTATGGCCCAGGAAGGCAGTGGAGGATGGCCCAAGTCCTTGGGCCCTGCACCCGCATGGGAAACCAGGAGAAGCACCTGGCTCCTGGCTTGGGATCAGTGAGATGCGCCGGCCGCAGCGGCCATTGGAGGGTGAACCAACGGCAAAAAGGAAGACTTTTCTGTCTCTCTCTCTCTCACTATCCACTCTGCCTGTCAAAAAATAAATAAATAAATAAATAAATAAAGATAGATCAGATCTGACGTTGCACTCACTGTGCAGTGGCTGGTTCTCTCAGCCTCCACTTGCAGCTCTGTGGAATGGGCCCACGTTCCAGGAGGATTGCCTGAGACGGGAAGCCCACTGTGCATACCTCAGATCTCGTGGGCGTCTTCTCCGGTGTGATCTCTTATTTCCCTTCCTGCTATGCCCTCTGCTGGAGTAATCTCTAGCGAATGCTCCCTGATGGACTACTTTCTGTAGATTCTTGATAAACAACAAATAAAACTGAAAATTTACAGTTAAAAATGATCGGACGTTTGCAGTTTCGTGCGGCGCAGGCCAATACTTAGGACTTATACCATCCACGGTCCTTACCCATAGCTCTACAATCCCTGCTGGTTTATAAAGGGAGCAGCACGTAGACGCAGGGAGACACGTGGAGCGGCGTGTGGGGTGCGTTTGCCGACTCCCCAGCACCTCAGGGCCGGCAGGCAGACTGCTCTCCCGCGGCCGTCCTGGGAACCCCTCGGAAGCTCACGTTTTGAGGGTGCTGTGGCGAGCGGCTGTAAGGACGTGCTGTTCTCAAGGGGAGGGCCCGTCTGGGCCGCGGGCGGCCGTTGCCTCGTGTGTACTACAGAGGGCCTCTTCCCGTTTGTTTGGAGGGGTTCCCTGGGCTTGGTGGCAAGAGGGGGCCATCGTTTGGTGCCAAAGGTTACTCGGAGTGGGGACCCGCAGCCCGAGAGCAGAGGCATCCTCCTGGTGTTCCCTGTGGTCTCAGGGCGGACAGAGCGGTGGACACGAAGCCAAGTCCTAAGAGCAGCAGAGGTCGTGTGCTCGGGGCAGCCGTCCCGTACCCCACGCCCCGGAACGCGGCCTGCGGCAGTCCTAAGGCAGCGGTAGGGATTTGTGTCGAGGCGTGCGCTTGGTGCGTGATCTTTATTTTCACAAATCCCAGAAGGGAGAGCGATCTGACGGCATCGCCCATGCAATAAGGATCACAGAAAACGGCAGAGAATTTGGCCTAAAAACAGCGCGTGCTGTAAAGTCTGCTGCTCCGCTGTGCCCTCGCCCCCACTGACTCCTCCTGGTCACCGCCGTCCGTGACCAGCCAGGGGTCTGTGTGCTTCTCCTCCGGCGGCGGCGCTCCGGTATGGGATGCGGGCGTCCAGCGTCCCAGGCCACAGCTCAGCCCTCTGTGCCACAGCGCCTGCTCCACCCCTGCCCTCTTACAACACACTGAGCCCTGCCCAGCCGTCCCAGGACCTCTCCCCAGCTCAAGACCTCATTCCCGGGTGTGCTTGATGGTGCTGGGCCTGGGGACACTGGAACGCTGCTCCAAGGCCTCCCCTGCCCTGCCCTCCCCACAGAGTGAGATGGGGCAGGCCCCTCCCCTGCCCTGACCCCCACCCCCCCCCATAGAGTGAGATAAGGGGCAGCCCCCTCCCCTGCCCTGACCCCCGCCCACAGAGTGAGATAAGGGGCAGACCCCTCCCCTGCCCTGACCCTTGCCCAGAGTGAGATAAGGGGCAGCCCCCTCCCCTGCCCTGACCCCTGCCCAGAGTGAGATAAGGGGCAGACCCCTCCCCTGCCCTGACCCCTGCCCAGAGTGAGATAAGGGGCAGACCCCTCCCCTGCCCTGACCCCCGCCCACAGAGTGAGATAAGGGGCAGACCCCTCCCCTGCCCTGACCCCCGCCCACAGAGTGAGATAAGGGGCAGACCCCATGTGCACGATGGAGCACAGTGGCCCCAGTTATCCGCAGGCAGTCAGATTAGGGAGTCTTCATTCTTAAAACCAGTGTCTCCTTTCCCTCTAGTTTATCAAAGAGGAAGTTTTTAAAGCCGTGGAAAGAAAGGGAAACTTGCTTCTCCTAAGGGAAACCCCGGCAGCTCCAACTGACCAGTGTTGTGCAGGCACAGGGTGGGTTCTGGACGCTCAGACTGACCAGTGCTGTGCGGGCACAGGGTGGGTCTGGACGCTCAGACTGACCAGTGCTGTGCGGGCACAGGGTGGGTCTGGACGCTCAGACTGACCGGTGCTGTGCGGGCACAGGGTGGGTCTGGACGCTCAGACTGACCGGTGCTGTGCGGGCACAGGGTGGGTTCTGGACGCTGCATCCCCTCTGCCTCTCACAGCTGCCCCAGATACGACAGTCATGGCCCCGGCCTGCAGGGGCAGGCATGGTGTCCTGAGGCTGCTTGTGCCTCGTCACTGCCTTGCTGCCAGCGCTGGCTGTGACCCTCACGCCGGGACCTGCGGTGGTGGCAGGAATAACCCCCATGCCCTCGACACCGCGCTGTCCCTGGAGTTCTCCACCACCTCCCTGCCTTGCATGGAGCAGGCGTTCAATGCCTGCGCGCTTGCAGCTCCGACCCAGGTTAGAGTAGAAGCAGGCAAAATGCGGGAGTGAATGCGGCCAAGCAAAGCTTAGCGAGAGGCAGAGGCTCTGGGAGCTGTGTCATCGGGCAGTTTCGTCATTGCGAGGACCCCACAGACAGCACGTCCGCCAGTGTCACGCATCACGCGTGATCGGACCCTGTGAGCCCTGGTGCTTATGTGCAACTCCAGAGGACCCAAACGTCTTCACGCGCCACGGGACTGTGCGTCCTGTCGGAGGTGGTCCAGGAAAGCAAACCCGCTGGCCTCCGGCGACCCTGCCTGGCCTGTCCTGCCACGGGCACCTTCTCTGCAGCCGGCTTCCCCCTGCTGGCGTCTCCGCGGCCCTCAGAGCTGAGCAAGGCCGGCAGAGGGCAGCCGGGGCGGAGGGGCAGTGCCATGTGCTTTGTCAGCCTGCATTTAAATTGAAGACTTAATGAGCGACCCTGCACAGTTTTAATTTGGGTTTTTAATTAACAGGGCTGAAATGAGGAGCTGGCACTTCTCATCATGTTCAGCACGTTCCACTTGTTTCTTCCCGGCTCATTAGCGCTGCATTTTGGACATCTGTCCACTCCGTGTATCCAGCCGGCGACTCGGGTCAGCATGTAGGAGCCACACGAGGCCTCTGATGAGTGGGAGGGCCGTGTCTTTGCTCGCTCGCTGCGGGGTGAGGGAGGGGAGACGATGGGCCACGTGGACCCCCCCCTCCGCCCTGCTCAGGTCCCCGGGGGAAGGAGTCGCTGGGAAGTGTGTGCAGTGTTGGGGAAGAGCGTACGTGCCAAGTATGTGTCCAGGCGTGTGCTCCCCTCTGCCAGGGGCTGTCAGGCGTGACATGTGTGCTGCCCTGGACACATGGGGAAATGGCTCGTGAGCCCAGCGGTCTCCTGAGTGACGTTTGCCCTCAAACTTTCCATCTCAGAGTGCATCGTGCTGAGCCACGCCCAGGATCCCCGGGGCCAGGGTGTGTCCACCCCCTCCCCAAAGACAAGCTCCAGCACCCAGCTGATGCTCCGGCGTCTCCAGGGACGGTGTCGAGGGAAGGGAAGGTTTCGGGGCAAGCGTTTGATGCAGTGGTTTAGACTACTTGGAACTCTGCATCCCGTCTCAGAGTGTCTGGGCTCCGGTCCTGGCGCCGCCTCTGACCCCAGCTCCCTGCTAACGCTCACCCTGGGAGGCAGCAGCGATGGCTGAAGTCCTTGGGTCCCTGCTGCCCCCCTGGGAGACAGAGTTGAGTTCTCAGCCTCTCGCGTTACCCTGGCCCGGCTCAGTCCATTGTAGGTATTTAGGGAGTGAACTGGTGGATGGCAGATCTTGGTCTCTCCATCCAGCTCTGTCTCTTTGCTGCTATGCCTTTCAAATAAATGAAAATAAGTATTTTCTTAAATTGCCAACTTCAAAGCCACAAGCCCCTGGAGCTGCACAGGGCGACACCGAGCCTGCACTGGGCTGGTGCTGCGGCTGCTCGTGGCGTCCTCCCCCTGCCTGCGGGTGGTTCTGCCTGGGTCTGTCTCCGTGCACCGTGTTGAGTAGACTGGCCTCTGCGCTGGACTCTCTCCGCTGCGTCTGTTCCAGGCTCTGTAAGGTTTATCTTAGCAAGTCGGCGAGGCTGGTCCAGTCATTGCCTGCCCTCCAAGCAGCTCTCCCAGCCCGAGGATCTGAGCACGGCCTGACTTGGCCATTGCTCTGCGTGTCTCCAGCCACAGGGGGCGCCCTGGCCTGCGCAGGGTTGGGGCTGTGGGTGTGCCCACCCGCAGTGCCGTTCTCACTCCCATGGAGTGGCTCTGAGGACCCTGTGAGTGCACAGCTTGGCCCCTCGCCCCCACCCCCTCCACTCGCTGGAGACCTGGCCCTGCGGACGGTAGAAGCTCAGAGAGCTCGGGTCTTCACAAAGGCCCTTTGTCCCCTGCGCTGTTGGCGCTGCTCGGTGCAGATGGCGGCATCCACCCTGCTGCCCTGCCTCTGGGTGCACGCACTGCACGGAGCGTGGCGCCGACACCCCCGTGTGTCTTGGGGCCGCGCTGTCCTGTTTCCCTGGAGGTCACGTTTCTTCCCGGCTGGTGTGTGTGCCCAACAGCGCCTCCTGTAGGCGTCCTACCCGGAGTCTCAGCTGTAACAGTAACGACTGTGCGCTGCCGGACTTCCTCCCTCCCATCTTGAAAACTCACACCTGGCCCACGGATGGTGAGGAGTCTCCGGTTATGACCCCAGTATCTGCTCCTCCCTCCCCATCCCGGGAGGCCGGTTTCCTTCAGGTCCACCCCCTCTCTGAGCCCAGAGATGTCCGGCCTGGAGGTGCGGGCAGGGCTGGTCACTCACACCCACTGCTGCCCAGGAGCCCAGATGGATCTGATGAGCACGTGGCTGGGCTGCAGGCGCACAGGAGACCTGGACCGGCCACGGAGCCACGGCGGAGCTCCCCCGCGGTTCACAAGTGCCTGTGCTCGCTTGCTGTGGTGTTGTCGGGGTGACGGACGCATCTCGGGATGGAAGGCATCTGGAGGAGCAGCCGTGTAGGGTTCCGTGGGGTGAGCTCCGGCTCTGCAGCTAGGGTGCGTGGGGAAGGCCGCACCCGCGGCCCCCGGGGCAGCCGTGTAGGGTTCCGTGGGGTGAGCTCCGGCTCTGCAGCTAGGGTGCGTGGGGAAGGCCGCACCCGCGGCCCCCGGGGCAGCCGTGTAGGGTTCCGTGGGGTGAGCTCCCGCTCTGCAGCTAGGGTGCGTGGGGAAGGCCGCACCCGCGGCCCCCGGGGCAGCCGTGTAGGGTTCCGTGGGGTGAGCTCCCGCTCTGCAGCTAGGGTGCGTGGGGAAGGCCGCACCCGCGGCCCCCGGGGCAGCCGTGTAGGGTTCCGTGGGGTGAGCTCCCGCTCTGCAGCTAGGGTGCGTGGGGAAGGCCGCACCCGCGGCCCCCGGGGCAGCCGTGTAGGGTTCCGTGGGGTGAGCTCCGGCTCTGCAGCTAGGGTGCGTGGGGAAGGCCGCACCCGCGGCCCCCGGGGCAGCCGTGTAGGGTTCCGTGGGGTGAGCTCCCGCTCTGCAGCTAGGGTGCGTGGGGAAGGCCACACCCGCGGCCCCCGGGGCAGCCGTGTAGGGTTCCGTGGGGTGAGCTCCCGCTCTGCAGCTAGGGTGCGTGGGGAAGGCCACACCCGCGGCCCCCGGGGCAGCCGTGTAGGGTTCCGTGGGGTGAGCTCCGGCTCTGCAGCTAGGGTGCGTGGGGAAGGCCGCACCCGCGGCCCCCGGGGCAGCCGTGTAGGGTTCCGTGGGGTGAGCTCCGGCTCTGCAGCTAGGGTGCGTGGGGAAGGCCGCACCCGCGGCCCCCGGGGCAGCCGTGTAGGGTTCCGTGGGGTGAGCTCCGGCTCTGCAGCTAGGGTGCGTGGGGAAGGCCGCACCCGCGGCCCCCGGGGCAGCCGTGTAGGGTTCCGTGGGGTGAGCTCCGGCTCTGCAGCTAGGGTGCGTGGGGAAGGCCGCACCCGCGGCCCCCGGGGCAGCCGTGTAGGGTTCCGTGGGGTGAGCTCCGGCTCTGCAGCTAGGGTGCGTGGGGAAGGCCGCACCCGCGGCCCCCGGGGCAGCCGTGTAGGGTTCCGTGGGGTGAGCTCCGGCTCTGCAGCTAGGGTGCGTGGGGAAGGCCGCACCCGCGGCCCCCGGGGCAGCCGTGTAGGGTTCCGTGGGGTGAGCTCCCGCTCTGCAGCTAGGGTGCGTGGGGAAGGCCGCACCCGCGGCCCCCGGGGCAGCCGTGTAGGGTTCCGTGGGGTGAGCTCCCGCTCTGCAGCTAGGGTGCGTGGGGAAGGCCGCACCCGCGGCCCCCGGGGCAGCCGTGTAGGGTTCCGTGGGGTGAGCTCCCGCTCTGCAGCTAGGGTGCGTGGGGAAGGCCGCACCCGCGGCCCCCGGGGCAGCCGTGTAGGGTTCCGTGGGGTGAGCTCCCGCTCTGCAGCTAGGGTGCGTGGGGAAGGCCGCACCCGCGGCCCCCGGGGCAGCCGTGTAGGGTTCCGTGGGGTGAGCTCCCGCTCTGCAGCTAGGGTGCGTGGGGAAGGCCGCACCCGCGGCCCCCGGGGCAGCCGTGTAGGGTTCCGTGGGGTGAGCTCCGGCTCTGCAGCTAGGGTGCGTGGGGAAGGCCGCACCCGCGGCCCCCGGGGCAGCCGTGTAGGGTTCCGTGGGGTGAGCTCCGGCTCTGCAGCTAGGGTGCGTGGGGAAGGCCGCACCCGCGGCCCCCGGGGCAGCCGTGTAGGGTTCCGTGGGGTGAGCTCCGGCTCTGCAGCTAGGGTGCGTGGGGAAGGCCGCACCCGCGGCCCCCGGGGCAGCCGTGTAGGGTTCCGTGGGGTGAGCTCCCGCTCTGCAGCTAGGGTGCGTGGGGAAGGCCGCACCCGCGGCCCCCGGGGCAGCCGTGTAGGGTTCCGTGGGGTGAGCTCCCGCTCTGCAGCTAGGGTGCGTGGGGAAGGCCGCACCCGCGGCCCCCGGGGCAGCCGTGTAGGGTTCCGTGGGGTGAGCTCCCGCTCTGCAGCTAGGGTGCGTGGGGAAGGCCGCACCCGCGGCCCCCGGGGCAGCCGTGTAGGGTTCCGTGGGGTGAGCTCCGGCTCTGCAGCTAGGGTGCGTGGGGAAGGCCGCACCCGCGGCCCCCGGAGCAGCCGTGTAGGGTTCCGTGGGGTGAGCTCCGGCTCTGCAGCTAGGGTGCGTGGGGAAGGCCGCACCCGCGGCCCCCGGGGCAGCCGTGTAGGGTTCCGTGGGGTGAGCTCCCGCTCTGCAGCTAGGGTGCGTGGGGAAGGCCGCACCCGCGGCCCCCGGGGCACCGTCGGGAGAGGCAGGTTCAGCTGACGTTGCCGCTGCCCAGGACGAGGCTGGAAGACGCGCGGCCTTCGTCACGAGGTCGTCCTGCTGGTCGACCGTCTCAGTCTCCTGGAGACTCAGAGCCCGAGTGCTGGGAGGAGTGGACTGGGAGGGGAAAGGTGTCACTTCCACGAGAACCCGGAGGGCAGAACATGGGGACCCCGGGCAGGGCAGCGCATGTGCCTGCGTGCGGGCCGTCCGCACAGGTTCTCCCCAAGATGTCTCGTGTCCATCCAGTCTTGGGGACACAGCTGCCAAGGTCCAGGCGACGAAGCTGTGCAGGTTCTCTGACCAGACACACAGACGCCACAAAACAGACAGACGGATGGGGGCTGCTCTGCTGATGGCCCACAGCTCCGTCCTCCAGATTGGACGCGCTTGTCAGGATCCCTGTGGCCCCGTGGTAGACCACACAGGGGCGTGGCCACCTGTGCCTGCTCGGGGCCCTGCCGGCAAGGTCACCATCACGGAGGCTCCCCCACTCCTGGACTGGGACCATCCAGAATGAACCTCTTGTCTCGTAAAGTTAGACGGCCCCAGGCATTTCATTACAGTAGCAACGGGCTGACCAGTGGAGCTGCAGGGTGGTGGTGGTGAGGGTGACATGAAGACCAAGGGTCAGGTGGGCACCTCGTACCGGCCAGCTTCTCCCTACTTTCACTCGAAGGGCAGTGGGAGCTGCTTAGGAGGGCAGGCGGCTTATTTCAGTGCAGAACTGCGGCCCCCTTGGGCTGGGCTGGTGGCAGAGCCTGTGTGCAGGGGGAGGCATGGCGAGCCAGGGAGCACGCAAGCTCTTCTTACACAACCAGCCCTCGTGCAAGAACTGCCGTTCCGTGGCTTGGCCCCGGGGGCCTGAGACCTCCCAGCAGATGCCATCATGAGACCAAGACTCTACCCTAGTCCATCAACCACTGACAGGAGCTTTGGACATAAGACTTTGGGGTTTGCTTATTTTTAAGATCGGTTGGTCTATCTATCTATCTATCTATCTATCTATCTATCTATCTATCTAGAAGAGTAATGGAAGAAAGGGAGAGAGAGAGAGAGAGAGAGAGAGAGAGAGAGACAGAGAGAGAGAGAGATCTTCCTCTACTGGTTCAGTCCACAAATGACTACAACAACCAGGGCCAGACCAGGTGGCAGCCAGGAGCCAAGAACTCTATCTAGGTGCCTCACATGGGCAGTGGGGTCCCAAGCACCTGGGCCATTTTCCACTGTCTTCCCAGGCACATTAGCTGGGAGCTGGAACAGAAGTGGAGCAGCTGGGACTTGACCCGGGGCCCCAGTGTGGGATGCCGGTGTCACGGTGGCAGCTTGGCCCCCTGCTCCACAGCTCCAGCCCCGACGTTGGGGTTTCAGCAGCTGCACGAGTTTGGAGGCCAGATGCTGTCACAGCACAACACCCCTGAAGTAGGCAGGAGAGCCGTGGGCACGTCCGTGCCTCCCGTGCGATGCCACCCTTCAAGTGGACTCAGAAAAGCCCTGAAGGAGGAGCGGATGCAAGTCAGCCGAGCCCACGTGGCACACCAGCCTCCTTAACCGGCACAGTCACCACTAGCATCCAGTGGGAACACAGTATCTAAGACCACGGGGTGAGGGCTCTGGCCTGAGCAAGCCTGGTGACAGGTGCACAGCTGACCAGGGTCAAATATGGCACCACTCAAAGATGTATTTATTTATTTATTTGAAAGGCAGAGAGATGGAGAGTAAGAGAGAGACTCAGTCGATCTCCTGGCTGCTGGTTCATTCCCAGATGGCTGAATGGCAAAGCCAGGAGCTCCATCCGGGTTTCTCACATGGGCTGAGGGGCTCGAGTGCTTGAGCCATCACTGGCTGCCTTCCCAGGCACGTTAGCTGGAAGCCAGATTGGCAGTGGAGCAGCCGGGCTCAGCCGTGCCTTGGTATGGGATGCTGGCGGCCTTAGCGGCGGTGCAGCCCGCTGCACCCTGTCACCAGTCCTGACTGCAGGTCTCTGGCTTTCTCACTGGTCACAGCTGTGTCTCAGGTTTGCTCACATAAGGCCATGCATTGAGATGATCGCATCATTTCGTAAAAAATACCAAAAACTGCATCGCTTCCTACACAATACGGATATGTCTCTGTGCTTGCCGACTTGCCCAAACAGTAGCAGATGGTCATCTGGAAGGTGAGGTTAGAGCGCTCAAATGTGCGTACGAAGAAGTCATTGCGACCAACAGGGCAGTGCCGATCTCCAGCCCAGATCCAGTTCTGGTCTGAACTGCAGGCTGCAGCAGCTGAGCGACTGAGCAGCGCCCTGGCGTTCTCTGGTGGGCTGCGTCTGCTTCCGCAGCTGCAGGGTGATGGGTGGGGAGTGGGTGTGTGATGCGCATGTCCTGGCATGCAGGGGACCTGTGCACGGGGGTGCGCGTGTGACGCACGTGTCCCCGCACACAGAGGACCTGTGCACGGGAGTGCGCGTGTGACGCGCGTGTCCCCGCACACAGGGGACCTGTGCACGGGAGTGTACATGTGACATACGTGTCCCCGCACACAGGGGACCTGTGCACGGGGGTGCGCGTGTGACGCACGTGTCCCAGCACACAGGGGACCTGTGCACGGGGGTGCGCGTGTGACGCGCGTGTCCCCGCACACAGGGGACCTGTGCACGGGGGTGCGCGTGTGACGCGCGTGTCCCCGCACACAGAGGACCTGTGCACGGGAGTGCGCATGTGACGCGCGTGTCCCAGCACACAGGGGACCTGTGCATGGGAGTGCGCGTGTGACGCGCGTGTCCCCGCACACAGGGGACCTGTGCACGGGAGTGTACATGTGACATACGTGTCCCCGCACACAGGGGACCTGTGCACGGGAGTGCGCGTGTGACGCGCGTGTCCCCGCACACAGGGGACCTGTGCACGGGAGTGTACATGTGACATACGTGTCCCCGCACACAGGGGACCTGTGCACGGGGGTGCGCGTGTGACGCACGTGTCCCAGCACACAGGGGACCTGTGCACGGGGGTGCGCGTGTGACGCGCGTGTCCCCGCACACAGGGGACCTGTGCACGGGGGTGCGCGTGTGACGCGCGTGTCCCCGCACACAGAGGACCTGTGCACGGGAGTGCGCATGTGACGCGCGTGTCCCAGCACACAGGGGACCTGTGCATGGGAGTGCGCGTGTGACGCGCGTGTCCCCGCACACAGGGGACCTGTGCACGGGAGTGTACATGTGACATACGTGTCCCCGCACACAGGGGACCTGTGCACGGGAGTGCGCGTGTGACGCGCGTGTCCCCGCACACAGGGGACCTGTGCACGGGAGTGTACATGTGACATACGTGTCCCCGCACACAGGGGACCTGTGCACGGGGGTGCGTGTGTGATGTGCGCTGCCTGTCCCGTGGGGCAGATGAGGCCGCAGGTTACCTGGGGACAAGTGATGGGGTCTGTGGATGGAGCTGGCAGGGGCAGGGGTCAGGAGGCCTGCGAGGTGCAGAGGAGCTGATGGTCAGTGAGAGGGACAGGAGGGAGGGCAGCCGGCTGCAGTCCCTGGTCGCGGAGGGGCAGGTGGGTATGGGAGGTGCTGCCGAGGTGACTTCTGTGGGCTTCTGCAGTGGGAGGGGTGGAGTCTGGAGGCTTAGGAGCGGGGGGCACTGAGCCCCTGCCTGGCAGGCACCCCCGACCCGAGAGGGGTGGAGGCAGACAAAGCCCAGGGCCTCGGAGCGAGGAGCAGACGCTGGAGTGGGTCTTGCTGAGCGATGCTGGAGGTCAGGGGGTGAAGCTGAGACAGGGAGGAACCTTGGTCCATGGACACTGAGTGCACGCGTTGGTCTGGCTGAGAACCTTTCATGAGTGGCCGCCCTGGCCAGCAGCCTACTCATCAAATGAGGCCCGGCTCTCCTCTCCGTGGCTCTGTACCTGGTCACGGATGCACTGGAGGTGTGCACAGGTGCTCGGAGCAAGCAGCCACTCCCGCGTGGGTCTCAGCTTAACCACTGGGCCAAGCGCCCGCCCTTGCCCTCTACTAGGGCTGCGTGGGAGGTGCAGCTCTGGGAGTGGTGCTGTCCGGGCCTGGGTCCCCCAGCCCCCACCCTCAGCCGTCCCTGTCTCAGCCGCTTCTGCTGCCGTCGGACCTGCGGCAGCTGCCGACCACGTCCACAGGGGCTCCGAGGTGCGCTAGGCGCTGGGGAGGAGCGGGGAGCAACCCAGCAAAGGCTCGGCTGAGCTGCTAGGCAGGGCCTCGCCACCTCCGCGTGCAGGTGTCTGGCGTTTAAAGCGTGCTTCGGGCTCACTCTGAGGTGTTGGGAGTTTGAGATGACCTGGAGGTACCCTCTCTTGTGGAATTCGGCTGAGTATTGGCTCAACAGACTTCTGAGTGCTCCCCCGCTGCCGCCCAGTGCGAGCGATGGCGACACAGGACGTGGTCTCCCGGCAGCTCCTGCTCCTGACGACGCAGAGAGCTCGGTCCCTAGATCAGGGCTCCCCGGCAGCACTGGTGGCACCAGCCTGGCATCCCTGCTCTCTGCCCATCACATTCCAGGGGCAGCACCAGATCCTGACAACCAAGGATGGCTCTGGACTGGCCAGGCGTCCCCAGGAGGGGGAATTCTCCTAAGTAGGATCCCCGACTTTGGTGGAAGTCTCTCCCTCATACGCAGTAGGAACTGGAAGTTAGCTAAGTGCCGACCTAGGCAAGCAAACCAAGGCAGTTAGCATCGCTGTTTAATTCGCATGCTTGTGCCCACAGCAAGGAATAGGAGAGACCGGGGCCCAGGCTCCATGGCGTCCTCCCTCCCGGTGGATCTAGGGATGCTAGGGAGCAGGGTGCCCGGAGCAGGGCTCGTGGCCCAGCCGGGGAACCAGGGGATCTCCCAGCAATGATGTCAGAGCAGAGGTTAGCTGGCTGGTGAGCAGGGAAGTGAGGTGTAGTGGGGTCACCACTGGCAGAAGCAGCAGGTGCGTGAGCTGGGAAAATCCGGACAGTGGCCGCCCTGGGGTCAGACCAGGTGCCGCCTCCACTCCGCACTCCGTGTCAGGAGTTCCCCCTCGGAAGCCAGTGTGGCGTCCTCCTTCCAGGTTTCATTGTTCTTGTTGGGGCCTTGCCACCAAGGATCCCTTTGCAGATTGCAAGGTACACACGTGTGGATGGTGTCGTTACAGCTTAGAGTTTTTGTGAAACGGGAAGTTCCGTGCTGACTGTAAATGACACAGCAGTGGCTGTGTCGGCTCCCCAGGGCCGCCACAGCACTGTGCCACCCACAATACACATTTAGCCCCCGCGGTGCCAGAAGCCCCAAGTTGGAAGTGAGGCATGCACAGGGTCTCGGTCCCTCTGAAGGCTCTGGGGGAGTCGGTGCCCGACCCCTCCCTGCAGCTGCTGGTGTGACCAGATTCCTTGGCGTTCCTTGGCCTGGGACAGCTCCTCCAGGCTCTGCGCTGCTCCCCTGTGCCTGTGACCCCGTGTAGGGATGTAAAGCCTGCCCCAAGGCAACCATGACCTCACGTGCAAACCCCCAGTGCCCACAGAAGGTCACAGCAGCGGGTATGGGAAGGACCTCAGCTTCTCGTTTGGGGAGAGCCACACTGGTGATGCTGATTCTACACAGAAGTGGCAGGCTCCAGGCTCTGACGGCTTTGTAAACAATAGCTCCCATCTGAAAGCCACCCACGGAGCCCCTGCCTGCTTCCCGCTGAAGCCTGGGAGATTGAGCCTACATAGTCGCTCCCAGCACACGGTGACAGGACCGGAGGATCGCACTTCCTGCAAAGTCACCAGGCCCCCCGGCAGCTCTTCCAGGAAGGAAGCTGCGTCACGAGAGGAAGTGATGCCATGGGCTGGACGGGCGGGGGAGCAGGTAGGCAGGCGCACGGTGGTGCAGTCGCGAGCTCTGAACAGGGCTGAACCCGAGGATGTGCCATTGTGACGACGCACCTGTTTCCTGTTACACAGTCCCATTCTTTTGGGATCGGCACATGCCGAAAGTCCTTGACAAACCTAGACAGCCTATTTAGGGTCACTGACTTACGGCCCCAAGGCGGCTGCTCGTCACTCCCTGGCTCATGGAGAGGAAGCAGGGGGAGGCTGGAGGGGAGCAGGTGTCCCAGGTCCCTTCTCTTCCTGCCCGTCTGTCCTGCACCAGAGCTCGTTGTGACTGCTTTGGCTCGCTTCACCACTCAGCACGGGTCTGCGTGAGGCTGGACATCAATACGACCACGGCATGCAGTGGCCTGCATACACATGGAGTCTAATAAAAACATGAACCAAGTGATCCCCATCACTGGTAGAGCACCTGCCGTGCCCCTGGCTCACGCCGGGGCTCGTGGGAAATGTCTCTGAAGGGCAGGTGCTGGTGGTCAGAGCTGGAGAGGATCCCGTGCAGAGCTGGTGCCTCGAGCCCCGCTCGGGGATCAGGATATATGACGGCCCGAGACAGCGAGGGGGAGTGGGCTTATCCAGAGAACTGGGGCGGGGCCCTGGCTGGAGCCTGGGGGCCAGCACGAGGGTTGGAGTGAAATGTTGCCTTTCCTTCCGGCTGCTCTGGGGAGCTGTGTCCCGGCTCGGTCGTCTGCAGATTTGATGTGTGTGTTTAGGATTTTTTTATTTAATCTTCCTTGGGGCTGTTGAGCCTTTATAAATATGAAGACTGGTATATTTTCATCAACCCTGAAAAAAAGTCTCAACCCTCATCCAGGATCTCCGGCTGCATCTTCTCCGTCTTCTCCCGCATGCCAGGGCTCAGAGCCGAGCCGCGTGTGCAGCCCAAGACGGCCCCGTCTCTTCACCTCTTTCCCACCTTTCCTGTCTTTGACTTTCTGTTTTCCATTCTCTCAATTATCATCAGGTCCAACTTCTCATTTACTGATTCTTTCTTGGATTCTTGTGTAAATTACTGTTTAATCTGCTGTCAGGTTTTCTGATTTAAATTATTATAGTCTCAGTTTTAAATTTAATTCTTTTTACAAATATGCTTGGTCATTTTTTTAAAAACAGTCATTTGAAAGGTCGAGTGAGAGAGAGAGAGAGAGACAGGGAGAGAGAGAGAGAGAGAGAGAGAGAGAGATCTTCCTTCCATCTGCTGGTTCACTCTCCAAGGGTAATAACAGGCAGGGCTGGCCCAGGCTGCAACCAGGAGCCTGCACCTCCATCCTGATCTCCCACATGGGTGGCGGGGACCAAGCACTTGGGCCGTCCTCCACTCCCCCTGCAGGTGCATTTGCAGGGAGCTGGATCAGAAGCAGAGCAGCCAGGACCTGCGCTGGGCTCAGATGTGGGATGCCAGTGTTGTAAGCGGTGGCGTAACCCACTGTGGCACACCAGCCCCTGCTTGTCGCTTTATAATCTCTAGTCTCCTTGTAATGCTTTGAATCCCATTTTTGTTATCTCAAAGCATTAAACATTTTATTTTATTTAGCACAAAAAATGTCAGCCTCTGCAGTGTGTCCGGGTCTGACCCTGCCATCCATCACCTCTGCCGGCTGTTTCTCGTGGCTCATCTCCTCGCACGCTTAGCCACCTGTGCCTGTGAGCTCAGGGCTGCTAGCGCGTCCTCTGTTCTTGCAGAGAGCGCTAACTTCTTCTCCGCCCATCCAGGCCTTTAGGAAACAAATGTTTGGACCAGCGTTTGTCAGCGCACCGAGGTTTGGCCTCCAGCAGCATAAGTCTGGACTGCAGGAGGGGGAGGGTCCTCCCCTCGCCTGTTCCAGGTCACACCCGCATGAACCCCTCCTCTGCCCACCGGGGTTCGCACCAGGGGAGAGCGGGGGTGGGTCGGGGGAGCCTGCTGGGGCCTCCCTCTCTGCCGGTCCCCCAGGGAGTGGCCAGGACACGCCCTGCTTCTCCACTTGACCTTGTTTTCTCCCGAGGCGTGCCTGCCCTGTCCTCCCCAGCCCGTGTCCTGGGAAGGCTGTGTCTGCAGAGTGAGCCCTGCTTCCGGCTCCGGCCGCCTCCTGACCTGGACACAGCGGATGGGGCTCAGCGTTCCTGGGTCTTGCGTTTGCGCACTCGTCCCGTTCCCATGCCAGGGTGCCAAGTCAGGGCCTGAAACGTGCTTTGACTGCTGAGAAATTCTAGAACCTTCCGTTTCCCTCTGGGTCCACGTCAGGTCCACAGGCTTCCTGCTGCAGTTGGAGCCAGTCTCCTCTTCCCTGCCCACGCGCTGCCTTCACGGCTCCTGGGTGATTTGTGCATCAGCCTGGGGTGGTGAGGGAAGCCCCTCTGCTCCCCAGGGGCCCTCTCCTCCCCGCAGAGCGGGGTTCACGGCTGCGGGCAGGCAGATGTGTCACCAGATGAAGTGACAAGGCTGCCCACAGCAAACCCCTGCAAGTCGTCCGGGTAAAACCCTTTCAGACACGGAGTCAGGAACGCTGCAGGCAGCTGCATCTCAGCATCGGTGGGAGAGGCAGAGGGAGGGGAGCTGTGATCTTGTTCAGTAAGCAAACGGGGGGCTCCGGGACGACCCCGGGGACGGCCCGCAGCTCAGAGGGGTCTCGGTGCGGCTTCTGGGGGTTGAGGCTGAGCCCTGGCAGGAGGCGGGGTGGGGCCTGGGGCAGAGCCGCAGCCTGCACACCAAGGGGAGGGCAGGGTGCACCTCACACAGGTGCACGGGGAGGCAGGCATCGGGGGCCGCGGTCCAGCTTGCGCTTCGTCTGGAAGACGGGGGTGCGGTGGGTGTGGGGGCAACTTGCCCAGACTCCCTTCTAGAACACTGTGTCCTACAGCGGGCACCTGTGTCCATCCACCCCGGTCGGCTCGGCCTCGGGCACCTGCGTCCATCCACCCCGGTCAGCTCGGCCTCGGGCACCTGCGTCCACCCGCCCCGGTCAGCTCGGCCTCGGGCACCTGCGTCCATCCGCCCCTGTCAGCTCGGCCTCGGGCACCTGCGTCCACCCGCCCCGGTCAGCTCGGCCTCGGGCACCTGCGTCCACCCGCCCCGGTCAGCTCGGCCTCGGGCACCTGCGTCCATCCGCCCCGGTCAGCTCGGCCTCGGGCACCTGCGTCCACCCGCCCCGGTCAGCTCGGCCTCGGGCACCTGTGTCCATCCGCCCCTGTCAGCTCGGCCTCGGGCACCTGCGTCCATCCACCCCGGTCGGCTCAGCCTCCGGCACCTGCGTCCATCCACCCCGGTCAGCTCGGCCTCGGGCACCTGCGTCCATCTTGGCAGCAGAGAGGAGAGTGTGTCTCCGTGCTTTTTCTCCCCATTTTAACATCAGCACAGCACGTGGGAAGGGAGCCCCAGGTGTGTCAGTTTGGGCGATTTCCAGACCCCGGGGTCCAAGGCCACCAAGGGTGGACATGGTCCCCGTGGTCCACCAGGGCGGATGTGGGCCTAGTGGTCACCGGGGTGGACGTGGGCCTCGTGGTCACCAGGGGCGGACGTGGGCCTTCTGTCCACCGGGGCAGGCATGGGCCTCGTGGTCACCAGGGGCTGTCGTGGGCCTCATGGTCACCAGGGCGGGCGTGGACTTCAGCGTTCCCGGAGCCGGGATCGGGCGCAGGGCCTCGTGGGCGTCCCCGTTTCGGGTGGTTTTTCAAACGCGCCTGCTAATTCCCAAGAAAAGCACGATCACGAGGTGTGCGTGTGGAGGGCGGCAGCCGCAGCCGGGCCACAGACGCCCGCGCCGCCCCCGCGCCGCCGGGGCCACAGGGAGCGGGGCTGCGCGGCGCTGGTCAGGCACGCGGAGGCTGCGCGCTCCGATTGGCCGCCGCGACGGGGGCGGGGCTGCGAGGGGCGGGGCTGCGCGGAGCGGCTTCTCGGAGGGAAAGGGGAGGAGGTGTGAGCGCCTGGGGCTGCGGGGCGGCGGGAGCTGATTGGAGGTGGCGTAGAAGGCGGGGCACCCCTGGGCGGGGAGGAAGGCTCTGATTGGTGGCGGCTAAGGTGGGCGGGACGGGCGGGGCGGCGGGCGCTGGTTGGCAGTAGCGGTGGAGGGCGGGGCGGGGCGGCTTGGAGTTGGGAAGAAGGCGGAGCGGAGGAGGAGTGGGGAGCCTGGGGCGGAGCGGCGGGGGCGCTGATTGGCCACAGCGGCGGTGGGCGGAGCAGGCTGGCGAGCGCTGGTTGGCTGTAGTGGCGGCGGGCGGGGAGGTGGGCGGGCCCGGGCGGCCCGGGGCTGGGACTAGCGGGCTGGAGGCCGAGGCGGAGGGGTGAGCGCCTGGGGCCGCGGCCGCGGTGGCCGGCGCGGCCTGCCCTTTGTGCCCGCGCCCCGCGCCCAGGGTCGCCGCGCCGGGCTCCCGCCCGCGCCGCCCGCCCGCGCCTGGGATGCGCCGGGGATGCGCGTGCTTCGGCTCTGCGGCTGCTCCCGGCTGGGCGCGGGGCGATGGAGCTGAGCATGAAGAAGTTCACGGTGCGCAGGTTCTTCTCGGTGTACCTGCGCAAGAAGTCGCGCTCCAAGAGCGCCAGCCTGAGCCGGCTCGAGGTGAGCGCGCGTGCAGGGGCGCCCGGGCGGCGGCTGCGTGAGCGAGTGTGGCGGCGGGGACCTGGCGCGGAGCAGGGGACGTCCTGTGCGGGCGCCTGGCGCCCACGTGGCCGCCGCGTGCAGGGGCCCGGGGGTGGGCAGTGCGGCGCCGGCCGAGCCCCCTCGCGGGGATGCCCGGTGCTGGGGCCGCGGCCGCTCTCGGGATCAGCGCGCGCTCGGCAGCGGCCGCCGGGGCCGGCGCGGGGCACCCCGGCCGGGGCCTGACGCAGGAGCCCTGCGGCCTCGGCCTGCGGTGGATCCGCGGAGCCCGAGGACCCGGCACCGGCTCTGCAGCCTGTGCCCGGCGCGGCGTCTCGGGTTTGCAAGGTCGCCGGCGCCGCGCCTGTGCCGAGTTTTTATCCAGCGGTCGGATCGTGCCGGCCTCGCCCGCCGCCCAGGGCGCGGCATCCATGCCCTGGGTGGCAGAATACTGAGCCGGGCTGGAGGGGAGCCGCGGGGCCCGGGCTCGGCCTGCAGAGCCGGCCGGCGGTGCGCTCGGCCAGAACAATGGCACGGGCTTGCTCGGGCGCCTTTGTCCGCTGGGCTGTGACAGTGACAGCGCCGGGGAGTGGCTGTCGGAGAGGCAGGGATCGCCAGCTTACGAAGTTTCTGTGTGGTCACCGCGACGCCCAGCCCCGCCCCAGGGCCCGAGCGTGGTTCTGTGCTGGCTGCGGGGGTAAGACGCGTCCCAGACACGCTGTCCGTCTGGACCCAGGAGGGTCAGACGCCAGAGTCCAAAGTCGAGGACAGAGCTGGAAGCAGTGTCCGCCTGCAGACCAGAGGCGTGCCTGTCCTGTCCCACTGTACGGCCGGTGCCCTTCCTTCTGCCTCCAGGGCCGCTCAGAAGCCGGGCAGGACATGGGGACCTGGGCGGTGCAGGTGCCTCCCAGCCGGGCAGGACGTAGGGACCTGGGCGGTGCAGGTGCCTCCCAGCCGGGCAGGACGTGGGGACCTGGGTGGTGCAGGTGCCTCCCAGCCGGGCAGGACGTGGGGACCTGGGCGGTGCAGGTGCCTCCCACAGCACAGGGCCAAGCGCTGGGAACAGGGGCTGGGAGCGCTCTTGGCCGTGAAAGCCCCTGGAACCCACGCATGAGCCACTGGATGACAGAAGGTCACAGGGACTGGGAAGGCGCCCGTGCTGGGAGCAGAGGCAGACGGTGGACCCGGCTGCCCGACACCGGGTGTTTGTAAAATCCCTGAGTCCTGTGTCACCACCGTCATGCTGTAGCCTGGGGGAACCCACTGGAACCTCGAGGCTCTGGCTGAAATCTCAGTGAGTTCGTTCTGCACGGGTGGAGAACCGGCCATGGGTCCCAGCCTTCTCCGGGCTCCGCAGATCCCAAAACGCAAGATTGAAGCCCTGGGCGCCTCCACAGAGCCTGGCCGACCAATCCTAGGCCTCAGAGCCCTGGTCTGAAGGGGCAAAGCTTAGCAGGGCTGACCTGGGAGAGCCTGAGGGTGAGGCCTGGGACGGAAAGTACGGGAGGACTGGTGGAGAGCTTGTATCTAAGGAAACTTCTTAAGTAGCGTAAGGTGTACACAGGCATTCTGTTGCTGTCTCTATGCAAAAGGCCCTCAGGGAGAGACCCAGGCCTGACGTGTCCCTAGAACCCGGCGTATGGGAAGCCACGTTGCTGTCATTTTTGGAAGTGGTGTATGAATTTCGGATTACCGGGGAAATCACTCCAGAGCCAGTCACGTTGTAGGCGTCGGCCGCAACCCGGGTCAGGTACGAGACCCTGGCACAACAGCTTCCCAGGTCTCCGGAGAGAAGCTGGCTCCCTCGCATGCTTCCAGGGCGTGCCAGAGAAAGCCGGCAGCCTCAGGGCTGTGAGACCCCCACCCAGGGAAGCTCTGATTGGGGGCTTTGGGGACGTTGCCTAGGAGCCCCGCACCCAGCTGGGAGGTGTGGCCATCGCCTCATTCAGCAGTCCATCTCTTATTTATTTGAAACACAGAGTGACATAGACAGGGAGAGACAGGGAGGTCTTCCAGCCGCTGCTTCACTGTCCGGATGTCCGCAACAGCTGGGACTGGCCCAGGCCAAAGCCAGGAACTCAGAGCTCCATCCTGGCCTCCCACGTGGGAGCAGGGGCCGTCGTCCACTGCTTTCCCAGGTGCATTAGCAGGGAGCTGGATGGGAAGTGGAGCAGCCGGGACTCCGTGTTGCAAGTGGCAGCTTCGCCCCCTGTGTCACAGCACGGGCCTCGGAGTTGTCCATTTCACAGATGAGGACGTAGAGGCCAGGGAAGCAGATGGTTTGCCTGCCACCTGCTCCTAAAATGTTGCAGAGCGACAGGAGCAGGTGTGTCTGTCACCGACCTTAGCCTTTGGGGAGTTTACCGTGCTTGAGGCCGGCTGTGAGGGGCGCTGTTATTTTAATGTTGAAAAGGGGACGAAGGGATATTTTGGAGTGTGCTCTCTGCAACTCATAGTCACCCTCGAGGGCCTTCCCTGAAAGAGAACTCCGGGTGAGCTGATCAGCGCATCAGCCGCGCCGGGCTCTGGCCAGGCCCTGGCCTCTGCCTGGTCCGTGGAATCCGCGGGAGTCTCTGCCACTCAGGGTTAAACAAGATCAATGAGTTCTCCGAGGGGGGGCTGCCCTCGGAGTCTAAGATGGCGCGGCCGGTCGCTGTGAGCTCCTGGTGCGGGGAAGGTATTTCCGGGCATTGAGGCTTTTCATTTTGTTCGGTGGCTGCTGGTCCTGCCTGGTCCCGAGCTCGTCCCCGTGGCTCGCAGCGTGCAGGGCTTTTGTTTTGCTTTGCTTTGCTTTGTAGCTGGCAGGGAGTCTCCATGCCCTTCCTGGTGCAAGGGCAGGGACAGGCGGGAGATGAGCTCTCCCCGCGCTCACGGGCAGCACTGGCCAAGGCGGGGCTCCCGTGCCCGGGTGAGGTGGAGGCAGGATGGTGCTGCTCCTCCTCCCGCTGTGCACCTGCCCGCCCACTCAGCTGCAGCTCTCCATGAACGCGCTCCCGGTGCAGGCCCCTCGCCCTGAGCTGGGGAGCTGGGGAGGGCTCCCGGGCAGCTCCCAGCTCAGCCGAGCGCCCAGGCCTCGAGAGGCGCAGTGCGAGAGTTCTGCAGCTGGGGTCACCTCTGTCCCCCGGGAGCGCAGTTCAGGGCGCCATTATCCACTCAGGGTAAGATACCAGTGCAAGGTCGGTCTACATAGGGGACAGGTGGCTGGAGGGTACTGAAGCCCGAGGACTTCTGACAGGACTGCCGAAGGCGGCCCAGGGCAGGTCCCTGGGCCACATCCTGGTGCTGAACTCTCGATGGAAGAAGAAGTTCAATTACTTATTTTATTTATTTGCTCAGCTGACTCTGTGCTCAAAGCCAGTTTACCATGGACCATGTGTGTTGTGCTAAGCAACTGGGCTATAAAAATACGACCCCTGCCCCCTGCAAACTCAGCGTCTCACAGGCAGCAGGACTGCCGCTGGCCTGCGTCCTGCGACGTGACCGGTCCGGTTCTGTCCGTTGTGATCTATTTCTATTTCCCAGATCATTGGAAGTTGTCCTTGTGCACCATGCATTGTGTCTCCCTGTAAAAATATGTACACATAGATATCTACTTGAAAGGCAGAGTGATAGAGAGAAGGAGAGAAGGTGGGGGGAGGATCTTTCATCTGATAAATGGCCACAACAGACAGGGCTGGGCTAGGCTGCAGCCAGGAGCCAGGAACTCCATCCTGGTCTCCCATGTGGGTGGCAGGGGTCCAAGCACCTGGGCCTTAGCAGGAAACTGGGTTGGAAGTGGAGCGGCTGGGACTGCAGTCAGCACTCTGATGTGGGATTCCGGGTGGTGGCTCAACCTGTCGCGCTGCAACGTTGGCCCCGTATCCCTCTTTACAGAAAACCTGGTGGCCTGAGTGCTGAGGGGCTCCGGGCAGGGCTGGGGGCGGGGTGGGCCCGGCTTCCTGGGCAACCTCCCACCGAGCTTGTTCCTGGCGCCTCACAGGTGCACTGCCGCAGGTCCTGGGCTCTGCTGGAGTCGCATTCCTAACTAGAGCAGTCCTCAGGCTCTGCGTTCACCCAGAGGAGCCCAGTGACTCCCGAGACGAGCAAAGCACCCCCAAAACGGAGAAGACCGCAGTAGGCAGACCTCGTTCTTGAGTGCTTATGTTGCTCGTTTTTCAAGCACTTATACTGTGCTCTAAAGGCACCAAGCTGAAGTCCTCACTGGTGGGCACTGTTTTCTGTGTCTCTTCCCAAGTTCAGTGCGTACATTCTCTACATCCGAGAAGCTCCCCAGAGCCCCTCGGTGTTGAGAATGAGAAGCGAGGCAGGAATGCTGGGGTGCTGCCCCCCTCCCTCTCTTCACCTGCTCTGCCTGCCCCTTCTGTACGGCTGGGCGCCTGCTGTTGCCCCCACACTCCCGATGCAGCCGGGGTGACCGGGTGACCCAGAAGCACTACCTGGACAGGGAGCGTCTGTCCGCGTGCCGACTCCCCATTGCCCAGGACGTGTGCTGTGTTTTGCACACGTGGGTGATTTCTGGAAAGTGGGAAGTAAGGGGGGAGGAGAGGTGAGACCCCTGAGCGGCTTCCAGGGCAAGTGGTGGGCGGGGCGGGGCTGAGCCGGGGACAGGCGCAGCGCCCTCACTGCCAGCAGCCATGCGCGTTGGTCCCCACGATCAGACGCCACCAGTGGGGAGGATGCGTTTGTTGTGTGGCAGGTGGCGCTGGCGGCCAAAGCCACGTGCTCGTGACGTGAGCAAAGCTGGTCGGAGGCGAGAGGCTTCTTAGACGCTTTTGCTTCTGACTGCTCTGGGTTCTGTGTGTTGCACTTTCCCAGCATGTCGTGCCTGCTGATGGACTCTCGCTGGTAAAAGCTGTTACCCTGAGCTCAGGCAAGTAGGGAGTATCAGCCAGTGGCCTGTTAAGCTACGGCACGATCTTACCCAGCACATGGGTCCGACACAAACGCGTTTCACGTGAAATAATTTCAATGCCGTCTGACTTGCTGTCGTGACAGTCCCTCGCTGCCGGCTGTGTTCCCAGGGCCACCAGGCGGCTGTGCAGGGGTGGGGGAGGGAGGGCAAACGTGGGCACCATCATCCAGGACGTATCACTGGGCAGGCACCTCTCGTGATGTGGTCATGGGTTCAAGGTGTCTCAGACCTGAGCCCTGCCCTGTGCCGCCTGGCCTGCTCTCAGCCGGACGCCCTCACCCTGCACCCACGGCGCGAGGCGGTGTCCCTGTCTCCCCCGCCGCCCTGCAGGATGCTGGCCCACACGGCGCCGGCTGCCCTTTCTCTGACTGCCTGGCCGTGAGCTCGCCAGACCACCACGGGCCTCGCGTGCCCGTGCCCGTGCCCTGCGGGCTTGGCCGTTCCTGGGGCTGCACCGGCTGACTGTGGTCAGCCCATAGGAAGGGCACTGCAGGGCCTGAATGGAGAACAGAATTAAAAGGTGCTTTTGTTTTGCGTCATAAAATTGTAAAAATCCACGCGCACATGGAATCTCTCCAAAGGTCTTGGAACCGTGCATGATGTGAGTAAACAGTGCACAGATTTCAAAACTTCTTTTGCACAAAACCAACTTCCCCTGAGCTCCGAGGACTTGCTGAGCCCTTGGTGTGTGGAGTGGCTTATGCCTCTGTTTCCATGCTCCGAGAAACCGCCCGTCCTGCCAGCGGCCTCGCCTCGCGCTGCCGAGGCCACCTCTGTTTCCGATTTTGTCACCCTGTCAACCTCGCTTTCCCCGGGCCGCCGCGCGTGTGCTCGGGTGCCTGAGAGTAAAGCCGCACCCCACCGTGTCGCTGTCAGCCCGGCTTGTGCAGACAGACGCCGGCCTCCGCGTCCCTGCTGCTGCGATGGGCGAGGCCGTGGGCGGCCGTGGGGTGGAAGAGCTGGCAGAGCGGATCCAGCCTCGGAGAAGAAGGAACGGCTTCCCTCCGGGCTGCTGCGTCTCCCACACAGATCACTGAGATTCAAAAAATGCATCGCAGCATGAGCTCCGGCCGCCAGCCAGCGCATCCCCCTGCCGGAGCAGGGCGGGGCCTGCGGGAGACACGCGGGACGGACGGGGACGGGGAGCAGCACGCGCCTCACCTGCGGAGTGACTCGCGTGGCCTGTTTTCACCGTCTTAGGATTTTCAAATAATTGTCAGCCAAAATGCATTTCTGGCCCCTGCACTGGGCAGTCTGTGCGGGCAGCGTGCCTGCTGTCCCAGGAGCCATGGCCCCTGCGATGGTCAGTCTGTGTGGGCAGCGTGCCTGCTGTCCCAGGAGCCGTGGCCCCTGCGCTGGGCAGTCTGTGTGGGCAGTGTGCCTGCTGTCCCAGGAGCTGTGGCCCCAACATTGGCAGTCTGTGCGGGCAGTGTGCCTGCTGACCCAGGAGCCACGGCCCCTGCACTGGGCAGTCCGTGTGGGCAGTGTGCCTGCTGTCCCAGGGGACCATGGCTCCTCTACAGCAGGACCTCCTGGCTGCACATTGCACCTGCTGCCCACAGCTTTTCCTCCTTTAACTGGCCAAGTCCATCAGGGAAAGGCATGGGGGAGTTTTGCTTTAAGAGACTTTATCTGGAGATTGTCAGGGTGGAAATCCTCCAGCGACGGCTCCAGGAGCTGTGCACACAGCTTCCATGTCCCGTCTCTTAGCCCAGGGTGGTTGCAGCCTTCCGAGGTCTCAGGTCAGACACACTGCGAACTTCCAGCCACAGTTCCACGTTGAAAGTGCTGTGTGGACAGTCACTTTCTAAGGATGAAAAAGCAAGAAATTTCCGGGTCTGACATGTGGGCAAAACACAGGAAGAGCGAAGAAGCTGCCCGGAGAGGCCAGAAGGGGCGGAGGAGGCCAGCGGAGCTGTGTGGGCTGCCCGTAGCTGTCAGGCTCCCAGCCGTGTGGCTGGTGGCTCGTCTGGCACAGGTGAGACCCCGGGGAGACAGGGGCCGGCGGTGTCACGACCCATACCACGTACTTGCAGAGACACCGCGAGAGGGCCGCTGGTGCCTGCTAGCGCCCCTGGCTTTGAAGATAAAGCAAGGTGGACAAACACAACGGGAAAGAGCGTTTATTTTTAGAACACCTTGAATTCTGCTTCGTCACCACTTCAGAGAGCAGGACAGACGCGCTGCTGGACTCAAAGAGGCAAAGACACTAACACCTCCGCCAGCGGGCCCGGAGGCAGCCCAGGCCTGGGAGACTTGTGTGTCAATGTGGGGAGCAGCCAAGTCTCCGGGGGACCCAGCCCACACAGAACCCAGTGACAGTCTCCAGCCCACGTGCGGAGGACCCAGGCACGTCCACGTCCAGGGCACCCTCGAGAGCCGTGGCATGGCCACTCCCTGTCTATGGTGGTCGGCCCAGGAGTTTAAACAGCTGACTGCATCCCTGTGCTGCTGCAGGCCAGGCTCGGGCCCTGAGCAGCAGGTGCTCTGACTGCTCTCTCGGCCTCCCCTGGTGCCGTCCGTGCGGATGCCTCGCAACGCCTCTGCCACACAGGAGACAGCAGAGCCGTCAATCTGTCCATGGTCCGCGCTGATCCTGGAGGACGCGGGGGCTCTGACTCCGTGCACAGCCGTGAGCGGCCGCTGACCCCCCCACCCTCAGCATCATACCTGTCTTCTGGGGCCACGTGTGTGAAGTCCTGGGGGATCGTTTAGGCATTAACCGTGGACCGGGTGAGCGCACGCTCTGCCCGCGAGTCGTCTATGGGACGTGGGTTTGGAGGGTAAACGTGGAGAATCACGACAGTGTCCTAACGGCCGTGCAGCAGGCGTCACCAGCACCAGCCGGGAAGCCACACGAAGCCTTCAGCCGCCTGGGCCGCGCCAGTTCCGGGCCTGCAGCACCCGCAGTCGTCCCTGGGGATCAGGCCCCCGTCTCCTCTGGGCTCACAGCTTGCGTGGCTGACGGCGGGGCCTCATGCAGTACACTGCCGGGGCAACACCAGACTACGGCGGTGGCTCCTGACGTTCTAGAGTCAAACGTCAGACACTGAGAACCTGTCCGCGTCTGGGAAGCAGCCCAGAGTCCAAGCGCATCGGTGCCAGCCGTCCGAAAACGTGGGGAACGGAGAAGTCGGCGAGGATTTTCCTGCGAAAGCTGGTGCTTGCGGCAGAGCACTGTGATTCCAGGCCAGTGGCCCTCGCGGCCTCTCCCAGCCGGTGGGGAACGTGGCTCGTTCGTGACTGTCCCTGTGACGCTAAGCCGTGACTCTTTGGGCTCACGAATGAGCGAGTGCCCGCACCTCCCGGGAGGGGCCAGCCCCTGGAGAGCATCGGCTCTGTCCCAGGAGCCCCGGGCCTGCTGGGCTCCACGCCTTCTCCCAGGCGGCCACCTCCTGCTGCTGAGTGTCCCCGCGCCTGCAGTCGGGGCCGTGGCCACCTCAGTCGGGGCCATGGCCACCTCAGTCGGGGAACGTGGCCACCTCAGTCGGGGCCGTGGCCACCTCAGTCGGGGCCGTGGCCACCTCAGTCGGGGACCATGGCCACCTCAGTTGGGGCCGTGGCCACCTCAGTCGGGGACCATGGCCACCTCAGTCGGGGCCGTGGCCACCTCAGTCGGGGACCATGGCCACCTCAGTCGGGGCCGTGGCCACCTCAGTCGGGGCAGGGCCGTGGCCACCTCAGTCGGGGCAGGGCCGTGGCCACCTCAGTAGGGGCCGTGGCCACCTCAGTCGGGGCCGTGGCCACCTCAGTCGGGGCCGTGGCCACCTCAGTAGGGGCCGTGGCCACCTCAGTCGGGGACCACGGGCACCTGCACTTGAGGACAGAGGTGCAGCTTCTCAGGGACCGTGGCAGCTGACTGTGTGGGGCCTGCGACTCCGGCCAGGTGCCCCCGCTGTCCACACCAAGGCTCACAGCCCCGTGTGAGCCCCACATCTGTGGTGAAAATCATCCACCCAGCCCCTCTCCTCAGCCAGCCTGACCCCTGCAGTGGGCTTGGGCGCTGTGGGTCTGGGTCCCCGGCCAGACAGAGGAAGAGGGGATGGGCCAGAGCCGTCTAGCAGGTACCCTTAAGCCGGGTGCGTCTGTCTGTCTTTGCAGCCCTGGAGCCCCGCGCACCTGCCGGCAGCTGTCCTGAGACTCTTGGTGGATGAGGACCGATCTGCCCAGCACGGCCCTCGTTGGGGAGGAAGGGCCATGGCTGTTTGCCGTTCTCCCAGGGGGCTTTGCAGTGCATCCTGGTTTCCCGGTGTGGCCCTCCCCCGTGCAGTCCATGGGGGTGGGTTTGGCAGCAGGCCCTGGGTTTAGGATCCTTGCCCGGCCCCTTGTTAGGCCTTGATGCTGGTGAGGTTGCCAGTGAGACCTGAGTCCATTTTCTCCTCTCTGGAGTGAGCATAGTCCCTGCCCCGTGGGGTCTGGCCTGGCCTGGAATGGCGGAAGGCGCTGTCCAGAGCCGCGGTGGGGGCAGGTGGGGGGCGAGGTGGGTCCTGGCCCAGCTCTCTGTCCTGCACCCTGCACCTGCGAGGGACAGGAAGAAGGCCCAGGACAGGAACCTGCCCAGCAGTGCTCGGCTAGAAGAGAATGCCTCCCAAGACAGCCAGTCCCCTGGAGCCTGCTGTCCGTGCTGGGGGCCAGAGGCCAGAGGTCACAGCACACCCTCCACAGCAGATAGCACGTGGCCGCGGCCCTGGGGTCTCCCTTCCCAGAATGCACAGCTTCCCTGAGGGCACGTCCAGGAAAGCACATGGTGGGGACGGGACCAGGAGTTGGGCAGGGACGGCGTTGGAGGCTGATTCCAGGGCCTCCACACGCCCTCCTGCTGTCACCTGGCCAGAGAGCCGAGGTGGGAGCCACCCGCACGCATCATCCATGTGCCGTTGGGTGGGAGAGGCACCGTGGTGTGCAGTCCACGCGGCCGGCAGCTCGTGCTGGCCTGCAGGCATCACTACCCCAGCCACGGAGCACAGACATGGCGCCTCCTCCCTTTGCCCAAAGCCGCCGCCACCTTCCCTTCCACGCTGCCTGCTCCGGGCTGCTCGTGTTGTGCACAGGAAGGCAGCGGCCACGGGGAAGCGCGTGGAACCGTCTGTAGGGCCGTGCAGCGGCCACGGGGAAGCGCGTGGAACCATCTGTGGTGCCGTGCAGTGGCCACGGGGAAGCGCGTGGAACCGTCTGTGGTGCCGTGCAGCGGCCACGGGGAAGCGCGTGGAACCGTCTGTGGTGCCGTGCAGCGGCCACGGGGAAGCGCGTGGAACCGTCTGTGGGGCCGTGCAGCGGCCACGGGGAAGCGCGTGGAACCGTCTGTGGGGCCGTGCAGAGAGTGCATGTGCTTATCTCGTTTGCTGTCAGAGAAGGTGGGGGTTGGGAGGTTCATCCGTTGTCAGAGCTGGAGTTGGAGAGCAGGTGCCAGGGAACAGTGTTGGGTCCTGGGCTGCCCCCTGCCTCCCCACCTGGAGCTGCAGAGAGCCCAGCCCTGGGTGGGGGGTGTCATCTTGGGAGGATGTGGGAGGCTGGATGACCAGCCCCACAGAACCAGCCCGGCCTCTGCAGCGTGTGGACCGCACCGTTTGTGGCCAAAGAGACTTAGCAGACAGGATCGAGTCGGGGTTCTTGAAGGGGGGGTGGGGGGTGGTCCTACGGGTGATCTCGAGGGCCTGAGGTCAGGAGGCAGGGGCTGCAGTGGTGGGGGAGGGGCCGCATCGGCCACTGAAGTGGGAACAGCTGGGGGCCTGGACCCCACAGAGGAGGTGCCGGGGGGGGGGAGGGCCAGGCCCGCTGCATTCCAGGCCGTGGACCCCAGAACGTGCAGGCTGTGAAGGCGTTTGCGGCTGCTCGGCCCCTGGGCGTCTGCACCGCACCAGCGGGAACCAGCTCTGGCTGGTCTGGGTTCGAGGAGGACCTGGGTTGTGGCAGAGGGGGCTGGCCAACAGGGCAGCAGCTGTGGCTGAAGGTTGACCCCCAGTCTCAGTGTGAGCGCCCGCACTTGGGGCCGGCCAGCACACTGCCCAGGCCCTCCCCAGGGACGAGGGCTCGGGGTGTTGGGGAGAAGCCGGATCTGACTGCTGGCCTAGCATCTGGCCACCGACAGTTGAGAGCCGGGCTGTCTCCAGCGTCGCTCTGTGAGCATCCAGGGAACACCGCGCTGCAGGGCGGCGGGAGGAGGAGCTCCGTCCGCGTGGAGCTCACGTGCTGGGGGGAACCTTCCCAGAGTGCACCTGTGAGGAAGGAGGAGCGTGGGGCAGGGGCGGGGCACAGAGCAGGCATTCCTGTGGGCGGCCGGAGAGTGTCCTTGCCCGGTCGTTCTGCAGAGCTGGTCATTCGCATGCCCGGCACACGTGCAGCAGAGGGAGCCCCAGGAAGGTCAGTGCCCAGAGCGGGGTGGGGAGGGGCGGGGCGCTCGGGGCCCTGGGGCCTCGGCCGGGAGTTTGATCTGGTCCTAAAGGCTGTGGAAAGCCCTCAGCCATTTTGCGAAGGAAGCAGTGGGTAAGGGTCATGTGGATGGTGAATCAGACCCCAGGGGTTGGGGGAGGAGCCCCAGCAGCTGGTGGGCGGGCCTTGCAGACGGAGGAGAGTCGGGGTGACTCCCGCACCTGGGCTCCCAGGCAGTGAGGAGCAGCGTGGGACGGGGTAGTTGCCGGGGCCCAGCAGGAGCGGGAGACGCCCTCAGACAGCGGCTGGACCTGCAGACCGAAGCCGTGGACGGGCGTCTCCTGTGCAGCCTGCGCACGTTTCCAGCACCGGGGGCGCCGGGGGGCACCGGGGGCACCGGGGTTGGGGAGGCGCAGCCCCTGCTCCCGCGCCAGGGGACAGCAGGGCTCAGGGCACAGCATGTCACCAGGCAGCGTGGGTGGTCCAGGGGACAGCAGGGCTCAGGGCCGAGCACCTCGCAGCCGCTCCCCTCCACCCAGGCCTCGCTGGGGGCGAGAGGAAGAAGCCGCCTGGTCCACACGGCCATGGGAAGCATCCATGAGGCTCCCACAGCCCGGACAGCACAGAGCTGTCACAGCGCGCCCACTGGCGGGTTGCAGGAGTTCGTTTTATGTCCCCGAGTGCTCCGCGAGGGAAGTCCCCTGCCACGCACGGTGCCGTGTCGCCAGCGCTGGCCCACCTTGCCCTGTAATTAGCATCCGGGCACAGCCGATGCCTGCGGGTACTCGGCGACCTGGCACTTCCGGAGTGCTTCCCAGTGTGTGTGGGAGGGTAGACCCCAGGCCGGCTAAAGCGAGCATCACCTTCCAGCCACCAGGTCTCTCCTGCACCTGTCGCCGTTCAGGGGTGAGGGTGCTGAGCACCAGGCTTCTGTCCAGAGGGAAGGGGGGCTGAACGATGCTCTCACACCGCGCCCTTCTGCAGGCGTGGGAGCGCGGGGTGCTGGCGTGCTTGGCTCCATGGCGCTTGATCGTTGTGCGTTTACCACCGAGGGTGCGGCAGACCTGTGTCCGGCAGGTCTGTGCTCGCCGTTTCCCCAGCCCTGTGTGCTCGCTTGGTGTCTGTCACATCGTTTGATCCTGAAAATACTTCAGGCCTTTCGTTAGATGGCAGCGTCTGGCGTGGTGAGCCGTCCCGTGTCACCAGTGACGTGGTGTTCTCAGGGTGCCACGAGCCGTCACGCCCGATGATTACTGAGTGTGTGCCGACTGCTCCCCCGACAGCCACGCCCCCTCCTTGCCTCTCCTTCCTGCTCCCTGCGTCACAGCAACACCGGAATCGGGCCGATTCCCGACCCCGCAGTGCCCTGGAAACGTTCAAGTGCAGGGCAGTGCCCAGTGTCTCACTTTAAGCCCAAAGCCGGCAGTGGCGAGGCCCAGCAGGCCGCGTGTCGGAAGCCAGGCTAGGACGAAAGCGTGGTCTCCTGCTCCAAGCTTTTAGCCGAGTGCTGAACGCAAAGAAAAAGTTCCCAAAGGAAGTCGGAAGTGCTCCGGTGGGCACAGCGTGGGAAGACAGGTGGGGAGGCAGCCCTGCCGCGCGCGTGGAGACGGGTTTCATAGTCCGGATGGAAGAGCAGCCCCGGTGTTCCCTGAGCCAGAGCAAGGCCCCGGCTCTGTTCTGTGAAGCCCGAGAGGGCGAGGAAGCTGCGGAAGACATGTTTGAAGCTGGCAGAGGGTGGTGGGTGAGGGTTAGAGGACGCCCTCTCCGGCCGTGTTAATGCGAGGAGCCGCAGCAGCTGCGTGGACGAGGTGGCCCAGGTCACTGAGGGAGGGGCCTGCGGAGCAGCAGTCTACCCCCGGGACGGAACCAGCGCAGGGCTAGGCCAGGCCCGGCTTCGGAGCTGCCTCTCGGGCCAGGCGCACTCCTGGGGACCTGTTCCCAGCGAGGGCGGGGCACAGAGCATGCGTGACAGCCTGCAGGTGCCGCCAGGGGCCGCCAGGTGCTGCCAGGAGACAAGGCTGTGGGTGAGAACTGCTCAGCCACCACACTCCCAGCGCCCCTGCCTCTGCGGGGGTGCGTGGCGAGGCGCCTGGTGGTTGGTGCTGTGGACACGCCGTGGCCCGTGGTCCAGGGATCGTCCCCATGTCCGTGTCTGAGTACTGAAGGAGCAGGTTCCTCAGGCCGCACTTGACATCCGCAGCGGTCGCTCTGACAGAGCCGGGCGAAGTAGACCGACGACCTGGAAAGGACGGAGTGAGGGAGGAGGCGAACACAGCCGCGTTAGCAGGGGCGACTGAGGGGCTCAGCACTCGGGGGGCGGGAGGGAGTGCGGGGGGCAGCGGCAGAGCACGGCTTCCAGCTGAGCCTGAGGGTGCGGCAGATCCAGCCCTCGGCGTCGAGGTGGGACCTCCACCCTGCACCCCGGCCCAGCACAGCACTGTGGCTCCCCAGAGGCCCAGTCAGTGGTGCGTTTCAGTCGTAATGTGGCTTTTTTAAGGTTTATTTTACTTATTTGAGAGAGTGTCCACGAGAGGAGGAGACACAGAGATCTTCCATCTGCTGGTTCACTCCCCACGAGGCCACGATGGCCAGCGCTGGGCCAGGCCAAAGCAGGAGGCTGGAGCTCCATCCAGGCCTCCCCTGTGGCTGCAGGGGCCCAAGCACTGGTGCCATCCTCCGCCGCTTTCCCAGTAGCAGGGAGCCCGATCAGAACCAGAACCAGCGCTCGGTTTGGAATGCAGGCATCACACGCGACAGCTTGGCCTGCAGCGCCCCCGTGCTAGCTCCAGCAATGAAGCGCTTCTAGTTAAGGTGTGCACGCTTTTAGCCACAATTCTAATGCACACGTATAAACTACAGTGTAGTGTAAACGTATTTTTCTGTGAACCAGGAAACCAAAAAATTTGTGCAACTCACTTTAGCTTGCTGCTAGTTTTATTGCAGGGGCCTGGAACTGAACCCACAGCGTCTCTGAGATGTGGCTGTGTCTGTATTTGTAAATGTTTGGGTGTATGTGTGCAACACACACAGCTACAGTGATGCGCTGGGAGTTGGGCACGTGGCCCAAGACAGTCAAAGCGACACGTGGGTTGCGACCTTCATCCCCAGGTGTGGGGAAGGAGGCCGGGGGCCCGACTGGAAGGCTGACCGGATCGTAGCTAGCCAGCGTCAGGGTGCAGCCATGCCCAGAGGAGGCAGGGCCACGGCTCCCGTGGAGAACCGGCCCGGAGCCCCTGCCAGCCGAGGTGATGCAACCAGATGCTTTGATTCTGAGGCCAGGTTGGCTTGATTTTCTCTTTTGCAAATAAAAGCGTGGGACACACGTGTTGTTTTAAAGAAAGCAGGAGTAGGCGCTGCTGGCCCCTTTCCATAGTCTCGAACACTGAGTAGAAAAGGCCGCCTGGCTCCGTGGCGTCACGGTGACAGCAAGGGGAGTCAGGAGCAGCTCTGCCTGCCCCCAAAGTCTGTGCGTTAGCCACTGAGACACACGTGCTCACGTGTGGCTGCACATGGTTTGGTGTCCCAGTGTGGCTGCCGTGTGCTTGCCACTGAGTGTGACCACGTGTTCACGTGATCGCCTGTTCTGTTCATGCAGTCGCCTGTCCTGTTCACGTGGTCGCCTGTTCTGTTCACGTGGCCGCCTGTTCTGTCCACACTGGCCAGGGAAGGGCTGGCATAAACACGTTTTCTGTCTGAAAAACACCAGCAGAAGGTTTGTCTCAGTTCAGGCTCCCTTTTGGCACGGGTCTGGTCCTTGGCACGCGGTCAGTGGACGCCTGGCGGCTCCCCCGGCCAGCCCTGGAGGTGAGCGGGGCAGCCCCTTCTCGCTGCCGCGCCCTGGGACTGCTCCTGCTGACCCAGCGAGCTCCTGTGCATCTGTCCTGGCCCCCTCTGCTCGCCGTTCCGCTTGTGCTCTGTGCAGTCGGGGCGAAGCCGTGGTGAGGGGCAGCGGACGTCGGGCAGAACCAGCTGCGGCCGAGACCCCGGCCCTCAGCCTGGCGCTGGCTCGGCTCCCTGGCGGCAGGGGCCAGCGCTGTATGTCCTCCCCATTCGGGGCCTGTTGGCGGAACTCTGCCGAAATGGCTACCCGTGAAGTGCGACATGTTTTCGTGGGGGATGTACTTGGAAACTGCAGTAGTGTTTTTAGAATTAGGTTTTGAAGCATAGTGGACATCTACTTTTTGAATTTGCCACCTTAATGGAGATGGCAAACCAGCAAAGTTAAATTCCTTTCATTCATTAAAAAGAAAAGGCGCGGTGCTGTCTGTTTGCCGTCGGGTGTTTGGTGGGCTCAAGGGCGCTTCTCTTCCTTTCCTGTCATGTACTCGCCCGGTCTAAAACCCAGAGTACGGATCACAGCCTAAAGGGATAAGGAGTCGAGAAGGCAAGATGGAGCCAGGAGCGGACTTTCGGTTTTGCGTTCCGCTTTCGCATCCTGGAGGCTGTGCGGTTGTAGCTCCAAGGGTGAAGGCACCCAGGAAGCCCGCGAGCGAGCAGCGTCCCACCCTCTGCCGTGTCTCTCCTACGCCCTGATGGCCACACGTGCCAGCACGCCCTTCCAGCGGCCACACTCGTGTCCGCTGAGTCTCCAGCAGGAATTTGCTGGGTCCAGCAACGTACAGAAGGGGCCTCCGATCCCGACGCCCCCGGGGGGCTCCGTGCGGAAGAAGCCGCCTGCTGAACGCATGTCTCCGTGTCTGCGTCACGGAGCGTGGGGCCCAGCGCACAGGGCTGTCTGTTAAACCCCCTGTCCTGGCTTCAAGGTGCATCTCTGAGCCTTGCCTCTCCGTGCTGGGCAGCTGAATCTTTGAGAATCCAGGAACCCCTCTCCCTCCTGCCGCGGCCCGCGTCCTTGGACCGTCTTTGTGCTCGCTGGGACGACACGGAGCCATTTGCAGCCTCCTCCGTGAGGAGGCCCTGCTGCCCGGGAGTGAGAATAATGTATGACCTGCTATTTATACATGTATCGATGGCACGCCACGTGTGGCCCTCCACGGCCGGCCTGTTTATGTAACCCTTTGCGAACGCGCTGTGTGCTCGCTGATTAACGCTGACCTGCACTGGTGGCTGTGGCACGCCCAGTTCGTGGAAGCCTCGGGGAGGGCGCAGCCCTGCCTCCTACACGGCGGCTGCCGCGTTTTCCCCGCCAGCAGGGGCGACCGACGGCTCCAGCTCTCACCAGCACCTTACCCAGCATCCGCCCATCCTGGTGGCGGGAAGTGGCGTCTCCTGGTGGCTGTGAGCTGCATTTCCCTCGTGACGAACAGTCCTGAGTGTCCGTTCATGGTTTTGTCAGCCATTGTGTGTCTTCTTTTGAGAAATGTCTGGGTCCTTTGCCCTGTAGGAACAAGCAGCTGAGGGTGGGTGTTTGGTGCCGCGGTTAACAGGCCACGGAGGATGACTGACCCCGTAGCAGAGTGCCCGAGCTTAGACTCCAGCTGCCTGCCACCCGTCGCAGACGCAGCACTTAATGGTCAGGCATTTGGGTCCCTGCCTTCCGAGCCAGAGACCCGGTGGAGTTGCTGGCGCCTGCCTTGGGCCTGGCCCCACCCCAGCTGTCTCTCTCTCTGCCTCTCTGCTTCTCGAATACACAAACATTTGAAAATGTGGATGCGTTACCTCTGTTACTGAGAGCTACTTGCTTATCCTGGGTACGAGCCCCATACCTGATATTACTTACGAGTATTCCCCGCCGCTGCGTGGGTTGTCTTGGTGCCGCCACGTGCAGGTGGGCGTCCCAGCTTCCGTGGGCGCCGTGTCTGCCCCGTGGCCGCAGTCACTCCCGGACCTCAGCAGAGCACCGGGCTCCGTGCGCTCCCTTCGCCTCCTGCCTTTCTCCGGCACTGAAGCAGGAGCGGAGGTTTTCTTTAGCACTGGTTCTCCCGCGCGGAGTAAGGGGGTCTGTGGGTCGTGAAGAAACGGGGTGCAGGGAGGGGACACGCGTCCCTCTGCGCGGTCCTGGGCTGCACACGCTGCGTTCTCTTTGTGCGGCGGGAACTGTGGGAACTGCAGCCTCGGGTTGCAGCCTGCGAGTCCTGGTCCCGTCCCCACTCCCGCCCCTGCTGGCCCCGTCCCCACTCCCGCCCCTGCTGGCCCCGTCCCGACTCCCGCCCCTGCTGGCCCCGTCCCGACTCCCGCCCCTGCTGGCCCCGTCCCCACTCCCGCCCCTGCTGGCCCCGTCCCCACTCCCGCCCCTGCTGTCGCCCACCCTGGAAGGCGGCAGGTGATGCTCGGGCAGTTGGTTCCTCACCACTCAGGTGGGAGACCTGGCTGAGTTCCAGACCTCCGGCGGCAGCCTGTTGTCGGCATCTGGGGAGTGAACCAGACAATGGGAGAGTCTCTCTCTCTCGCTCTCGCTCGCTCTCGCTCTCGCTCGCTCTCGCTCTCGCTCTCTCACTCTCGCTCTCTCTCTCTGCTCTAGAGGATCGAGTCGCCGTTGCCCCGCCCGCAGGTGGCTCGGTGTGGCGCTGCCTCAGTGCACTTGCTGACCAAGGTGCTGGCCAGGCGGGGGCGTCCAGACCCAGGCCGGAGAGCTGGGGCGGCGGAGGAGATTCCGTCAGGTCAGGGTCACATCGGCCTGCGGGGTCCGGGGCTCTCTGCTTGGGCAGGGCAGCGCCCGTGCGTCTCAGACACTGGACGTGTTTGCTTTGCAGCCTGATCACCGCGGACAGCGGTGTTTGGGTCTATGCTTCCCACCAGGGTCTGTGGGGGTCCCCTTTGAAACGTCTGCGTGGACTGCGTGAGGGGCCGCCTTCCTGAGATGCTGCCACACTGGGATCCATCGCGGCGTGGCCACACTGCGCTCCCCAGCCAGGTAGAAAGCAGGAACCCTGACGACCGAAACAGAACCCCTGCTCGAGACCTGCAGTGCAAACCCTGGGATTCTCATGGATCGAGGGCTAGTCCTGGAGACAGGGTTAGTGCCGCGGGAGCAGCGAGCGATGCTCCCCCGCTGGTGTCCAGCGGTTTGGGCACCGCCCCCTGGCCAGCGCTCGCTCAGATCCGCATCGGGCAGGGTTCCTGCACCAAGGCATCTTACAGCCACCGAGGGAGGAGGCGTCCCCCGCTCCCAAGACAGCGTGTTAGAGAGGGCAAGGGAGACGAAGCAACTCATTCGTTTCTTCAGCGAGCGCTGCCCCGGGGCCACATCTGAGCAGGAGCGGTCACTGTGCCTCGGAGCCCACGGGCCCCTCCAAGGGACAGAGGCTGACAGCAGTGCCGCTCCGTGCAGGGAGGAATGGCAGCGAGCCCCCGTGTGTGTGACCCCCCCCCCCCCCCGGTGACCTCTGTGCCACGTCTCACGCTGGGAGGAGGGGCGGGGAGAGGGGCCCAGGCCCAGGCCCTGGGTGTGTGCTGCCCCCACCCTGCCTGGGAAGGACTGTGGCCCCCGGTGTTCCCCGTGGCCCCCCGTCTTGTCTTCCCACCCCCACCCCGCGGCCCCGCGGCCGTCCGCTTCCCCTCTGGCAAGCGTGCGACTCAGCGTTCACTTCTGGTATTTTCTTCGCTCTGTAAAGTCAGCCCCGGTCCATGTTTCTAGAGCCGCGTGTGCCGCCGGCCATGGGAACGTCAACCCTGGGCCGGACTGGCCAGGATGCCCAGCGCAAACCTCCCTCCTGTTGGCATGGGCAGGAGGGCATGGCCCCCAGCGAGGCCGCTGTCCATCGCCATCATCCTGGCTGCAGGTTACTCTGTGTGCAGAGCGTCCTCCGTGGCCACCTGAGCGTCTGCCCGCCTGGCCGTCCTGGCGCTGGGACGCCTCGTCACCTTGACAGAGACACGCTCAGAGCTGCTGCGCCCATGGGCAGCGCCTCACAGGGCCTGCCTGCCTCAGCGCCTGCTCCTGCTTCTGTCCTGGTGCCAGCCCAGCGGCCCCTCCCGGCTTCAGAAACAGGCAGGAGTGGGGTGCACGCACCCAGTGCAGACACGAGTCGCCCAGGGCACCCAGGCGGCCTCTCCCTGCTGTACACACGCGGCGTTTACTGGCCTCCGCCCCAGGCCCCTGTTTAACTATTTAACCCGGTGCCTTCAAGGTCAGAGGGTCGTCTGGGTCCAGCTCCGTCCAGAGGTGCTTGGAGACGGCGCTAGCTCCAGTCCCAGCGGACTTCTCCCTTCATCGTCCCCACCCGGCCACGGCGTGGGGAATCCGGGCTTCATTTTACAAACCGCGTCACCCGTGCATAGCTCCTGTGCAAGAACATGACTGCCCACACGACGGCACACGTGGTTGTCCACCCTCCGGGCCTGCTGCGGCGACTCCTCCCACCTCCCACCCCCAGCCCTGTGCCGGCACTGACCGCAGGGGAGGGAAACCCAAAGGGACTCAGACCCCAGGGTGGCCCCACTGTGCCCCACCCCCACCCCGCTCTCGGCTCCCGTCTGAGACTGCCTTCCTTCCTGGCTGCCCAGAGGTGGGCGGCCCCCGGCACGTCCCGGCGGCAGGAGCCAGCCGGCCTCACTGGGAGGGCGCAGAGGAGCAGATGCCGTTGGCACAGCGGCTGGGCTTCGTGAGGCGGCCGCGCCCTGCAGGTAAGGCCATGGCGGGGGTGCAGGGCTGGGCTGGAGAGCCCAGGGAACGGGCGTGCTCCCGCCAGCCTGCCCACCAGAACCGTGCCCATCTGCGTCCTCGCGGGGCCCTGCCCCTTGGCTTTCCCTCCACTGTGCTGTGTAGTCATTTCGAGAAAAGGCGTGGGCGTTTCGGTCCCGTCTGCGTGGTCTCTGAGAGCCGCTGCCTGCTCACGGCCTGGCCCGGGAGCCCCTAAGTCACTGAGTCCACGCAGCTCCTTCGTGCATCTCGTCATCTGCACCAACCCTCCCACGCCAGGCCCCAGGGAGAGCCAGGTGTCTGTCCCCCCACCACGTCCCCCCACCCTGCAGCTGCCACCACATCACTGTCCCCTCCCCCGTCACATCACCCCTGTCCCCTCCCAGTGGGCCCTTGGCCTGCCCCTCCTGGTCCCGTGCTGTGAAGACTCTCAGCTCGTCTCTCCCTGGCTGCCAGGCGTTTGTTTCTCGTGTGTCTTTTCTTCTTTTCCTCCCCCTCTGTACTGAACACTTCTCCAGGGTGGGCTGCTCTCACCTGCCCACACCTGCTCTCACCTGCCCACACCTGCTCTCACCTGCCCACACCTGCTCTCACCTGTCCGCACCTGCTCTCATCTGCCCACACCTGCCCACACCTGCTCTCACCTGCCCACACCTGCTCTCACCTGCCCACACCTGCCCGCACCTGCCCGCACCTGCCTGTACCTGCTCTCACTACTTGTACCTGCCTGCACCTGTTCTGACCTGCCCACACCTGCTCTCACCTGCTCTCACCTGCCCACACCTGCCCACACCTGCTCTCACTACTTGTACCTGCCTGCACCTGCTCTGACCTGCCCACACCTGCTCTCACCTGCTCTCACCTGCCCACACCTGCCCACATCTGCCCACACCTGCCCACATCTGCCCACACCTGCTCTCACTACTTGTACCTGCCTGCACCTGCTCTCACCTGCCCACACCTGCTCTCACCTGCCCACACCTGTCTGCACCTGCTCTCACCTGCCCACACCTGCTCTCACTACCCGTACCTGCCTGGCTGTGAGCATGGTCAGGAGATCCTCGGTGTCAGAGCCTGCGGCACTGCCCAAGAGAGGCCTGATGGGACTGCATGGAGCAGGCTCATCTGGGCCTCGTCCGGGCTGGACGCAGCAGGGTTTGTGGGGGCTCGGTGTCAGTGTCCCTCGCTTCCGCAGGTCAGGGGCCTCGTCCTCCACTCTGATCTCCCTGTTACTCATTCACAAGGGACCTTGACTTCCTTTCAAAATCAGGGAATCCTGGACAGTCAGCCACCCCTCCAGACTCCGGGCTGGAGTCTCCTGTCCACAGGGATGGCAGAGTCCGGCATGGCCGAGGGTGGCCAGCAGCCACCATGTGCCAGGAGGCGACCTTGGTGGGCATTCAGCCCTGGCTTCCCATTCTGTGTGGGGCGGTAGCCACCAGCACTGGCACCGTGCACCCACCCTGTGGCCCCGCCATGCTCGCCAGCAGCAGCCCCCCATTACCTCGTGCCCCCGTCCCTGCGCACGTAACACAGGCTTCCAAAGATCCGAGCCAGTACGGGGGGGCCACCTTGACCCATGGACCCAGGGAGCTTTGTGCCATCGGTGTGCACTTTGAAGCCGACCTCGTCTGATGTGAGTGTTGACCTCTTGCCCCACGCCCAGGGAGGGTGGCTCCCTAGAGCTCCTGGGCACTGCTCGTCGCGCTGTCCCCGAGGTGAGGGAGGGGGTGGCCGCCCCCTCACATTGGCCACACATGGACCCTGGGCCCCGCCTTTGCTGCGTTTCCTCCCTTCTCCAGGCCCCGCACTCCTCCCCCCGCACAGGGTGAGACCCAACATCACGGTTCTCAGGAGGCAGAGGCTGCGTCCGCTGCCAGCCCCAGGCTCCGCCTCCTCTCCTGGGTGACCCCAGCCTCGCACCCTCAACAGCAGGGGGCTCGGGCAGGAGAAGCGGGAGCCTGCGGCTCTCAGAGCAGACGTCTCGGACCCTGTCACCAAGACGCAGCAGGCGTAGGGCAGAACGGGCCGGGGTCCTTCTCGGTTATCTGCCGGGGGCCCAGCGGGCGCCCTGGGTCAGGAGTCTGTGGGGGGGTCCCTAGTTAGGACCCTGAGGGGAAGCATTGTGACGTCAGCGCCCCATGTCCAGTGCCTGCTGGAGTCCAGCTCCTGCTGATGCACACTGGGAAAGCAGTGGAAGATGGCCCGAGTGCCTGGGTCCCTGCTCCCCACCGGGGTACCTGGGTGGAGTCCCAGGATCCTGGCTTCGGCCTCGCCCAGCCCTGGCTGCTGTGGGCTTTCGAGGAGAGTGGCGGCGATTTTAAGGTTGCGCTCTCTCTCTGGCACTCTGCCTTTCAGATAAATAAATAAATCTTAAAGAAAAAGAATCCTCTGAGGAGTTACCTCAAACAAAGCTACATATACGAGGACTTCGGAAAGTTCATGGAAAATAGAATTAAAAGATAAATTTATTTGGGGGCAAACAATTCTGAAATCCATGCATATGAGCAGTCTTCAAAGAAGTTCACGGAAAATGCATATTATGGAAAAAATTTATGCACGGAGTTCAGAGTTTTTACCCTGAAAGACGCGTATCTTTTTTTTTTTTTTTTTTTTTTTGACAGGCAGAGTGGACAGTGAGAGAGAGAGACAGAGAGAAAGGTCTTCCTTTTGCCGTTGGTTCACCCTCCAATGGCCGCCACGGTAGCGCGCTGCAGCCGGCGCACCGCGCTGATCCAAAGCCAGGAGCCAGGTGCTTCTCCTGGTCTCCCATGGGGTGCAGGGCCCAAGGACTTGGGCCATCCTCCACTGCACTCCCAGGCCACAGCAGAGAGCTGGCCTGGAAGAGGGGCAACCGGGACAGGATCGGTGCCCCGACCGGGACTAGAACCCGGTGTGCCGGCGCCGCAAGGCGGAGGATTAGCCTGTTGAGCCACGGCGCCGGCCGACGCGTATCTTTTAATGCCATTTTCCCTCGCGGGTCACCGGTCCCTTGTGTGGCTTTGTGGACTTTGTCAGGTGCACGCTGCTCACTGGAGACCACCCGCGTGGGAGGGGCGGATTCTCTCCATGTCCAGTGAGGGATTGTGTAATTCGCATTGTGTGACCGGTGTTTTCTTTCCCTAGTACAATCCTAGTACTCACGTAGGCTTGTACCGGGCGTTTGCAACGGGAGGTTCTTTTCACAACAGTTGCTGAGTGATGCTGTGAGCAGACCCTGGACCAAGACCCCAGGAGACCAGACTAAGTTAGACACAACTAAAACCTGGGACATTCGTGTTGTTGAACTTGGACCTGCGACAGAATGTTGGATAGAACCGGTGTGGTTCTGAGCGTAGGACCCCGTATCCTGTAAAAGCGGCTGCACATTTTAAGCGTGTCCGTGTTGCTCAGTGAGGTCACGAGGGAATCCTGTTTTGCGTGGTGCCTATCCCATGGCTCTCTTTACCCAGAATACGGGAGAGTCACGTTGTCTTCCCTGGGGCCCGCCTGCAGATACCCAGCTCTGACTTTTTGCAATCCTGGAAGTGAAATCAAGTCGTTAAAGATTGGGCTTTGGGTGCCAGAGGCCGGGCAGTGTGTGCCGACCCTGGTACGTGCCAGCCGGCGGTGACTGTGCCCTGGTGCCGGGGTTGACCATACGGGGACAAGTGCCTGTCATCTCTGAGGTTTGCCTCTCTGTGTTTCTCGAGTGTTTAATTTTCGTACATATAAATGGCTGTTTTCCAACTGACCCCTTCTTGTTTCGGAGGGCTGCACGCACACACAGGCACGCACACACACGCAATTGCTTTGGTTCCGAACGTTTGCCCTGTGTCACTGGCTTTTTCATTTTGTTTACGGGCTTCTAAAGCTTTCGGACTTTCCGTGCGGCTCAGTATTTAAATATTTGTGCCTCTGCTTCCACCGTTGCTTTTAGACCGAGTTCTTTCGGAGCCCGAGAGCGGCGACCTCTCAGCTCCTGCGTGCCCAGGTCCTCCTGCTGCGTGCGCTTCCTGGGGAGCTGACTGGAAGACGTCTGCGTGTTTGCTGCCTGGCGTTGGCTGCAGAGGGGCTGGGCGTCCCAGCTGCCATGCCTGCAGGAGCCGCCCCAGGACTGCGGGTCGGGCGGCCGTGTGTGGCTGCCGTGTGCTGGCCGTGGGGGACCAGGACTGGGGGTTGGGCGGCCATGTGTGGCTGCTGTGTGCTGGCGTGGGGGACCAGGACTGGGGGTCAGGTGGCCGTGTGTGGCTGCCGTGTGCTGGCCATGGGGGCCCAGGCCTGCCTCGCTGTCCAGCCATGACTACACCTGTACCGTCCGGTAGTTGCTGCTCCCGACTCACAGCAGTGTTTACAGGAAGCAGCTTCCCTGTGTAAATGCTCTATTTCCCCCAATCTCTGTGCTGACCGTTATTATTTCTTGCAAAACTTAGAAAGTTTTATCATGGTTAAGTCCCTTTGGAAGCTCCTTAAATTTTGGATTTCGCCTGGGCTGAGTCTCCCGTGTCGGTGGACGGAAAGAACGCAGTCTTGCCCGAGCTTCGTGCTTGCTCACCACCTCTGGGCCTCTGACGCGCGGTGTGCCGTCTCTACCTCTTCGGTTGTATTCGCCGTATGTTCACATTCACTATTAAATATTTAGGAGCTGCGTATTTCGCGTTTACTCCTCCCAGGGCTGTTTGAGTCCCTGCTGCGTCGATGGCCTCGCCGATGGCCTCGCCGATGGCGATTTCCCAGTGGAATGGGCTTGTGTGTTTCACGCTGCCTCCCCATCTGTGGATGGCTCCGGTGTGTGCATCTTGGCTGTGGCTCTGAGTGCACTGTGTGTGCAGTGAGGCTGCCTTGGAGCTGTCTGTGGCCCGCGTTTCTCTCCTGTGCTTGCGTCCTGGTCTGGAATTCCCAGGGGAACGTTCAGTGACGCTGCAGATTTCGTGTGTCTTTGTAAGGCTTGTAGCTTAGGGTTTTGTTGTTGTTTTGTTTTTGCTTTTTCAGGTGCTGTATACACAACGAGAATGAAAGCATTGAATTGATGACATTAATTCCTGGTGGCATTGGGAGGGCAGCAGGTGGAGGAGCCCATGGTTTTTGTTTTGTAAGATTTATTTATTTGAAAGAGTTAGAGAGAGAGGGAGAGACAGATCTTCCATCCGCTGGTTCACTCCCCAGATGGCCACAATAGCCAAGGCTGGGCCAGGCCAAATCCAAGAACCTGGAACTCCAGGTCTCCCATGGGGGTGCAGGGGCCCAAGCACTTGGGCCATCTTCTGCTGCTTTCCCAGGCCACAGCAGAGAGCTGGATCAGAAGTAGAGCAGCCAGGACATGAACCAGTGCCCATGTGGGATGCCGGCACTGCAGGCGCGGCCTTACCCACTGCACCACAGCACTGGGTTCGGCAGGAGCCCACCTTGAACTAACCCCTTCCGTGGCTCGACAGGTGCAGCAGTAACCGGTAAACGGCCAGCACCTCCCGATAGAGTGGCTGTGCTGCGGGGGTGAGCCGCGTGGCACTCTGCCGTGTCCCGTGGGTTGGTGCAGAACGTGGCACTGGTGCGCGTGGCCGGGCGTGGTCTGGGTGACTCGTTCCCAGTCATCCTGGTGCTGCGGGCCTCTTCCACGCCTTCCTGGCTGTGGTTTCCTAAACCTTCTCTGGGGGCGGCCGTCTGAGCAGCTCACTAAGCGCGCTCAGCCGCTCCGGGCCTCGTGCCCGTGGTGCAGTGGGGAAGGGGTGCGGGCTACAGGGCTTCCCTCCGGGACAGCGTCGTGCGGAGCCTCAGCCCCCTGCTGGCAGCCGTGTGGGGTGCAGAGAAGGTGCGGGTGAGGGGCAGCTCGAGGTTGGCGCAGGGCCTTGCCCGTTTCCGCCCCATTCTGAAGCATTTCCAACATTTCCATCCCACGTGGCAGCGGAGCAGGGGTCAGAGCTCGGAGGGAAGGACGATGGGAGAGGCCGCCGACAGCGCGGAGGGGACTGCAGCCTTACGGCCTGGGCTGCCCTGGCCAGGGCCTCTGGGGCCAGCGGGGAGCCCCCTTACCCGGGGTGTGGCCTGGCTGGAGATGGGAGCGCCTGTGAGCCAGACACAGGGAGGTCACCTAGGGCATGTGTGCCTGGTGATGTGTCCACCCCCAGAGAGACCCAGGCTGGAACGGAACAGCCCTGTGATGCCCATGTCGGTGCCCATTTCTTTCTTTCTTGCAGACTCTCTATCTTTTTTTTCTTTTTAAAGATTTATTTATTTGAAAGTCAGAGTTACACAGAGAGGAGAGGCAGAGAGAGAGAGAGAGAGAGAGAGAGAGAGAGGTCTTCCATCCGCTGGTTCACTCCCCAATTGGCCACAACGGCTGGAGCTGTGCTGATCCGAAGCCAGGAGCCAGGAACCTCTTCCGGGTCTCCCACATGGGTGCAGGGCCCCAAGGACTTGGGCCATCTTCCACTGCTTTCCCAGGCCACAGCAGAGAGCTGGATCGGAAGTGGAGCAGCCAGGACTTGAACCGGCACCCATAAGGGATGCCGGCACTGCAGGTGGCGGCTTTACCCGCTACGCCACAGCGCCAGCCCCTGTCTTTTTTAAAATGATCTTCTTTGTTGTTGTGTAGCCAGTCTAGAGCACAAGGCTTTATATGCCCTTGTTAGCACAAGGTAAATTGCTGCTCTGCCTTTAACGTGTGTTATGTGTGGAGGAGACACAGAAGCTCATCCAGAACTGTAACAGCCAACAGAGCGGAGGCCAGGCTGCAGCCCAGATTCTCCGGTTTAGAATAGCCTCTCCTTCGCACAGAACACACTCGCCATTGGCTTGTTTTCCAGCATTGCAACTTATGCCAGGTCCCGAGGCGCCGTCACGGGCCACCCGGAGAGCAGCCGTGTGGAGCAGCAGGGGGGCCTCTGTGAGTGGCAGGTGGGCTCCCTGACGTCTTCCGTGGCTCAGAGACATGAGACAAACTCAGCTTCGAGGCGTAGCCGTCAGCGACAGAGCCTGGCTTCCGATTTCTGTCAGCTGCTCCACTGGGAACAGGCATTCTGCACGTGGCTTCCGCGGGTGGGCCAGGAATTCCTGACCGCTTGACTGATGTGATGTGGACGGACGCTCGTGTGCGTCTGTGAGCCAGAGCCGGGATTCCACCGTGTTCCGAGGGCTTCTGTCCACCCCGGGAGTTGAGGTCTGCCTCATGGTGGCAGAGAGCCGGTAGCTCGGGGCGGGCGTGGCCGGGCTGTGTCTCCAGCACTGGGCTGACACCACGCACCTGCTGCCGCGCGCCGGCCTCTGCCTGGTGGGCGACGTGCTCCTCCCCCGGGCAGCTGGTTTTCGGCTGAGGAAGGAGGGAGGCTTCTCTAAGCCATCGTTCCCCAGCATCCCCTGGGATAACTGAGTCCATCGTGCATTGCCAGGGAGAGCTATCACCGCCCGTGCGCCGGCCGGGAACGCCTGCGGGGGCCCTGGGGCACCAGGCGGTGGGCTCAGGTCAGCGAGCAGCGAACCGCACAGCAGAGGGTGAGCAGCTCCCTCAGCTGCTGAGTTACTGCTCTGCTCTGGCCTCCTCTCTGGCCCAACATCATCTCAGAAACCTCGTCCCGTGGGGTGCTGGCTCCTGCCCACGCTCATGCGTCCAAGTCTGCGTTCTCACATTCACGCTGGGGCCCCGGGAGACCGACCCAGATCCTTGCTCGCTCTCTGGTCTCCCCTGGTGCTCCTTCCCTGCTCTCATACAGCTTGCCACTCTCTTCTCGTCCCGGCCACTGGGGCAGCGGGTGACTCTGCTGGGCCTGGTTCTCCTTGCTGACCGTTCCTGCCCAGGGGCCTGAGATGCACAGACGGGAGGCCAGGGCTGTGTCGCCCGTGGCCTGCAGGAGACCGCTGGCCGAGCGTATGCCCAGGACATGCTTGGGGTGACTTCTCAAGTAGTGCTTCGACAAGAGCATCCCTGCTGGGAGTGACCCAGGGCAGGCAGGTTGTGGGAGACGACTCAGAGGCCTACCGTGGGCTGTGTGCTCCTGATGGACTGCAGGCGCTGCCTGGACCTGCTACGCCGTGGCTGCAGACCCGTGCTGGGAGCTGTGGTGTCCTGGACCTGCTACGCCGTGGCTGCGGACCCGTGCCGGGAGCTGTGGTGTCCTGGACCTGCTACGCCGTGGCTGCGGACCCGTGCCGGGAGCTGTGGTGTCCTGGACCTGCTACGCCGTGGCTGCGGACCCGTACCGGGAGCTGTGGTGTCCTGGACCTGCTACGCCGTGACTGCGGACCCGTGCCGGGAGCTGTGGTGTCCTGGACCTGCTACGCCGTGGCTGCGGACCCGTGCCGGGAGCTGTGGTGTCCTGGACCTGCTACGCCGTGGCTGCGGACCCGTGCCGGGAGCTGTGGTGTCCTGGACCTGCTACGCCGTGGCTGCGGACCCGTGCCGGGAGCTGTGGTGTCCTGGACCTGCTACGCCGTGGCTGCGGACCCGTGCCGGGAGCTGTGGTGTCCTGGACCTGCTACGCCGTGGCTGCGGACCCGTGCCGGGAGCTGTGGTGTCCTGGACCTGCTACGCCGTGGCTGCAGACCCGTGCCGGGAGCTGTGGCAGCGTCTTCTCCCCTCTCCCGGCTGGTGCAATCCCGAGCCTTCATTTGCTAACCGTTAGCACACACTCACTCCTCAGCTCACATTCAGCGTTAGAATAAAGTGGGCGTCTCCTAGGCGTGTCTTACCATTTGGAACGCGCTTGTAGCGTGGCTGGATCGTGCGCCTTGAGTAGCATTTCCGTAGCAGCCCTGTCCGCCTCTTCTCTTTTGAATGCCTGGGGTGTACTTACGGAGCCTCAGAGAGGACGTGGAGCCGAGTCCGTTGTCGTCCCGGAGCGCTTTCTCCATCCTAACCGTTACCCGGTAAGGGTGAAGCGAGAGGGCAGCAGGGCACTGATCACAATGAACGCTAAGGGATCCGTCGCGATGGGGGAGTCGTCGTAAACACAGCCCCCGTCCTGGCCCAGCGTGGTTGTCTGGGCCTCCTCTGAGAGCATGGTTGTGACCCACATGGGACGGGGGATGGTGGGCCCAGGGCCCCGCCCCCTCCCTGCAGTGTGGGTCTGGGGAGGGGGGTCTGGCCCCCAGAGCCACGTTCCCCAGGGGAGGGGCCTCAGCGTGTGGGGCACTGGGTGGGCAGCCTCTCCATTCTCCAGGGACCTGCCGAGGACTGGCCACGTCCATCCTCTCCATTGGCTTATCAAAAAAAAAAAAAAAATCCGTCTCTATGGAGTCAAGAATGCCCACAATGGAGAGAAAATACTGAAAACACTTGACGGTGAGGAACAGGGACAGAGCCTGGGAGGGAGGCCTGAGGAGGAGCAGCGGGCAGTTTGTCATTCCCTTGAGAAGCTCTAGACCTGGAGCTGGGAGGGGCCGTGCAGGACGGACCTCGGGGGCGGGGCGCCCTGTGCGCGCCCCAGGTTCAGAGAGGGGAGGAGCGAGGCCCCTGTTGGGTCAGGTGTCCCTGAGGTCCCTCCGAGGTGCGGGTGGTGCTGTGGCCGGCGCTGTCCACGGGGCAGGTGCGCCTGCTCCCTGGGAGTGCTGGTCGGCCGCGTCTCCAGGTGGATCTCGTGCCTCAGGGAGTGGAGCCCGAGCGAGGCAGGGCCTGGCGTGCAGCCAGCACCCGCGGTCTGTAGGCAAAGGCCCCGGCGTCCGGAGCCGAGCTGGCGACCCTCAGCAGTGACGGCATTGGTGATCTTCCGTGTCCAGCGTGGCAGACGCGGTCTCGTGGAAATAACGGGCGTCATTCCAAAGACGCCTGCGTGTAACAAGCAGTGTCCCGCGCCCCTCGCTGCCGGGACACTTAACCTGCTGGGGACTGCGGCTTCGGCGGCTGCACTGTCCGCTCCGGCTGGGGGCCCATCTCGGGCCGCTGGCGGGGGAGGGGCGGGGGAGTCCTTGTGATCGCACACCCCCCACCATGGCCAAGGGCCAGATTCGAGTAGGGGAGGGAGGGCCAGGAAGGGGTGAGCCTGAGTGTGGGGGCGGGGTGTGAGTAGGGGCAGGGTGTGAGTAGGGGAGTGGCAGGGGGGCAGGGTGTGAGAAGGGGAGCAGGGCCGGGAGATGTGAGCCTGAGTGTGGGGCAGGGTGTGAGTAGGGGAGCAGTGGGGGGGCAGGGTGTGAGTAGGGGAGCGGGCGGGGGTGGGGTGTGAGTAGGGGAGCAGGGCTGGGAGAGGTGAGCCTGAGTGTGGGGGCGGGGTGTGAGCAGGGGAGCAGGGCCGGGAGAGGCGAGCCTGAGTGTGGGGGCGGGGTGCAAGTAGGGGAGCGGCGGGGGCGGGGTGTGAGTAGGGGAGGGAGGGCCAGGGAGGGGGAGCCTGAGTGTGGGGGCGGGGTGCAAGTAGGGGAGCAGGGCCGGGAGAGGCGAGCCTGAGTGTGGGGGCGGGGTGCGAGTAGGGGAGCAGGGCCGGGAGAGGCGAGCCTGAGTGTGGGGGCGGGGTGCGAGTAGGGGAGCAGGGCCGGGAGAGGCGAGCCTGAGTGTTGGGGCGGGGTGTGAGTAGGGGAGGGAGGGCCAGGGAGGGGGAGCCTGAGTGTGGGGGCGGGGTGCGAGTAGGGGAGTGGCAGGGGGGCGGGGTGCGAGTAGGGGAGCAGGGCCGGGAGAGGCGAGCCTGAGTGTGGCACTGATGTCAGTGGAGACCTGCTCCAAAGACTTCAGAGAGGCGCACAGCGTCTGCCGGGAGCCGCCCGTCTGCAGCCTGCACGGAGTCTGCTTCTTTCTCCAAGGACCTGAGAATCCCCAGGGCTCACAGCTGGTCCCTCCGGCTCCCGGCCCCTCCGCCGTGGGGTCTCACCGACCAGCAGAGCCGCGAGAGCACGCTAAGCCCCTCTCCAGCTCCATGCCTTCCCTGGGCTGGCTCTGCCGCCTGGTGCCGTGACGGCTGAGACGGCTGAGCACTCCGCACGGTGCCGACATGGAAGCGGCCGGCACAGCCTGCTCGTACCCCCGGGCTGCTGCAGGCTGCCCCGTGCCAAGCCGGCCACGTTGCTTTGACGTCCCCAGAACTGGGGGCAGCGGGGGTGTCACAGCTCTGGCAGTGTCAGGCAGCCCTGCCCCCAGAAGCTCTCACGGTGTCTCCCCGGGACTCCCTCCCCCAGGGGCACCTGGAGGACGGACGGTGACTCCCAGCAGTGGGCTCAACTAGTCGGAGGGAGTGCGGGCAAGGAGACAGGAGCGCAGAAGATGGGGTCTGCGGCCCCGAGCCAGAGCCAGGCCTGGTGGAGGCAGAAAGGGGCCGTGGGGGCAGTGAAGGCAGCCAGGCGCTGGCCTGTTTCAGAAACGTGACTGGGAACGGGGAGGCGCAGGCGCACCGCAGGGTGGTGAGGCAGCGAGGTCTACAGGTGTTTCTCTCTCCCAGGAGGGAGGTGAGTCACCTGGGGAAAGAAGGCCGGGAAGGCAGGTGTGGAGGAGACAGGGACAAGCCAGGGTGCTAGGAGCACGCGAGGACCTGGGACAGGACACGGGGGGACGCTGGGGTGGGCGGAGGTCACAGAGGCTGGAGGGGAGCCTGGGGCTCACGCCTGCGGGCCTCCCCAGGTGCCCTGCATGTGGCTGGTGCACCTGTGTACACAGCTTCACCTCCAACCTGGGGGGAGCCCCACGTGCGCGATGGCCTTCGCCGTGGGAAGCAGTGGCCCTGGACGTTAACGGTCGCGAGTCGGCCCTGCCCTGGCTGCTGCCTTCTCCAGGGTGCGCTTTGCTCACAGGGTGGGAGGGGATTCGTTTTGGTTAAAAAAAACAAAAAAACAGCTCACTGGGCTGAGAAACACGCCCCCAGAAGCCCCTGCCCGAGACCAAGGGCCAGGGAGGAGGTGATAAGTGGAGACTGTGGCAAGTGGAGCAGAGTCAATCCCGGAAGCTGCTCTTTCCATCGGAGCAGCTGTCCCTGCTGCCCCGCCCCCGCTCTGGAGGCGCCGAGGGATGGGTGACCGCGCCATGGCGGTTTCCCCGTGCAGCGGGCGTGTGCGCCGCGACGTCTCTCCGGAGCATTTCAGGGCCTGGGCCTGGCTGCGTTCCTGCCGGTCATCTCGAGGGACCTGGATGAAAGGTGTCGTTGCTGCTGTGCTGGCTCTGGCACGAGGTCTTAGAGTGTCTGCTCTTGCTGGGAAAATGGTGGCCAGCCCCCCTCTGCCATGAAAACCCACCCCGTTGTCTGCCTTCCTGGTGTGGGTTGTGCTCTACTGTCGAAAGGCGCTTGTTGAAGCCGGGTGGAGTTGCTCCCTGAGAGAGACGTCTGTCATTTTGTTCAGGCACATTGAAATACCGCAGGTGCCCACGTAGATTCCTCCCCCCACCCCGGAACGTAGGGGCTCTCCACACCTGCCACTCAGGTGTGCCAGTGCAGGTGTGGCCGGGTGTGTCTGGCAGAGCTCTCCGGAGAGTCGGACGTGAGCACGAATCCCAGTCCGAGCGCATCGTCCTCCCACCCACTGGGGATGTGTTCCCCAACCTCTGATGCCCGAGGCGGCCACAGATACCAGATCCTTGCATATCCCGCGTTTTCCCCGTAGGCACGTTCCCGCGATGGAGTTTAGTGTCTCCTGGACACAGCCAGGGCCGGTGACAGCTGATAGTCAGAGAGAACAATTGTAATGACTGCTGAGCGGGAAAAGGCGCCCTAACCCACGGCTGGAGGGAGCGTGCACTGTGCAGCGACCGTGGAGGACAGCGTGGAGATTCCTCGGAAAGCTAAAGGGAGATCTTCCCTGTGACCCAGCCATCCCGGTCCTGGGAATGACCCAGTACAGTGAGATCAGCGTATCAGAGTCGTCTGTTCCCCCGTGGTTATTGCAGCTCCACTCACAATAGCTAAGACGTGGAATCAGCCTAGATATCCGTCAGCTGATGACTGGATAAAGACATTACGGTGTATGTACAGCGTGGAATACCACTCAGCCATAAAGAAGAATGAAATCCTGTCTTTTGCAACAAAATGATGCCACTGGAAGCCATTAGACTTCGTGAAACAAGCCAGTTCCAAAAAGACAGGTACCAAGTGTTTTCCCTGGCCTGTGGTAACCTACAGAGTGGCTAACATGTAAGGTGCAGGCGTGAAGTGACGTGCTGATACCCACTGAGTGTTTACAGCCCTTGTCTCTACTGTTGGGAATGGCGTTCCTCCTTCATGCCGTTGAACTCTACTTAGTGTAGGGTTAATCTTACGAGTCTAAAGTTTAGTGGAAACAGATCTTTGTAAAACTAAGAGTGGGAGAGGAAGAGGAGGGAGGGCGGGAGCGTGGTGGGACGCAGGGTCGGGCGGGAAGCGTCACTGGGTTCCTAAGTCTGTGTACATGAAATAACTGAAATGCATAGACCTTAATTAATTAATTTAAAACACCCAATGCACTGTAAAGGAAGTCAGGTGACTGTCACCAGCTACTGTAGGCTCGCGCGGCCCTGTAGTTGTATTTTGGATGGGGGCGGGGGCGGGGCGGCATGACCTTCCTTGGATCTGACCAGGAGGCTCGCGTGGCCTGCATCTTCTCCCGGTTTCTTCTCAAACTCCGCTAGAAAAAGGTCTGCCGATTCTTCCGAAATGCGCTCCACTGGCTCTCACGCCGGCTTTCTCTTCTTGGTGATGCTGGGACCCCACAGTTAACCGCTCTCACTCGTACATGCCGCTGGAAACAGCAGAGCCTACTAGTAGTGTTTTTATTTTAAAGCAGTGTTGATTTAATGTGAGAGGCAGCGGGGGAGAGAGAGAGGGAGAGAGGAAAGGAGGGTGAGAGGGAGGGAGGGAGGGAGAGAGAGGCAGGGAGAGAGAGGGGGAGAGAGAGGGGGAGAGAGAGAGAGAGGCTGACAGAGCTCTCCTCTCTGCTGGGTGACTTCTCATGTGCCTACCACAGCCAGGGCTGGGCCAGGCCAACGCTGCAGGTGGAACTCAACCCAGGCCTCCCACTCGGGGGGCAGGAACCCGGTCGCCTGAGCCACCCGCTGCGTCCTCCCAGGAGCGGCACTGGCGGGCAGCTGAGTCGGGGGCTAGAGCCAGAGCTGGGGCCTGAACTATGTGGGACACAGGGGCTCGAGGTGGGGCCTTAGTCGTCAGGCCAGATGCCTGCCCCAGCTGGTGAGATTTTCCACACTGATGGAGGTACTGACAGCAGGATTGCCACTGGCTAGTATTTAAGCAGAGAGGTGTTTGTCACGTAGCCCTGATCTGTGTTCTGGGAGCTTCTGAAGGTTACGCACTCGTGACGTATCCGTCAGGTCTACGTCACCTGCTGTGTCCCCCTACGTCACAGGCGTTTGAAATGGAGGCTTCTCTGTCCTGAGTCCCCGCCGCCTGCTGCAGAGGGGGACGGCGGTGTGTGCAGCTCCCCAGCCCAGCTCCGGAGCCTTGGCCACGTGCAAAGGGCGGGAGGGAGTGGTGACCATGTCTCAGGAGTCCATGTGCCTGTATCTTCAGTGACAGAAGTTACACACTCCTAGCTCGGGCCTCTCAAACGCACAGTGTCTTCTCCCAGCTCTCCCCCAAGCCCTGCAACTCCAGGGTGATGGCCGCCGGGCCCCGCCTCGAGAGAAGCGCTCGGAGCACAGATGTCTCCTGACGTCAGGTGGACCTCAGCTCGGCGGCGAGCACATCCGTGCCCCGTGTCGCGAGGGGCCGAGCGTGGCCACGTTCCACGTGTCTCCCACAGAGTGGGCTCTGCCAGGCCTCCCAGGCCCACACACTCTGGACTGCTTACCCTCTCACACGGGCTCTGCCTCGGCAGCACCAGCACACCTCCATCCAGGCACGGTCGCCGCCCTGCCGGGAGCCACTGGGACCACACCTGCCTCCCATTCTCGCGCCCAGTGGTAGGAGTGGCTGTTGGTGCCCATTTACGATGATGTCAGTGTGGTGTGTTGAGGGCCTGCACTGTGGCACAGCGGGTTAAGCCCCTGCTTGCCACACGAGCATCCATCCCATCTCCGAGTGCTGGTTCAAGTCCCCACTGCTCCGCTTCCTGTCCAGCTTTGTACTGATGGCCTGGGGAAGCAGCAGCAGATGGCCCAAGCGCTTGGGCTCCTGCCACCCACATGGAGATCCAGATGGAGCGCCTGGCTCCTGGCTTCTGGCCCAGACCTGGCTGGTGAGGGCCTTTAGGAAGTAAAGCAGTGGATAGAAGTCCTCTCTCTCCCTCCCCCTCCCCCTTCCCTCTTTCTCCCCCTCCCCCTCCTTCCCCCTCCCCCTCCCCCCTCTCCCTCTCCCTCTCACTGTCACTATCCCTGCCTTTTAAATACATACATATGCACCTCCTTTTTAAGGGCCAGCATTGTGGCCATAGCAAGTTAAGCTGCGCACCTGCAATGCCAGCATCCCACATGAATGCTGGTTCGAGTCCCGGCTGCTCCACTTCCCATTCAGCTTCCTGCTAACGCACCTGGGACAGCAGCAGAGGACGGCCCAAATCCTGGGGCCCCTGCACCACGTGGGAGACCCAGATGGAGTTCTAGGCTCCTGGTTTTGGTGTGGCCCAGCCGTGGTCATCTGGGGAGTGAACCAGTGAAGGGATGATGTCTCTGTCTCCCTCTTTCTCTAGCTCGGCCTTTCAAATAAGCAGTTCTTTTATATATATATGTATATATATGCAAATCTTTATGGGGCCGGCACCTTGGCTCACTTGGTTAATCCTCTCCCCCAGGAGGGCAGTGGAGGATGGGCCAAGTGCTTGGGTCCTGCACCCGCATGGGAGACCAGGAGGAAGAACCTGGCTCCTGGCTTCAGATTGGCGCAGCTCCAGCCGTAGTGGCCATTTGGGGGGTGAACCAATGGTGGGAAGACCTTTCTCTCTGTTTCTCTCTCTCTCACTATCTATGACTCTACCTGTCAAAAAATAATAATAAAATAATATATATGCAAATCTTTAAAAAATGTGGTGTGTCAGCTTGGCAGGGCTGTGGGTGCTTAGATGCTTGGTCAGACGTGATTCCTGGTGCCCCTGGTGGGGTGTTCGTGGGTGGGCTCCACGTTTGAATCGACAGAGTGAGGGAGGTTTGCCGGTGAGACCAGATGGAGTTCGAGTTTTATTTTGACCTCTTGATATTCGCCTGGGAGTAACTTAACTTTCTTGTAGTATAGCTCTGTAATCTCTTTTTTAATCCAATGCATGGTACAGTGCTCTACTAAAACGATTCAAACGTGGGTGTGATGGGCAGGCGCCAGTTACACGCGTTGGCATCCGTGTGTGTGTGTATGTGGGGAGGGGGCTTCCTAGCGCCTTCCCACCGGGAGACCTGCCCTGCACCCGTGAGGGAAGCACGCCTGCGCCCGAGTCTCCAGGCGCGGCAGTCCGAGTGAGCCCAGCCCGTTTCTGCCTGGTGCAGTGTGCTAATGTGTCTCGGGCCCCTGGGCTGCGTCTGGCCGCACAGGGCCAGTCCAGGAGCGGTCACTCCCTCAGTCGTTTCACACTCACCTGTTGCCGATCGCCCACTTGGCTCTCCGCGTGCTGGCCCCGAGCCCTCACGTTCTGTGTGTTTCTGAGGCTCACGCCGAACGGCTGGGACAGCAGAGTGCCGCGTCAGCAGCGGGCTGCCCCCAGGAATGGAAGGTAGGACCTGTGTCCAAGAGAGCACGCCGCCTGGCTCCCTGTGCCTGCATCCCGAGGGGCGCGTGTGTGTCCTGGACGGGGAGGAGGCTGTCCGGACCCAGGGATGGGACCTCACGTTTGTCTGACTTGCAAACACTGGGCCTGGGGCTCGGGTTGCTGTGCCCACGGGTTCCGCTGCCTGCCCCAGACGGGACGCATGTCCGGGATTGGGAAGGGAACACATGGAACACAGCCCCCGTGGGGTTTCTGCTTCGCCGGCGGCTGCAGCTCAGTCATTTGTTCTTGGCGCCTGACGTCCAGGAGACAGGAAGCAGCTCGGCTTTGTGTCCCTTTATGAGCTGGCATGGCAGGCTGGGCCTGCTGGTCACGGCACTCCATACACGCTCAGAAGCAAGGGGACGGCTCTCGCCTATGGGACAGGAGCAACAGTGATCGGCTGGGTGACCAGTGGGTGAGAGGGTCTAAGTGGAAGAAGGAAAAGGCCACCGTCAGAGGGAGCAGCGAAGGCCAGGCGTGTGACCGCGTCAGCTGCCTCGATGACAGCAGCTGCGAGAACTGCACTAGAATATTCCATGTGAAACCACAGACAGCCAGGGCCCCATGTGCTAGGATATTCCATGTGAAACCACGGACAGCCAGGGCCCACGCTCTAGAATATTCCATATACAACCACGGACAGCCAGGGCTCCATGTGCTAGAATATTCTATATACAACCACGGACAGCCAGGGCCCACGCTCTAGAATATTCTATATACAACCACGGACAGCCAGGGCTCCATGCTCTAGAATATTCTATATACAACCACGGACAGCCAGGGCTCCATGCTCTAGAATATTCCATATACAACCACGGACAGCCAGGGCCCCATGCTCTAGAATATTCTATATACAACCACGGACAGCCAGGGCCCCATGCTCTAGAATATTCCATATACAACCACGGACAGCCAGGGCCCCATGCTCTAGAATATTCTATATACAACCATGGACAGCCAGGGCCCCATGCTCTAGAATATTCCATATACAACCACGGACAGCCAGGGCCCACGCTCCAGAATATTCCATATACAACCACGGACAGCCAGGGCCCACGCTCTAGAATATTCCATATACAACCACGGACAGCCAGGGCCCACGCTCTAGAATATTCTATATACAACCACGGACAGCCAGGCCCACGCTCTAGAATATTCCATATACAACCACGGACAGCCAGGGCTCCATGTGCTAGAATATTCTATATACAACCACGGACAGCCAGGGCTCCATGTGCTAGAATATTCCATATACAACCACGGACAGCCAGGGCTCCATGTGCTAGAATATTCTATATACAACCACGGACAGCCAGGGCCCACGCTCTAGAATATTCTATATACAACCACGGACAGCCAGGGCTCCATGCTCTAGAATATTCTATATACAACCACGGACAGCCAGGGCTCCATGCTCTAGAATATTCCATATACAACCACGGACAGCCAGGGCCCCATGCTCTAGAATATTCTATATACAACCACGGACAGCCAGGGCCCACGCTCTAGAATATTCTATATACAACCACGGACAGCCAGGGCCCACGCTCCAGAATATTCCATATACAACCACGGACAGCCAGGGCTCCACGCTCTAGAATATTCCATATACAACCACGGACAGCCAGGGCCCACGCTCTAGAATATTCTATATACAACCACGGACAGCCAGGCCCACGCTCTAGAATATTCCATATACAACCATGGACAGCCAGGGCCTACGCTCTAGAATATTCCATATACAACCACGGACAGCCAGGGCCCCATGCTCTAGAATATTCCATGTACAACCGCAGACTCCCATAGCTCCATGCTCTAGAATATTCCATGCATGCCCCAGGCACTCAGGGCCCATGCCGTTCCCAGTGGCTGCTTGGGGCGTCCTGTTGCTGTGAGCTCGTCCTGAGGTGCGGATGCCAGACTTCCGTGAACAGACTTGAGCTCACTCTGTGTTTTTGCTGGTGCTAGGTTCTGGGTTAGAGCCAGGACACAGGATGCAAATCTCGGTGTAGAGGTGCACTGGTGTGGGAAGAGCCATTGGGACGACAGTGGGCTGGTTCTCTTTTCCCGTGTGTCAGCCTGGTGTGCCTGCAGAACTTAGCCAGGTCCAGGTCCAGGTCCAGCTGCTCCCGTGCTGGGCTCGGCGGTGGTGCCAGCTGGCAGTGGGTGAGCAGACGAGTGGCCGTGGCCGTGTCGAGTCGGGGAGACGACCAGGTTGGCTGCGTGTCTACCCCGAGCTTCCTTCCTGCCCTGCCCAGGATGCCCGCTGCCCATCCCACACCAGCCCTGGTTGCCATTCTGTCGATGAATCCCATTTCTCCTAAGCATTGTCTCCTGTGAAGAAATGTAGCCCCAAGAATGTGAATAAACATGAGTGACTGGCCCAGGGACTGGCTGCCTGGGGCAGGCGTTCAGCTGACCGTGACCTCCAACTCCAGCAGGAGGGCATGCGTGTCGTACACTGATGGCAACATAACCGTTCAGACCTTAAACCATGGAGCCTGCCAGACCTGGCGCCTGCAGAGTGAGGGGGCACGGGGCACCTGCTGCCGTTGCCAGGCTACCAGGCTGCCCCGAGGTCAGGAGCCAAGGGGCTCCCTGGCCCATCAGGCTGCGCCGTCGTGTCCTCTTTGTGCAAAGAAACAGCAGAGCCTTCGCTCGCAAGGCAGGGAAGTCGTCTCAGCTGAGGCTTTCTAAGCAAGATGCCGAACCGTCTTCCCGGCGGGAGTAGTCCACTCTGGCACAGGGCTTAGTTTTCTGTGGCCTTCACTGGAGACTTGAGACTGAGTAATTTATAAAGAAAATAAATTTGCTTCGCTCATGGTTCTCAAGATCGGACAGCACCTCCGGCAAGGACCTCCTGCCGCATCACACGTGGCATGGCGGCAAAGTGGACGGGCAGGCAGGTGCGCGTGGAAGAGGAAGCTAAGGGCAGCGAGCAGCCTTGCTTTATAACCTCTCGCTCTCTTGGTAAAGCATCCAGAGGCCTCTCGGAGGTCCCACAGCCCACGCCACCCCTGTGGCGATCGGACCCCATCCTCTGTGCACAGAGGCAGCCTGCACCACGGGAGCTTCAGGGAGCTTTCCGGATCATTGCCGTCATCACCAGCCCTGCAGACCAGGCACATGACCCCCGCGTGGACCAGGCTGTGTCACGCGTGGCTGAAGCGTGGTGCCAAACCCCAAGCCCGGCAGATGCCTGGGAGCTTCTCTCATTTCTCTGACCTGAAGCGTTATGTACAATGCAAAGAATGGCTGCAGGGTGTGGGCGTTCCCACGTGCACGTCAGCCCCACAGAGCGTTCGTCACAGCACGCCGCATGGGTGGTGCCGCAGAGTTGGGAATGCCGTGCCCGAGGGTGTGAGCCATTCCACAAAGTCCCCACGGAGTCCGTGTGCAAACGCACCTGAGTCAGTACTGCGTGCCGCTCTCTTCGCTCGCTGGAAAAGGTTGCGACAGGGAACGGAACCGCGTCAGTCCCGGCCGTGGCCTGCACCGTGCCGGCCTCCGCCAGAGAGGACACTGGTGTTGCGGTTAGTCCCCACAGCATCCGTCATTCTCCGCGGGTCTCCGCTGTGCCAGCTGCTTCCCCAGGAAGTTGGTCATCTATGTCCGCTCCTGCCGTCACTCGTGTTTGCGTCTTCATGCGTCTTCCGTAGTTTTGCTCCAGACTTTCCTGTCACTGTGATAATCACATACCTAAAGTTCGTTTTGCCACCGACTTTAAGTCCTGTAACAAAGCTCTCCAGTGTTGCCAAGTAGACTTTGAAATCACAGTCAGAATTTGTTTGTTTTTCAATAATTACAGAGTTCTGGGAAGCTGCAGGAAGTGGCACAGTGAGATCCTGATGCTCTCCTCCCCATCCCCTCGGTAACAACATCTCACGTCGCCACAGGACCGTGTGCAGCCAGGAGTCTCACTCCTGGTGCCGTCAGCAAACCTTATGCACACCCCACCGGCCTTACATGTGTGTGTGCGTGTGTGTGTGGATTCGTGGCAGTACCGTTCATCACTGAGATACAGCACCGTTCCCTCTCCACAAAGATCCCCCATGCTGCGCATTTATGGATACACACACACACACACACATGCACACGTGCACACACACACAGCCACCGGCCCGTTCTGTACAGTGCTGCATGTCAAGGTTGTCATGTGGAGTCACACCTGGCTCGCCTCGAGCCTGTCAAGTTTCCCCCTTTGTGTGGCTGCGTGGTATTCCCTGGTGGGATGTGCCAGTGTGTTAACTGCCCATTGGAGGACAGGAGGCTTGTGCCAGTTTGTGTGTCGCAAACGGAGCCGCTAAGAACGACCTGCACAGTTCACATCTCTGGGTAAACACCCAGGACTGCAGCCGTGGGGCTGCGTGGGGAGAGCGTGGTGCACCCCGTAAGGAACTGGACAGACTGGTTTCCAGAGGTGCAGTTGCTGTGTCCTGGCCAGTGTTTGACGTCAGCGCTGTTTTGCTGTTTTAGCCATTCCGGAGGGTGCGTGTGCGCTGCGGCTTTGCGTTGCTGTAGTGAGTAGTGATGCTGCGTGTGCTGTCACGTGACCGCCTGTCTCCCGCGCGTGTGCTGTCACGTGGCCGCCTGTCTCCTGCCTTGTGTGCTGTCACGTGACCGCCTGTGTCCCGCTGCGTGCGCTGTCACGTGGCCGCCCGTCTCCCATTGCGTGTGCTGTCACGTGGCCGCCTGTCTCCCGCTGCGTGTGCTGTCACATGACCGCCTGTCTCCCACTGAGTGTGCTGTCACGTGACCACCTGTCTCCCACTGCGTGTGCTGTCACGTGACCATCTGTCTCCCACTGAGTGTGCTGTCACGTGGCCGCCTGTCTCCCGCTGCGTGTGCTGTCACGTGACCTCCTGTCTCCTGCTGCGTGTGCTGTCACGTGACCGCCTGTCTCCTGCTGCGTGCGCTGTCACGTGACCGCCTGTCTCCCACTGAGTGTGCTGTCACGTGACCACCTGTCTCCCGCTGCGTGTGCTGTCACGTGACCGCCTGTCTCCCACTGAGTGTGCTGTCACGTGGCCGCCTGTCTCCCGCTGCGTGTGCTGTCACATGACCGCCTGTCTCCCGCTGCGTGTGCTGTCACGTGACCATCTGTCTCCCACTGAGTGTGCTGTCACGTGACCACCTGTCTCGCGCTGCGTGTGCTGTCACGTGGCCGCCTGTCTCCTGCTGAGTGTGCTGTCACGTGACCGCCTGTCTCCCGCTGCACGTGCTGTCACGTGGCCGCCTGTCTCCTGGGAGACTTCTGTTTTGAACTTTGTCTTCCTTTCTAACGGCCTTGCTCATTCCCTTTGACCGTGACTTTGCGAATTCTTTATCGATTACAGATGACAAGGCTTCTCTCAAACGCGTGGTGGCGAGTGTCTTCATTTTCTTAGCGGGGTCTTTAAGCTTCCAGTGTTGATGGCGTGCAGGTCGCTGGTTTTTCCCCTGGAGTCGCGTTGACGACTCTGCCCCTCGCCCAGGTCCTGGAGGTTTCCTCCCAAGAGGGTGTGGTCTGTGCTGCATCGCTGGTTGACCGTCACGCGGGGCTGTGCTAGGTCGATGTCTCTGCCTGTGGTGCCCCAGCGCCGTCTTTCCTGCAGGGCTTTCTCACCGCCGGGATCAGGCGGGCATCCTGGGTGCCTTCCTGGGTTCTGTCCCTCCTCCAGCGTGCACTTCCGGCCATCCGAGCTGCGTCCCACACCTGCGTGCTGGCTCCCAAGGCCGTCGCAGGTGCCGTGTGGCCTCTTCTTCTCCCGTGAAGTTTTGAGGAAGCGTCTTGGTCTGCAGGGAGCCTTGCTCAGGTCCCGAGGGCTCTGGGTTGTGCCTGCGGTGGGCGTGAGGGCAGGTGGCAGGTCTGTGTGACCCGTGTTCCGCTCCCTCGACACGTGTGTGTGTCTGTTGAGCCGCACGGCAGATCCCTCCCTGTAGTTCTCCCACATGGGCGCGGCCTGCGTCTTGTCAGCTCAGACCTGCGTGGTTTCTTGTTGTGGGGTGGGGTAGGCGGCTCCGTCACTCCTCAGGGTGGGCTCACCTCTGCTCCGGAGCTGTGTCCCCGTCTCCCTTCTCCCCGGCTTGTTGAACGGCCAGTGCCCCCGGTTCCTCGCTCTTGTGAATGTCACTGCACAGGCAGCGTCCCGTGTTTCTGTGTTTGCTGATGCTCAGTGCCGGGGGCCTGGGTCCCAGGTGAGTCGCTGCGTGACAGGGACACTTCCCTTCCTCCCAGTGCCAGCCGATGCCCCGGGAGACCAGGGCTTCTGAGTCACCGTTGTGTTTGCTTCTCCAAAACATGGACTCGGTGGTGGTTCACATTTGTCCCTGCGCTGTGGCTGACCACTCCCCCTCCGGATTGACACAGAATTCTGGATAGGGCACAGCTCTCATCTTCCTGAAATTGTGACCCGGGGTGGTATCGCCGCCCACACGGTCGCCTGCGCTGCTGTGGTCACTTACCCAGTGGCCGCTGATGAGCGCCGCCGGTCACCCTGGGTGATGGGCTCATCTGCGGCCTGTGGACTTCTCTGCTTCATCTGCCGGGGCCAGCGCGGCCACCCGGAGGGACTTCACACCTGTCCTGTCAGAGCCGGGGGCGGGTGAGCCTCTCCCTTCGCACTGGTCACCTGTGACAACCGTGGCTGTGGATTGTGGGCCCGGGACAAACTGAGCGGCTTCTCTGCAGAGCCCTGTCGCCTTTCTCTCTGCAGGTCCAGGTCGGGGTCCATCCGTGAGCGGTGCTTCTGTGCACTGGTGTCCCTGCTGCCCGTGCCCACACCCGCCATCGTCCTGGTGGTGTCCAGGTGACCTGCAGCCCAGGAAACACCCGGGTGTGGGTGCAGGGCCCTCGGCCGGTCCCGACAGGCGGGGCTCCCTCCCCCCACGCCACTTGCCCTTGGCAGCCTCAGAGCAGGCAGTGGGGGCACAGATAATGGGTCTAGGGGCTGACGCTCCCTGGTGCTGAAGGGACATAGTTGTCCTTCGTGTCATGCTGCGGGCTTCTCACTTGCGATTTTATTTATTTATTTATTTATTTATTTTTGACAGGCAGAGTGGACAGTGAGAGAGAGACAGAGAGAAAGGTCTTCCTTTGCCATTGGTTCACCCTCCAATGGCCGCCGCGGTAGGCGCGCTGCGGCCGGCGCACTGCGCTGATCCGATGGCAGGAGCCATGTGCCTATCCTGGTCTCCCGTGGGGTGCAGGGCCCAAGCACTTGGGCCATCCTCCACTGCACTCCCTGGCCACAGCAGAGAGCTGGCCTGGAAGAGGGGCAACCGGGACAGGATCGGTGCCCCGACCGGGACTAGAACCCGGTGTGCCGGCGCCGCAAGGCGGAGGATTAGCCTAGTGAGCCGCGGCGCCGGCCTCATTTGCGATTTTAAACCGCAGGTCACCAGCTGTCACTCGTCTCTTGGTGCGCTCTCCGACTGCCACCTCAAGGCCAGAGGTCACACGTGCCGAGTGTGAATGCGGCAGAGGGACGGGGTTTTCACTCCTGGTGGCAGATTAGCATAAATAATCCCCGTGCACCGCGCACCAGGCCTGCACCCACGTGGCGGGGCTTCCCTCCGTGGGCTCCCCCTCCCCTCCGGGAGCAGACCCCGGCCCGTACAGAGCTGTTGGTCCACGGGGGGCATCTCTGTGCGTCGTCCAGCCACTCCCAGGTCTGAGTCCCTGGAGCTCAGGGCATCTGACAAATCCATCAACAGGAGCCGCGGCCCATCTCCTCGCGGTGGGAACGGCGCCCAAGGAGGCGTGGCCTGCCAGGGAGTTTCTGACTTGGGGTGAAGGAGGCCACGTTCGGAGCCTGCACCTGAGACCCCACCCCAGCCGGGAGCCCTCCAGGGCCTTCCCGGCTTTGCCACTCCTTTGGGGCAGCTCATAGCGGGGCCCAAGATGGAGCCTGGTTCAGTTATGGGGTGGTAGGGACTGTGACTGAGGGGCACGGCAAGCAGTGATGGTGAGGAAAGAGCCGGTGAGCCAGGGGAGCTTCAGGTCCAAACCTCGGAGACGGAGATGCAACGGGAAAACCAAGATTGACAGGGGAGGGGTGGTGCAGGGGCGGGACTTGAGAGTAGAGAGACGTGGAGGTTGGGCTGTGTGGGTGTCACTCTGCTCGCTCGGCTGTAAGACTCTGAAGTTGGGCCCAGGGAACGCGTGGGGCTTCGTCCTGAGGATGGAGGAAGCTGCAGGCCGGCCCACGCCCTGCTCCGCACCATGCACGTGGCGGCTTCCCCGGCCCTCTGGTGGGCCAGGTCTTCCTTTGTACGGAGAAGGCACGCGTGGTCTGGGATGGAGGAGGAGTGAGGGCTCAGCCACGCCGCTGCAGACTCTGCCCTCCCTGATCCTGCTGCAGCCCGCTCAGCGACCCGAGAGCAGGCAGTGACAGTGCCCGGCTGGAGGCGGAGGGCTGGCCGCCCAGATCCGCGTCGCCGGCTCGCGCGCTGTGCCACGCTCCAGGCGTCAGCACTGTCCGTGTCCTGGCGTCCCGGCCGGCGTTTGCCAGTCCCTTCCTTCTGCTGCTCCTCCCTGCTTCCCTTCCCCCGAGCGAGCAGGGGAGGCGGGCGGCCCGGCAGGTGCTGGAGCTCACAGCTAGGCTTCGTCCACACAGGGTCAGGGTGCACTGGCCCGGATGGCCCCGGCGGCTGCTGCGCGTGCCCGTCAGGCGGAGCGCCCTGCAGAGGCCGTGGGGGCAGCGAGCCCATTGCCACAGCGGCGGTCAGGTCGAGGGCCCTGCAGAGGCCGTGGGGGCAGCGAGCCCATTGCCACAGCGGCGGTCAGGTCGAGGACCCTGCAGAGGCCGTGGGGGCAGCGAGCCCATTGCCACAGTGGCGGTCAGGTCGAGGGCCCGCAGAGGCGGGCCCTGGTCCTCCAGAAGAGGGAAGGAAAGCCTAGCCGTCTTTCAGAAACCCGTGCAACAGCCGGCACGGCGCTTGTGCGTTGAGGGCTCGGCCTCCGCTGTCTCCGCCTGCTCGGCTGGGCTCGGCGCTTCCTACCGGTGTCTTCGGTTGGTGCTGGATTTCACTGTTCAGCCGAGCGGCTGCCTGTTGCGCGACGCAGATGCTGCCAGCTGCACTGTGGGAGTCAGCGTAGGCGGGAAAGGGGGTCCCGGGCGACAGGCACCACCTGCCCCTGCGACCCCTGCCCTGTAGGTGGAGGGCGTCCGTGACCGCTGCCCAGAGGTGTTGTCCTTACCAAAGAGGGAGGGGCGTGGAAGTGACAGGTGACCTTGGGCTTACTTCCCCGTGGGTGGGTCCGTGGTGGGAAAAGACGCCACGGGAGTTCCTCCGAGGGCTTGGGGCTATCTAACCCTGGACCCCCAGGGCTTGGGGCTGTCTAACCCTGGACCCCGAGGCCTTGGGGCTGTCTAGCCCTGGACCCCGAGGGCTTGGGGCTGTCTAGCCCTGGACCCCGGGGGCTTGGGGCTGTCTCTAACCCTGGACCCTGGGGGCTTGGGGCTGTCTCTAACCCTGGACCCCGGGGGCTTGGGCTGTCTAACCCTGGGCCCCGAGGGCTTGGGCTGTCTAACCCTGGACCCCGGGGGCTTGGGGCTGTCTAACCCTGGACCCCGGGGGCTTGGGGCTGTCTAACCCTGGACCCCGGGGGCTTGGGGCTGTCTAACCCTGGACCCTGGGGGCTTGGGGCTGTCTAGCCCTGGACCCCCAGGGCTTGGGGCTGTCTCTAACCCTGGACCCTGGGGGCTTGGGGCTGTCTAACCCTGGGCCCCGGGGGCTTGGGGCTGTCTAACCCTGGACCCTGGGGGCTTGGGGCTGTCTAGCCCTGGACCCCCAGGGCTTGGGGCTGTCTCTAACCCTGGACCCTGGGGGCTTGGGGCTGTCTAACCCTGGACCCCCAGGGCTTGGGGCTGTCTCTAACCCTGGACCCTGGGGGCTTGGGGCTGTCTAACCCTGGACCCCGGGGGCTTGGGGCTGTCTAACCCTGGACCCCGGGGGCTTGGGCTGTCTAACCCTGGGCCCCGAGGGCTTGGGCTGTCTAACCCTGGACCCTGAGGGCTTGGGGCTGTCTAACCCTGGACCCCGAGGGCTTGGGGCTGTCTCTAACCCTGGACCCCGAGGGCTTGGGGCTGTCTAACCCTGGGCCCCGAGGGCTTGGGGCTGTCTAACCCTGGACCTCGGGGGCTTGGGGCTGTCTAACCCTGGACCCTGAGGGCTTGGGGCTGTCTCTAACCCTGGACCCCGGGGGCTTGGGGCTGTCTAACCCTGGGCCCCGGGGGCTTGGGGCTGTCTCTAACCCTGGACCCCGGGCTTTTCTCCGTAGGGGATCAGAGAGGCCACTGCACAGGCAGCAGACAGCGCAGGTGACGCACACAGGGCCCGGGGCCCCGTCTCTCTCCCTGTGAAATCAGGAGATTTCAATACAGCCGCAGGGTCCCCAGGGGCTGGCCCAGCCCTGCGGTTCCACGGAGCACAGATCCTGGGCTGGGCTACAGCGTGTTTGCTTATCACCCAAGTAATGAACGCAAAGCAGGGAGCTTCAAGTTTTCTCTTCTGAGTTCAGAAAGTCCCACAGTCGATCAGACCGCAGGTGTGCGCTGTGCTCATTGTTTGCATAATAATCCTCGGTGAGGTGGGGGTGGGGATGGAGGGGGCCTCGTGGCTCAGCTGCTCCCCCGGCTGGGACAGGAGCCGCGTCTACGTGAACTGTCACGTTACGGTTTCTCCCAAGAGCGATCGTTCACACAGGAAGTTGACGCTGCTACAAAAGCGCCATGGAAATGGAATTAAAGGATGAGTTTGGAGGGCAGACGTGGCATCCATCCGGTTTTCTCGTGGCGAGCGTTTCCATGAACTTTTTGAAGACCCCTTAAGTGCATGGGTTTCAAGCATGTTTGCACCCAGAATGCACCTTTCTTCATTCCATTTCCACGGAGTGCTTGAAGCGCCACTGTGCAGGCCCTGGTTGGAGACCGGCCCCCTCCTCACCCAGGCTGTGCAACCGAGCTGGGGGCAGGGTCTGCACTCCGCATCTTGGAAGGGAGGGAGGGGCCCCGGGGGAGCTGACTGCAGAGGGCTCTTGGCCAGTTCTCTCTGTGCCTTCTGTGCCGGCCAGAGCCGGAAACAGGGAAGGGAGGACGGCCGGGGGCACGGGTGGAAGGGGGCTCTCAGGGAGAAACAGATAATTCAGGAGCTGGGTGGGCCACGACGCCAGCAAACACCTCCTTCCCAGGTGCCCCCGCCCCTGCTGGACTGACAGGTGCCCCCGCCCCCTGCTGGACTGACAGGTTCCCCCACCCCTGCTGGACTGACAGGTGCCCCCGCCCCCTGCTGGACTGACAGGTGCCCCCGCCCCCTGCTGGACTGATAGGTGCCCCCCCGCCCCTGCTGGACTGACAGGTTCCCCCGCCCCCTGCTAGACTGACAGGTGCCCCCGCCCCTGCTGGACTGACAGGTGCCCCCGCCCCTGCTGGACTGACAGGTGCTCCCGCCCCCTGCTGGACTGACAGGTGCCCCCACCCCTGCTGGACTGACAGGTGCCCCCTACCCCTGCTGGACTGACAGGTGCCCCCACCCCTGCTGGACTGACAGGTGCCCCCGCCCCCTGCTGGACTGACAGGTGCCCCCACCCCTGCTGGACTGACAGGTGCCCCCCGCCCCCTGCTGGACTGACAGGTGCCCCCGCCCCTGCTGGACTGACAGGTGCCCCCCGCCCCTGCTGGACTGACAGGTGCCCCCCACCCCTGCTGGACTGACAGGTGCCCCCGCCCCCTGCTGGACTGACAGGTGCCCCCGCCCCTGCTGGACTGACAGGTGCCCCCGCCCCCTGCTGGACTGACAGGTGCCCCCACCCCTGCTGGACTGACAGGTGCCCCCGCCCCCTGCTGGACTGACAGGTGCCCCCGCCCCTGCTGGACTGACAGGTGCCCCCCGCCCCCTGCTGGACTGACAGGTGTCCCCGCCCCTGCTGGACTGACAGGTGCCCCCACCCCCTGCTGGACTGACAGGTGCCCCCGCCCCCTGCTGGACTGACAGGTGCCCCCCGCCCCTGCTGGACTGACAGGTGCCCCCACCCCTGCTGGACTGACAGGTTTCCCCCACCCCCTGCTGGACTGACAGGTGCCCCCTCCCCCTGCTGGACTGACAGGTGCCCCGCCCCCTGCTGGACTGACAGGTGCCCACGTCCTGTGGCTTCGGGCATGAGAAGCCCCGAGATGGAAAAGTGCAGTGACTTCTACCCGCGTCGTGGCTGACAGACAAGGGCCTGTTCTCGGGCAGAGAATCCCTGCTTCTGGGGCAAACGGCCCTGTCCCGCCTTCCTCTGCCGTGGGTCCTTGGGTGGCCGGGTCGCACCATGTGTGTCAGCTGGGGCCGTGGCTTCGGGGCCGTGTAAACGGGACCCAGGAGGAGGGCGAGACGTCCGCGTCTCCACCTGCACACGCGGGACCTGACGTGCGGCTTCCGGGAGAGACCGCCGCTGGGGAGCGTGTCCTCGCGTGTTGTGCTGTGTCTGCACGCGTCCCATTCTGTGCAGCAGCAGAGTGGGTTGCGTCGTGAGTCCCTTTAGGTGCCCTTGAGGCCCCGGTCCTCCCAGAGAGGCGTGCAGGGGACACACAGGCCCCGGTAGTCGTTCCCTACAGCCAGGCCACTGCAAGGCACGCCACGTGGGGCGCCGTGGCACTTGGAGCCCACGCTGAGGGCCCCGCCCGCGACCCCCGAAGGCAGACGCCGGGATGACCGCGGTCTCCCCATGTCCTGACCCCTGAAGGCAGATGCTGGGATGGCCTCAGTCTCCCTGTGTCCCGACCACGTGTCGCCAGGATGGCCATGGTCTCCCCGTGTCCTGACCGTGTGCCGCCGGGATGGCCGTGTCTCCCCGTGTCCTGACCGTGTCCGCCGGGATGGCCGTGTCTCCCCGTGTCCTGACCCCTGAAGGCAGATGCCGGGATGGCCGTGTCTCCCCGTGTCCTGACCGTGTGCCGCCAGGATGGCCGTGTCTCCCCGTGTCCTGACCGTGTGCCGCCGGGATGGCCGTGTCTCCCCGTGTCCTGACCGTGTGCTGCCGGGATGGCCGTGTCTCCCGTGTCCTGACCGTGTCCGCCGGGATGGCCGTGTCTCCCCGTGTCCTGACCGTGTGCCACCGGGATGGCCTTGTCTCCCCGTGTCCTGACCGTGTCCGCCGGGATGGCCGTGTCTCCCCGTGTCCTGACCGTGTGCCACCGGGATGGCCTTGTCTCCCCGTGTCCTGACCGTGTCCGCCGGGATGGCCGTGTCTCCCCGTGTCCTGACCGTGTGCCGCCAGGATGGCCGTGTCTCCCCGTGTCCTGACCGTGTCCGCCGGGATGGCCGTGTCTCCCCGTGTCCTGACCGTGTGCCGCCGGGATGGCCGTGTCTCCCCGTGTCCTGACCCCTGAAGGCAGACGCCGGGATGGCAGTGTCTCCCCGTGTCCTGACCGTGTCCGCCGGGATGGCCGTGTCTCCCCATGTCCTGACCCCTGAAGGCAGACGCCGGGATGGCCGTGTCTCCCCGGGTCCTGACCGTGTGCTGCCGGGATGGCCGTGTCTCCCGTGTCCTGACCGTGTGCCGCTGGGATGGCCGCGGTCTCCCCGGGTCCTGACCGTGTGCTGCCGGGATGGCCGTGTCTCCCCGTGTCCTGACCGTGTCCGCCGGGATGGCCGTGTCTCCCCGTGTCCTGACCGTGTCCGCCGGGATGGCCGTGTCTCCCCGTGTCCTGACCGTGTCCGCCGGGATGGCCGTGTCTCCCCAAGTCCTGACCCCTGAAGGCAGACGCCGGGATGGCAGTGTCTCCCCGTGTCCTGACCGTGTCCGCCGGGATGGCCGTGTCTCCCCATGTCCTGACCCCTGAAGGCAGACGCCGGGATGGCAGTGTCTCCCCGGGTCCTGACCGTGTCCGCCGGGATGGCCGTGTCTCCCTGTGTCCTGACCGTGTCCGCCGGGATGGCCGTGTCTCCCCGGGTCCTGACCGTGTCCGCCGGATGGCCGTGTCTCCCCGGGTCCTGACCGTGTGCCGCTGCTGTCTTGCAGGAGGAAGGGCTCGTGAAGGAGATCGCCATCAGCCACCATGTGAAGGAGGGGTTCGAGAAGGCCGACCCGTCCCAGTTTGAGCTGTTGAAGGTGCTGGGACAGGGCTCCTACGGGAAGGTGAGTGGGGCCCCGGGCGGCTCCGGGTGGGGCTCAGGGCTGCCCGCGGGAGGCCCGCTTCCTCCGTGGCTCGTGGCTTGACCTCACCACGCAGACTCCGTGCACGGCAGGAGCTCCCTGACTGTGGGGCTGTGCAGTGTGAGGACCCCGTCCCCCTGAGCCTGCCAGGCCACGCCTGTCCCCTCGCCCACGGCCTCCCTCGGGGTGTTTCCTTTAACCCCGCGGGCGGCAGGTGCCAGCGTCCCCCTGAGCCTGCCAGGCCACGCCTGTCCCCTCGCCCACGGCCTCCCTCGGCGTCTCCTTTAACCCCGCGGGCGGCAGGCGCCAGCGTCCCCCGGAAAGTGCATCTTCCACAGCTGTTTGAAAGGGGAGAAAGTGATGGGAGGGGAGCAGCACTCCCTGGAGCGGGCGCCCGCCTGTCCTCGGCCCAGGTAGGCTGGGGTTTGCCGATGGCGCCGCTCCTTACTGTCCAGGTCCACGCACGGTCCCTGCGCCCTCGGCCTCCACTTCCCGTCCACGGCCCGCTTGCAGTGCCGCGCGCTGGCTCTGAAGGGCTTTCTAAGAGTTCCCTGGAGTAAGGCGCACCTGCCGCTTGGCAGCAGCCCAAGCCGTACCTGTGCACACGACTGCCCGTGTCCCTTCCGCCTTCACCTCCAAGTCACAGCAGGAAGAGCTGGCACCACGACTCTTCGTGGAGTGCCACGTTCGCACACAGCAGGCTGTCAGTAACTGCTTCTCACTCGCGACCTGTGCCTTCCTGCGGTGCGTGCTGACCGCTCTGGGTCCTAGATGCTGATGGTTAGATCGAGTTCTAGATCACGGGCCTGCAGTACACCGGGTGCCGCTTGTTCTGTGGGGCCGCAGGCACTGCCCCGAGCCCTCGGTTCCCAGCTGACGTCCGCCCACGGGAAACCTGGGTCCCGTGGATTTCGGCGCGGGATCGGCAGTCGCCCGCAGGGCACGGCAGTGTGGTTGCGAAGCTGGGAAGGGAGAGCCATTCTTCCCCACGGGAAGGCGGGCGTGCACTGCTCTGTGGGCGACGGATCAGACTGAAGCACGCGGGACCGTGGCTGTGCAGAGACCCCGGGCCTGGGAGGCCGGCTGCTCCCCGCCGTTCACGGCACGAAGATCGCAGGCTCGCGTGATGTGACCAGTGTTACTAAAAATAGAGCACACAGCCAGCTTAGTTGGCATTGCGATGTCCTCCCGCCAAGTGACAGAGTAGCCAACTGAGGGAGGGCCTTCGCTCCACCCTGAGAACCACGGCTCGGATACAGGCCAGCACCGTTTTCCCCGGGCCTCAGCCACCTGCCTGTCTCGCGAAGGTGTCTGGCCCGCACAAGGCACCGTCTGCCAAGCCCGTCTGTCCAGCGAGGAGGCGCCCCGCTGGGGCCCAGGCAGCGTCCCCATCGCCGCAGCCAACGTGCGGGAGTGCCTGGGGCAGGGGCAGGGGAGCTCTGTGAGCCCCACAAAGGCACAGACCCGGGGCCTCTTAGCTGAGCGGGGCGATCCTGAGAACCCCCCTAGGACCAGTGCACTATGTAGGAGGAGAAGCTTCCCTGGGCCCTCATTCAAACTACAGAATTTTAATTTCAATTTTGCTTAAAGAAAAAAAGACGAAACAAAACTCATTGCTTGGAAAACAGCAGGCGGAGGCCTGGCGTGAGGCGGAGCCCCCAGGGGGCGCACACACGTCTGGGTTCACATCCCAGAGCTGAGAGCCAGGGAGCAGCAGGAGGCAGTGGCAGAGCTGGCTCCCGCGGGACCGGACCTCCTGAGCGGCTGGCGTGGACGGGGCCGCGGAGGGAGAGGTGCTGCTCCGGGGTTTCCTGGGCACAGGACGCACTAGCGTCAGAGTGCACACTGCGCTTGTCCGCCGGGTGCTCGTTCGCACTGTTGGTGTGAAAGCAAAACTCACGCCAGCGGGGAGTCCGTGGTTCTGATGCCCCCGTCTGGCGGGGGCAGTGAGCCCCGTGCACGGTCGTCCTCCTGCGACAGCCAGGCACCGGGAATGTGTCCACCCCGAGGCAGCTCCCAGCCTTGGACCATGCACCGGGAGCACCAGGACCTGGCAGGCCCGGAGGCTCCCCCCGCGCCCCCAGAGGGGCTCGGATCTGGAGACCCAGGAGTGAGCAGGCATCGCCCCACCTGCCTGGCAGGACTCCAGGTGGCCCCCGGGACCTTCATGTGGCTCTGTCCTCCTGCCCTGGACGGCACGGGTCCTCGACTAGGCTTCTCCTCAGTCTGCTCTCTGCTCGTGACCCAGAGTGAGACTGGCGTGGTCACCAGAGCACAGGACCGTCCCTGTCACAGCTCAGGGCCGTCCCCATCACAGCTCAGGGCCATCCCCGTCACAGAAGTGTAGGGCTGTGTCCCTGTCACAGCTCAGGGCCGTCCCTGTCACAGAAGTGTAGGGCTGTGTCCCCGTCACAGGTCAGGGCCGTCCCCATCACAGAGCTCAGGGCCATCCCTGTCACAGAAGTGTAGGGCTGTGTCCCTGTCACAGCTCAGGGCTGTCCCCGTCACAGAGCTCAGGGCTGTCCCCGTCACAGAAGTGTAGGGCTGTCCCTGTCACAGGAGCTCAGGGCTGTGTCCCCGTCACAGCTCAGGGCCGTCCCCCGTCACGGAAGTGTAGGGCTGTGTCCCTGTCACAGGAGCTCAGGGCTGTGTCCCCGTCACAGCTCAGGGCCGTCCCCGTCACGGAAGTGTAGGGCTGTGTCCCTGTCACAGCTCAGGGCTGTCCCCGTCACAGAGCTCAGGGCTGTCCCCGTCACAGAGCTCAGGGCTGTCCCCGTCACAGAAGTGTAGGGCTGTCCCTGTCACAGGAGCTCAGGGCTGTGTCCCCATCACAGCTCAGGGCCGTCCCCGTCACGGAAGTGTAGGGCTGTGTCCCTGTCACAGCTCAGGGCCGTCCCTGTCACAGGAGCTCAGGGCTGTCCCGGCCAGCAGCGCTGGGCACAGAGCGTGGGCCTCCTGCTGCGAGATCTCTCAGGCACCCTGTACAGAGCACACGTGTGCCAGTCCGAGTGTCCTGCACACACAGCGAGCCAGGTCACCGTCACGGTTTCTGCCACGTCGGGAGAGCGGGGGCCGCTGTGGAGGGGGGCAAGAGAAAGACGCGGCTAAGCCCGTCCCCAAGAACAGAGCGACGTGAACGTTGCACCGGGCAAGCCGTGCAGCCAGGTCAGCGAGCCGTGCGGACCTCCTGCTGCTGGGGCCGGCGGGGGCGGGAGGTGCTCCCTGAGCTGGTCCGTGGGGAAGGGCGGGGGGAGGGGACTTTCACGTTTCCGTCAGCCCTTCTGGGAAATGCTCTGTGGGCTGTGACTCCCACATTCTGAGAAGGGAGCAAGGGAAAATAAAAAAATCCTAATTTTTGTCTGACTCAGGGTGGGGGGTGGTAGCATGTTAGCCTGGGTCATGCACTGTCTCCCCTTGGGGGGGTGGTTACACAGCGTCCCTGGGTGCCCTCCGCCCTGTGGGCTCGTTCCCCAGTGGGCTCTGCAGACAGTTTCCAGGTTTCAATTCGGGGAGAGCTGAAGATTTTGCTCAGAGAACAGGGCTGTGGTCGCGCAGCCACGGGAGCGCGAGGAGCGCCGGTTTCTCTGCGGCTTTGCCCTGCGTGTGCTGAGCGGCTGCTGCAGAAGCTGCTCTAAAAATGAAGCGCAGGAGACACAGGAGGCCGGCGAGATTAAGTATCAGAGTCAGCGCCGCCAGTTGCTAAAATGGTCAGAATCTTTTCCAGCGCATCAGGACCGGTGCCTGAATGACATAAGCAGGTCAGAGCGACACGGGGAAGGCTGGGCGCCCGCCAAGCCCGTAGCCGCGCGCCTTCCCCGCTGTGATTCCGTGTTCCTGTGCTTTGCTGTTTATCCCAGGGCTGCTCTCTCCTGGGCTGCTCTCTCCCGGCAGGAGCTCTGCTGACTGCAGGGCGGCCCCTGCTGCAGCCACGTGGGAGTGCCCGGCACGTGGCAGGCACCCGGTGGACATGGACAGAACCAGGAACACAGAAGCACAAGCTGCAGCTTTACCCAGCGGCCGTCTGGTTTTTCAGAAAATTCGTTTTATTTATTTGAAAGGCGGAGAGAGAGAGACACAGAGAACTCCCCACTGGCTCACTCCCCAGTGCCTGCTACAGCCAGGAACTCAATCCAGGTCTCCCGCGTGGCTGGCAGGGACAGGAGTGCGGAGCCGTCACCTGCTGTCTCCCGGGGTCTGCATGAGCCGAGAGCTGGAATCAGGAGCAGAGCTGGGAGTTGGACCTGGACACCCCGGTACGGGATACAGGTGTCCCAAGAGAGGTCTCGATGGCCGTGCCAAATGCCCGCCCCGGCCGTCTCCTTTTTCAAGTATAAAATGCAACACAGGAAAATGTTTTCATAGGTAAATACCTGGGCAAATCGGGCAGTACCTCAGGTGGTGACTGGTGGCTGTCCGCGTGGACGTGGCTGCCCGTGTACACTGCCGTGGTCGAGATGGCTCTCTGCAGTCGTGCCTTCTGCCGTGGTCTGTTCCGTGTGGCTGAGCGTAACTGTGCACACTGGTCCTTGGCCCGGCAGCCCAACGGCCTGATGCCGGCACCTGCTGAGCACGTGACGGGAACCTTCTGCCGCGTCACAGCCGTGGTGAGGGGGCCAGGGCGGGAGCCAGAGAGCTCACTTCCGCAACGAAGCCCCCTCGCGAGGACGGCCCCAGTGCATCCGTGGGCACGGAGCCCTGTGACAGATGTAGCAGCTGGTCCACGAGAGAGCAAGGCCAGCCCCGTACGTGTGCGGGTGCAGGTGCGCGTGTGCTCGGGTGTCCGGGATGGGGGGGGTGTTAGCTCACGAGGTCACGGAGAGTGAAAGGTCAGAAGCTGGTAGCCTTGGAACTGGCGAGAGCCGGGACAGCCCCAGACTGAAGCTGAGGCCGTGTGCTTGACCCGCGGTGACCAGGGCCCGCAGCCCAGGCTGCTCACGTGTGCTCCATCCCAGGGCAGGACCAGCAGCTGGAACGTTCTGTGCCAGTTCTGTGCTCTGGCCCAGGAGGGCTTCCCTGTCCACACCACTGGCCCAGTGGACACATGGCACCTGCTGGCCTTGCCCCCTCTTCCTACCCCAGGGCCCAGCTTTCTCTCTTAGTCCCCTCCACAGGCCTCTCTGGGACCACCCAGCCGTGCTCATCCCCGGGCTCCTGGCCGCACCTCCTGCCGCAGCCCCAGGTGCCGTTGGGGCTGAGGGGCGGGGCCGGCCACTCTGCCTGGCCGAGCCTGTTTGAAATGGAAGCAGTCACAGCAGAAGCTGAGATCTGGCCCCTCTCGCCAGGGCTGCCACAGCCCTACCTGCCTGACAGGAGCCCTTCCTCCTGCAGGGACTTCCAGGACCACAGCTCACTGGCCCTGGTGGCCCCCGGAGCCAGGTCCTGCGGGAGGGCAGGATGCTGGGCGGTTGGTACATGAGGCTGGGCCACGCCCTGCTGCCACGCCTGGAACGCAGGCCTGCTGACCCAGCTGCAGGAGTCCCCCAGACAGCTGATCGAATGCGTGGCGACGGCCTTTCGGGAGCCCCCTGCTGGTTGCCCGCGGTTCTCCCAGACCTGACTCACGCCCTGAGCAGGGTGCTGCTGCCCAGGACAACGCCGCGCTGCCGTGCTGGGCCTTGCTTCTCCCTGGGCAGAGGAGCGGGATGTGTCCTCGTGGACGTGGTACTTCTCATTTGAGAAGGGACTGTGACCAAGTGGTGACAGTGACCAGGAGGATGCTGTCCTGGGACAGCGACCTGGGGCAGGAGGCAGCTGGGCACCTGCAGGGCATAGGGTGCAAACGTGGAGCTGCGTCTTGTCCGTGTGTCTTCCCCGTCCCCCGTTACTGTGTCCCCACAAGGGGCACTCGGGCCTGCGGGCCTGCTCCAGCTCCCTCCACTCTGGGAGGCCCTGCTCAGGAAGTTCCCGAACGTTCTCTCTCTCATCCGGGCAGGAGCTGTCACCACACTGACACAGCCATCGGGGGGCTGCAGCCCTCACACGGCCTCCTGCTCACCTGGTGGCTCCGGGGACACCTGGGCCCACAGGGGCTGCCTGGAGCCGGAGGCCCGGGGCCTGCCTGTGAGGCTTGCACAGGAGCTGGGCCCGGCGCACCTGCAGGGAGACCGCATCCGCTAGGGAGCCCCCCCATCCCCGGGCACGGCCCCGCCCCGTCGTCCTCTGCCTGCAGATTGTTGCTGTAAACCACGCTCCGGGTTTTCCTTGCGTTTTGTTTGCTAATTTTGTTGGGAGACCATTAATCCAATTTTAAACTGAACGTCTCCCAGTTATCTTTCCTGTTTCATTTTCCTCCATGATACACACATTAAAAAAAAAAAAAAAAAAAGTGCTTCAGAAAGGGCCGTCAGACGCCCACAGAACTCCCAGGACCCAGGTGGGAGGTAACTCCGTAAACCTAAGCCGCTGGACTTCGCGTGAAGACAGTTCCAAGACAGTCGGGTTCATCTTGAAACTCGGAAGGGCCTGACGGGCGTGATCGGCAGTACCTGTGCGTGGCCCCCGCCGTGGGGATTCACAGCGTCGTGGAAAAGGAACCCGCAAAGTCCCTGCAAACCCCGTAAACAGCTGGCCCCAGACGGGGTGACGGTGCTGCCGTGGTATCGAGTGGGACGGGAGGGCGCCCACGGCCGAGGGTGGTGCTCCGGCAGCTCCCGACGCTGCCCACCCCGGCCGTCGGCAGGGACACGGAGCTGGAGAAGCCCGCGGCTCCCCACAGCGTGTTCCTTTCTCTGGGGGGCCTTCCTCACGTCTGTAGCCCCCGGCAACTCCAATCAGAAAAACACGTTGGGAGCCGCGCGGTCTCAGGCGTCCTGCTCTCCCCTTGCAGGTGTTCCTGGTGCGGAAGGTCAAGGGCTCCGACACCGGGCAGCTCTACGCCATGAAAGTCCTCAAGAAGGCCACGCTCAAGGGTAAGGCTGCGCCCTGCGCCCTGCTCCGCCTGCTCGGTCCCCGGCTGTCTCTGCACCGCCTGCTCGGTCCTGAGCAGCGTCGGCGTTCCCTGGGCATTTAAAACAGCCCTGCGACATTCCCACAGGCGCCGGGGGAGAGCCAGATTGTGTAAACACCAGCCCTCGGCACACGTGCTGCCGAGCGAGCGGCGTCTGGGAAAAGAGCAGCGGGAGGCAGCAGGCTGCTCCGGCGCGTGTGGCGCGTGTGGCGCCACAAACAGCCCCGCTCGCCAGCCGGTGGGACTGCTCAGTTTGAGGGGGAACGTGACTCACGGTCGCGCTGTTTTCTCTCCGCTTCCCCGGGACGGGGAGTGGGCCCGGCGGCCCCGCGGCCACGGCCGGCCCCCTGTGCTCCCGCCCTCCGTCACAGGCTCGAGACAGAGGCGCTGTCTGGAGTCTGCCCCAGGTTTAGCCCGTGGGTCCTGCTCAGGCTGCTGGGGACGGGTGGGCCCCGTGCCCCCCAGAGTCTGGACAGATGCAGGGGCGGCAGCTGGTCAGCTACGAGCACCGACTAGGGAGGAGGGGACATGGCTCGCAGGCCGCCCGGGGCTGCCCGTGGGAACAAGAGTGGCTGGCGTTGGACTCGGCAGCAGCAAGAGGGCGAGCGGCCCTGGTTCCTGCAGGAGCCGTGGTCGCTTATTTGAACTGGGGAACCGGGTCGTGGTCTGGTGGGGACAGAAACCACAGGAACCTGCGGGGGGGGGGGGGGCGGCTGTCCTCTGGCGGGGGGCCGGGGAGCCCGTGCTTGGGCTGTTGGGTCCTGTTGATGCCTGACGGTGACAAGGCAGCACTGGAAGCATTCAGCCTGGTCGCACAGCGTCCCCAGCCATGCACACAGGCGGTCACGCAGCAGCACAGCCTTCTCTGCCTTCGAGCCCTCGCCATACAGCTGGGGATGCAAGGTGGATATTTTGAGCCACATAGCATCAACGGTGCAGGACTACAAAGCGCATCGACCAAGTACACACAGGCTTTCAACATCTTACGTGTACACAGTAGGAGCGCGCCCGAGAGAGCGAGGTCCAGGAGTGAGGAGTCCGGGGCCGGAGTCGTGGCGCAGCAGGTCAAGTCACCGCGTGGACGCCGGCAGCCCACGTTGCAGTACCGTGTTGAGTCTGGCTGCCCCCTCCAGTCCAGCTTCCTATTACTGTGCCTGAGGAGGGCAGAGGTGATGGCCTGAGTGCTCGGGTCCCTGCCACCCATGTGCGAGCTCAGGGTGGAGGTCTAGGCTCCTGGCTTTGGGCTCAGCCGTGGCCGTTGTGGCCACTGAGGGGTGAACCAGTGGCTGGAAGATTCTCTCTCTCTCTCTCTCTCTCTCTGTTGTTCTACACTTCAAATAAATAAATCTTAAGAAGTAAGGGAGCCTGAGGCTGAAGGGATGGGTGAGCATTTCTGTCCAAGAAGAGAATGGGTCAGTGCTGTCGGCACAGCCCGCGGTGAGAACAGCACCAGTTGCCCGCTTTGGCCAGACCTGCACCTGCCTCGGCGTCTGCTGTGTGTGTTTGGAGGGTGGTGGACTTCCCTGTAAATACAGGCCTGGGCCCCACGCCCTCCTACTGGATCATAATCTCTTAGGGGCAGACCTGATTGATGGCTTTGAATAGTTGTCCTAGTAACTCTAGGGTGCACAGTCTCGGGTGGGGCACTCGGGGCTGCTCACTCCTCCCTGGAGGACCGAGAGGCAGTGACGGTGCTGGGATGTCCTCTCTGCAACCCCACCCCCCAACAAGCCCCGGAACCCATCGGGATCGGCCCTGGCCTCAGCTCTCTCAGTTTCAGTCTCTGTGGGTACCGAGGTTCCTACTCTGTTTAGCATGCAACCATGAGCATCATTTTTTTTTTTAAATTTTTTGTATTTGACAGAGTTAGACAGTGAGAGAGAGAGAGACAGAGAGAAAGGTCTTCCTTCTGTTGGTTCACTCCCCAAATGGCTGCTACCGCCAGAGCTACGCTAATCCGAAGCCAGGAGCCAGGTGCTTCTCCTGGTCTCCCATGGGGTGCAGGGCCCAAGCCCTTGGGCCGTCCTCCACTGCACTCCCGGGCCACAGCAGAGAGCTGGACTGGAAAAGGAGCAACCGGGACTAGAACCCGGCTCCCATATGGGATGCTGGTGCCACAGGTGAGCCACGGCGCCGGCCCTCCTGAGCATCCTTGACAAGACTCCTGACCCCGTGTCACTCGGAACGGCAGGGCGTAAGCCGTGTACGCCGAGGCTCGTGCTGTTGTGAGGAGCACAGTGCCTCGAGCAGTCCAGCCCAGCGCACAGTACCACGTGTGCACACGGCTGAGAGATGCCGCGGCAGCAGGAGACTGGCCGGAATGAGACCAGCGGCTCTGAGGTGCAGGACCGCAGGCAGCTGCAATCCTCTCTGTTCTCAGCATCTCAGGCGTTCAGCAAAGCCAAACTTGACTTTTGTAATAGAATCACAGAACAGGAAATGTTCCACTTGCTTGTGCTCCTTGGAAAGTCAGCTTCCATCCCAGCACTTTACATTAAAATAGAATTTATTTGAAAGGCAGAGCAACAGAGAGAGAGAAAGAGAGAAGAGGTAGAGGGACAAGGTCTCCCGTCAGAAATGGTGGTGACAGCCAGGGCTGGGCCAGGCTGAAGCCAGGGGCCTGGAGCTGCAGCCTCGTCTCGCACAGGTGCCGGGGCCCAGCGCCCAGGTCATCTGCTGCTGCTGGCCCAGGTGCTCCCCCAGGCAGCCGGATCAACAAGAGCAGCTGGGACTCGAACCTGCACTCTGCTATGAGATGCAGGCGGCCCAGGCGGGGGCTTCAGTGGCTGTGCCCCCACGCCAGCCCCGATTCTGTTTTTTCCTTTCTGTAATGGCCCATCGCTACACATGGGTGTGGTGTTTTTCCCCAGACACTGGACTTTACAAAGTGGTCCTTTGCTAGCAAAAAAAGAGGTCCCAAGAGCTGTGAGGCCCTGCCCTCCACACGCACCTGAGCCAGGCTGAACCTGCAAAGGGGTGCTGTCCCCCTCCACCTGCACGTCTTCCCCACGTGTGGGAGGAGAGTGGGGCTGGAGAACACGGGAATCTGTGTCGGCCTTCCTGAGCCTGTGTACCCCACCTCCCTGTCTGCTCGGCTTGTGAGCCAAGGAACCCTGCAGCAGGTGGGGGGACAGAGGCTCCTGGGCTGGGAGACCCTGCAGCAGGTGGGGGACAGAGGGTCCTGGGCTGGGAGACCCTGCAGCAGGTGGGGGACAGAGGGTCCTGGGCTGGGAGACCCTGCAGCAGGTGGGGGGACAGAGGCTCCTGGGCTGGGAGACCCTGCAGCAGGTGCAGGACAGAGGGTCCTGGGCTGGGAGACCCTGCAGCAGGTGGGGGGACAGAGGCTCCTGGGCTGGGAGACCCTGCAGCAGGTGGGGGACAGAGGGTCCTGGGCTGGGAGACCCTGCAGCAGGTGGGGGGACAGAGGGTCCTGGGCTGGGAGACCCTGCAGCAGGTGGGGGGACAGAGGCTCCTGGGCTGGGAGACCCTGCAGCAGGTGCAGGACAGAGGGTCCTGGGCTGGGAGACCCTGCAGCAGGTGGGGGGACAGAGGGTCCTGGGCTGGGAGACCCTGCAGCAGGTGGGGGACAGAGGGTCCTGGGCTGGGAGACCCTGCAGCAGGTGGGGGACAGAGGGTCCTGGGCTGGGAGACCCTGCAGCAGGTGGGGGGACAGAGGGTCCTGGGCTGGGAGACCCTGCAGCAGGTGGGGGGACAGAGGCTCCTGGGCTGGGAGACCCTGCAGCAGGTGGGGGGACAGAGGGTCCTGGGCTGGGAGACCCTGCAGCAGGTGGGGGACAGAGGGTCCTGGGCTGGGAGACCCTGCAGCAGGTGGGGGGACAGAGGCTCCTGGGCTGGGAGACCCTGCAGCAGGTGGGGGGACAGAGGGTCCTGGGCTGGGAGACCCTGCAGCAGGTGGGGGGACAGAGGCTCCTGGGCTGGGAGACCCTGCAGCAGGTGGGGGGACAGAGGCTCCTGGGCTGGGAGACCCTGCAGCAGGTGGGGGGACAGAGGGTCCTGGGCTGGGAGACCCTGCAGCAGGTGGGGGGACAGAGGGTCCTGGGCTGGGAGACCCTGCAGCAGGTGGGGGGACAGAGGGTCCTGGGCTGGCAGACCCTGCAGCAGGTGGGGGACAGAGGGTCCTGGGCTGGGAGACCCTGCAGCAGGTGGGGGGACAGAGGGTCCTGGGCTGGCAGACCCTGCAGCAGGTGGGGGACAGAGGGTCCTGGGCTGGGAGACCCTGCAGCAGGTGGGGGACAGAGGGTCCTGGGCTGGGGAGACCCTGCAGCAGGTGGGGGGGACAGAGGGTCCTGGGCTGGGAGACCCTGCAGCAGGTGGGGGACAGAGGCTCCTGGGCTGGGAGACCCTGCAGCAGGTGCGGGACAGAGGGTCCTGGGCTGGGAGACCCTGCAGCAGGTGGGGGACAGAGGCTCCTGGGCTGGGAGACCCTGCAGCAGGTGCGGGACAGAGGCTCTTGCTGACAGCCACGGGCAGGGTCTTCGCTCCCCTACAGCCACCCCTGAGGGTCCCGACAGCCACCCGGGGCAAGATGCTAGCGTTTGAGCCGTAAAATCACGTTGCAAAGGGAGCAGGAGACACGGAGGAAAGACTTCGAGGGCCCGATTGTTTCTCAGAACAATGATGATTGCCGTGTGTGGAAGTAGGAAGTTGGCGTAAAGGCTTAGCGTGGCTGACAGAAGCCTGAACTGTCAGGCGCTGCGCCCTCCTCTTAAAGGGGCGGCACATCATTTCTGTGGGCTGTCAACCACTCCGCTGGCTGAAAAGCGTCATGAGCCCTGGGCGTGTGCCTCACCGCCCACCCGCCCGCCCCGCGCCTGCCTGGGGACAATGCCGCCTGTCTCCCAGTCACTCACGGACGCTTTAAACATCTTCAGCGCCTTGGAGTTGAGTTTCTGTGTTGGATACTCAGAGATAACAGTTCTGCACGGTGTAGTGACAGTCACACGCCCTCACCAAAGGGGCCGCCGTCTGCGTCGTGGTGTGGCCATCACACTCACGCAGACGCCCTCCGTGACGTCATCACAGACACCGCGTGGTTGACTGACACGCGGTTGGGCGGTGCCTGCCTGTACAGTGGATCCGCAGGCGGGACGTCCCTGCTGTGCGTCCTAAGGGGTTTGGTTGGAAACAATGCTGTGCCAGCAACGTACGCCCAAGCGGGAGGCCGGGGTGGAGCAGTCCGATCCCAAGCCGGCAGGCCAGGGGTGGGGAGCGTGCGTCCTGCCCAGGCCGCGTGGGTATTTACAGCGTCACTCACGGCCCCTACGCAGTCACCAGCGTGAACCTCAGCCTGCTCTACGTTTGCTGGATTCTAAATCCCTCCTGCAGCTGCTGGGCAGCGCCAGACCAAGGGATTTCAGGGGCCTTGTGTGGCCTTGGGGGCCGGACATGCCCCACCCCGCCCATTGGGCAGTGAGCTGCCAGTGGGGAATGTCACGTCCTGTGCTGACCAGAACACCAGCTCTCGGCTGATTGCCAGGGGCCACTCACACAATGCTGGTGCCCGGGCCAGCCCTGGGGGTCTCAGGGGGTCCCCAGAGTGCCCCCAACACTGAGAGTCCCGATGAGTAGCCAGGAGCCACGTCCAGCTCTGACCCCACGGGCCGTGTCACCCCAGGGGGCTCCCTGGGCCCCCGTTCCTCTGCTCACCATGGGACGGGGTTGATCGGTGCCGACCCCAGCGCACTGCTGGTGCTGGGATGCCCCTCGATGCGCGTCGCATGCCGCTGGCCGAGCGCAGGCCCGGCACTGCTGGTGCTGGGATGCCCCTCGATGCGCGTCGCATGCCGCTGGCCGAGCGCAGGCCCGGCACTGCTGGTGCTGGGATGCCCCTCGATGCGCGTCGCATGCCGCTGGCCGAGCGCAGGCCCGGCACTGCTAGTCTGCCTGACTCCGCGAGAACTGCCTGGCGTGGAGACGTGCTCCCGCTCTCTGGCTAGGTTTGGTTTAGGTCTGACTGCAGGGGGCAGTTGCCGTCTGGTTAGGAAGAATTCTGTCCTGGTGAAACGGGAGCCCCCCACCCCGTAACAGCGTGACGGGCCTTCGTGTCATCAGTGACCGTGCTAATTACTCGGGATGAGTAATGAGCTGGGCAGGAGGAAAAGGCTTCTTTTAAAAAACTTATTTATTTATTTATTTGAAAGAGTTACAGAGAGAGCAGAGAGAGAGAGATCATCCAGCAAAGACAAGCGGGCGTGGGCTGCGTCCGTAGGCAGCTGCTCCAGTGAGGAGGCTGGCTGAGGGCCTGGCCGGCCTGCAGGTGACTCGCTGTTGGGGGGGGTGGGCGGAGGTCTCAGACAAACCTCAGGAGCTGGGCCAGCCGTGGTCATTGAGATGGTAGACGTATTTTTTTGTTTTTTGAAGATTGACTTATTTATTTGAAAGTCAGTGTTACAAAGAGGTAGAGGCAGAGAGAGAGGTCTTCTATCCGCTGGTTCACTCCCCAGATGGTCGCAATGGCCAGAGCTTTGCTGATCCAAAACCAGGAGCCAGGAGCTTTTCCTGGGTCTCCCACACAGGTGCAGGAACCCAAGGACTTGGGCCATTTTTACTGCTTTCTCAGGCCATGGCAAAGGGCTGGATCAGAAGTGGAGCAGCTGGGACTTGAACTGGTGCCCATATGAGATGCCAGCACTGTAGGCGGTGGCTTTACCCGCTACTCCATAGCGCCGGCCCGATGGTTTTTATTACTTGTGGCTTTCTCCTGCCCTTCTGTCTTTGGAGTCGTTAACAGTCAACAGTCTTGACCCCAACACGACCGCCCGTGGGCAGCCTTTGTTCGCCGAGAAGAACATGACCGCCCGTGGGCAGCCTTTGTTCACCGTGAAGGGAGCCTTTGGAAGCTAAAAGCGCCTGTGCGGGGATGGAACTTCATCCTGCATGTGGGAGGCGCCTGCTCCGGATGTCGGCTCGCACTCAGCAGCCTTTTCCAGGGTGAAGAAAGAAGGAGTGGAGCCACGGACACGGGGCAGGGGGAGTGAGCTTGACCCTCACCCTGTGCGGCCCTCGGTTTGCCTCTGACAGCTCCGAGCAGGCCAGAACCCCAAGCTATGACTTGACGTGTGTCCTGTCGTCCCTCGGGCTGGGGTAACAGAATCCCGCAGACTGCGTGGCTGGGTAACGACAGAAGTGTATCGCTCACAGCCCAAGGTCACGGCGCCTGCAGGTGTGGCCTGTGCTGACCACTCCCTGGTCCACAGGTGTGCTGTCCCCAAGGCGCCACCTCCCGAGGCCCCAGCTGCTGCATGTCCAGCTGGGGTCTAGCACTTCACATGGGAATGCTGGGTAGACAGAAGCCTGCCCAAATTCACATCCTCTGTCCCAGCACCCTCGTCCCAGCATCAGCTCGGAAGTGGAAGACGAGCAGCCTCACGCCTGTCAGACGCGGCTGAGAGTCCCGGCACAGGTTTCCCTCCCGCGACATCAAACATGTTATGTGCTCCCGACAGACGGTGGCGGGGCAGGCACTGGGGCGAGATGGCAAAGAAGAAAGGGGGCGCTGGCTCCTCAGAAGCCCACTGCCCGGTGGGGAAACTGACAAGCCTTAGGCTCCGAGTCATCAGGCCCACCGGGCTGGTGCTGCTGCCTCTTCAACTCTGTCAGGCAGAGGTTGGGCCCCCGAGGCCCTGCCCCATGGCCTGGCCACGGCCCCACAGCAGATCTGTGTCTGGAACCCACCCTGTGAAACCCAGGTGGAGCGGCCACAGCCACAGGGCAGCTGCAGGCTTCACGTTGGGGAAGGTAGATGGAGTGTGCCCATGCTGCACCAGGGTCTGCCAGAGCCACACCTGGGGCAGCCGAGGACGCAGCATGGAGTGGGGGGAGCGGAGCCCACGGGTGAGCTGCAAGGCCTGGGGTCCCACGGCTCGGGGCCCCTCCTAGGCTCCTCGCTCTGGGGCACAGCTCCGGGGCAGCCTGGGCTCTCATAGGGCTTCCCCTGTCTTGGAGAAGGGCCCACCGAGCTGACGGCCCATCTTTCCTTCCCCCTGGAGCCTGCTTCCTGGCTCTCTTCAACATGGACGGGCCAAGAATGTTCCAGGCCCTGAAGTGCTGCTCCCCTGTGCGAGTCCCTTCTGTCTGCACGCTTTTTACTGTCTTTTAGAGGAGACTGAGACACACAGCTGCTTAGATGTTTCCTCTGCTCACAGTTGTATCCCCACAGACGCGCCAGGACGCAGACCCATCCCGGCCAGGCTCTGAGCTGCTGTACGGCCAGCGTGGCCTCCCCGTGCTGCTGACAGCACGCTCCTTGTCCGCCTGCAGCCTCACTGGGGTGGTCCTCATTGCCCATATGTTCACCACCCCCCGTTCAGGACTACTGAGCTGATCTCTAAGAGACTGTGGCTGCCCCTTCAGCCCCCCGTCTGCACCTGACCCTCACCAGAATCGCTCGTGGCGGTGCAGACTCTTGGCAGCACGCACAGGTCCCCAGCGTCTCCCCATGAGCCGGCTGCAAAGCCACTGCCACGTTGGTAGTACTTGTGAGGGCCGCCTGCTCTCTCAACACCACTCTCTGTATCAGAGGACCAACAGGAAGGACAGGGGTCCACAGAGGAGCAGAGGTTTGTCCTAGGAGTTGGTTGATGTGGTGCCGGAGGCCGAGAAGTGCTACTAAGTCCACCGCCGGTCAGCAGGAGACCCTGGGCAGGAGGAGGTGTGGTTCACCCTGGTCCCCAGCCTGAGCTCTGCTGGTGTGAGTCGCAGTGTGAATGCCGCACCTGAACGTCCGGTGTGAGCCCCAGTCCGTATCTGGGGATCTGAGACTGGCTTGTTGAGCAGTGTGGGCTCGTCCCACACTGTGGAGGCCGCACTGTCGGGATGGGGGGGCGACGGCGTTCTTCCACAGAAGCACCAGAGCCAGTTTCGGTGAACTTGTCCGTTTATTAACAGTCAGGCAAAGAGGAGCAGCTAGATCAGGGCAACACTAATTCCATAGGATAAAGCGGATACTGGTGCCTCTACACTTCTCCAATCAGCTTGAAGGTCAAGTAGCCCACGTAGCCTTCCAGGCGGGTCTTTATGGGTCTGGACCACACCTGGGAGCTGTTCACCTGCTTGACAACACAAGGCCCCTCAACAGGAAGCAGGGGTGGGGGAGATGTGTGTGGGGCCCCTGCCACCTGCCAGCAGTCAGGTCACATGTGGGGGTCTCAGTGTGCTGAGCCCCCGACCAGGGTCTTTCCCGGGAGGCCTGGTGTGCCGTGCCCTCTTAGCCTCCTGTGTGGGCGGGGCAGGCAGTCTCCCAGCACAGGGTCACCCACAGCTCCCGCTGTGTTTTAGGGCGGTCGATCTTACAGCCACAGTCTCAGCAGAGCGGCCTTTCACTCGGCAGATGTGACCCTGCTTGGCATGAAAAATACAGATCAACAAGCTGGAACCCACAGTAACCACGCTGCAGTACTCAGTGCGCGGGGAGGGAACCGAAATGTCACGAGTCCCCACCAGTAGCCCTCCAGTCCCCGTCCGCAGTCCCAGACCAGTCCCTCTGTGAAGGCGGTGACCGCCAGGATAGAGACGCGGGCGGCAATAAGCTTTGGTTAAATTGAAGAGTTCCTGAGAAAACTCCACATCCCGGGCACTGATACAGGCTGACGAGTTCACACTGGCGACACAAACAGCTGTGAAGCGACCATCACACTGGGGTGCACAGTCAGACGAGGGAGACTGTGGCGACGGCCGCACCAGCTACCGTAGTGACCAGTCTGAGGGCCCAGGACTGAGGCCCAGGTCCCCACTCTGCCCCCTGCAGCCAGCAGAGTCCCCTGGGTGGGCCAGCAGCTCCGTGACCGCCCACCCGCTGCACCCCTGCACGCTGCACACGGCATCTGGAACCCACCCAGGCAGTGTGTCCTCACCGTGTGTGAGTCCTCCAGGTCCCCTCTCCCTGGTCTCACAGTCCACCCCATGTCCCTGCCTGCTGGCCCCCGTCCACCACAGCACCACGAGGGCATCGCCAAGCCGCCGCTCTGCAGGGCTGCGCTCCCCAAGCATCCTGACTGTGCACTCTGCAAGGTGCAGCCCCTCCTCTGTGGAAACCTCCCCGGGGTGTGTACCCCAGCCCCCAGCTCACACAGTGGTCCCCCCAGCTCACACAGTGCTCCTCTATGCTCACACAGTAGCCCCACCACACACAGTGGCCCCCATATCACACAGTGCTCCCTTCACTCTCACACAGTAACCCCATCACACACAGCAGCCCCCCATGTTACACAGTACCCCCCGGCCCACACAGCAGCCCCCATGTCACACAGTGCCCCCAAGCTCACACAGCCACCCCCACCCGCCGTCTTTGGCCTGTGCCCCCTGTAAGCAATGGGTCCTGTGATGGCATGGCCTGGGCTTTGCGTTCCAAACCCTGGCACGGAGAGCAGTGGAGAAGGAGCGGCCGCCTCTGTTCCACACTGGGGTCGAGCTCCGTGCTCCCCAGGGTCTCTCTAGCACCCAGTGCTGACCCCACGGGCCTGAGAGAAGGAGACCGCGCCTGCACTGTGTCTGCCCTGTGTTAAGTCACGGGGAGGCCGGAGCTGTGAGGCACGTGGGGGCGCAGGTGCTGAGGCTCTGCCCAGAGTGCTGCCTCCTAGGCTGGGCGGCCTGCAGGGGCCACTGCAGGCCTGGTGCGGCCAGGAGCAGCAGCACAGCGAAACGGAGAAAGGTCAGGAGGGTCCCAGCTCCGCCACGTCCTCGCCAGGCCTCGTTGGTGTCACCGTTGATGGTGTTACTGTGGCGTCCTCGGGGAAGGACGTCCCGACTTCTCAAAGTCCACGTCACATACGGATGGTTTAAATACCTGGCCCGGGGCGTGATACGTCCCGTATTTGTCACACAGCACTTACAGGGGCCCTGTGAGCCGCACAGATCCTGCCCCGAGCACCCCAGCCGGCTCACGGGAATCTTGGAGTTGTGCTGTTCTCAAGTAGTGAGGGTCTGTCTGTCCATCAGTCTCCCTGTCTGTCTGTCTGTCTAGTCTCTTTCCTTCCATCTTTCCTGCCTCCATGCTTGGTTTTTATTTGACATAATTGCACTTGTATTCCTAATGGCTACACTTGAGACACCAAAAAAGTGACTTTGCAACAGGTCGTAACGCACTAATTTAACCAACGTGTGTTCCATGGTGGCTGGTTACCCTCATGGAGAGAGAGACTTCCTCTTGATTTCCAGTTCCAACAGAAATGTGAAAACCACGATTTGTAGCCCTCAGTGGTTCAGGCAAAGACCGTGTACACGTGTGCACACTAACAGCTGCGTGGAGAGGACCCTGTACACGTGTGTGCGCTAACATGGCTGCGTGGAGAGAACTCATGTGTGCATGCTAACATGGCTGTGTGGAGGGGGTGAGGACCCTGTGCACATGTGTGTGCTAACACGGCTGTGTGGAGAGAACTCTGTACACGTGTGTACACTAACACGGCTGCGTGGAGGGGATGAGGACCCTGTACGCGTGTGCACACTAACACGGCTGTGTGGAGAGTATCCTGTACACGTGTGCACACTAACACGGCTGCGTGGAGGGGATGAGGACCCTGTACGCGTGTGCACACTAACACGGCTGTGTGGAGAGTATCCTGTACACGTGTGCACACTAACACGGCTGCGTGGAGGGGATGAGGACCCTGTACACGTGTGCACACTAACACGGCTGTGTGGAGAGAACTCTGTACACGTGTGTACACTAACACGGCTGCGTGGAGGGGTGAGGATCTGTACACATGTGTATGCTAACACGTCTATGTGGAGAGGACCCTGTACACGTGTGCACACTAACATGGCTGTGTGGAGGGGACCCTGTACACGTGTGCACACTAACATGGCTGTGTGGAGGGGACCCTGTACACGTGTGCACACTAACACGGCTGTGTGGAGAGTACCCTGTACACGTGTGCACACTAACACGGCTGTGTGGAGGGGACCCTGTACACGTGTGCACACTAACACGGCTGTGTGGAGTGTGTTGGGGAACCTGCAGGTGACTTGGTCACAGGGGCAGTGACTTCCCAGCACAGGGTGACGGCTCGCCACCTCTCTGAGCCGTCACTTGTGGCAGAGCTCAGTGTGGGCTCGCCCGGCACGCGTATCACCTGGTGGCCAAAATGTCCAGCCCCAGCCTTACAAAGCCTCCAGACCCGACCTCAGCCGACAGAAAATGCCGGGGTTAGAGAGGCCGGTCGAGCAGCAAGCGGACAAACCCAGACCGTGGCCCATTCACGTGGGAAACCTGGCCTGGATGTAACCCACAAGGCCACAAAAAGTATAGGGGGAAAGTTGAGGGACTGTTCCCTTCTAGAAGCAAAGCAAATGAGATTTCACAACCAGTGCAGGGGCCGGTGCTGTGGCGTAGCAGGCAAAGCTGCCGCCTGCAGTGCCGGCATCCCATATGGGCACCGGTTCCAGTCCCGGCTGCTCCACTTCCAGTCCAGCTCTCTGCTGTGGCCTGGGAAAGCAGTGGAAGATGGCCCAAGTCCTTGGGCCCCTACACCCACATGGGAGACCCAGAAGAAGCTCCTGGCTCCTGGTTTCAGATCAGCCCAGCTTGTGGCTAATTGGGGAGTAAACCAGCGGAAGGAAGAATTCTCTCTGCCTCTGCCTCTCTATAACTCTGCCTTTCAAATAAATAAATAAATCTAAAAAAAAAAAAAGTGCAATGTGTGACGT